>NC_133757.1:99994977-100312477 GCF_036562045.2 Rhinolophus sinicus
AAGGCAGTGGTCGAGTTGGAATGATTTTGTAGTCGGTCCATTTAGCATGGAATGGTAACTTTCTCTACCAGGAAAGGAGAGGAGAGGGAAAAGAGGATAGTCCAGGGACCAAGCTAAGGGGTAAATTTAGATGCCTTTAGGCCATTGGGGAGGGCAGCATCCAAGGGGCTGAGGGCTCCAGGTTCCAGGGGAAGGAAATCAGATGGAACAAAAGGAGGTGTGGACTGGGAAAAGTGGGACAGGTTATGTGGGGTCTGATGAGAGGTGAGTGGGTTATAGTTATGGTAGGAAAAGGAAGGCACGGAGTGTGACACTGGATGAATGGATGCACCGTAGGGTGAAAATGATGAAGTGGTGCTGCATGCTGCTGAAGACAGAGCAGAGAGTGACGTGAGGAGTACAGGAGCAGCGTCAGGTGGTGGGTTCCCCGGCAAGTGAGCACCCCTGGTGGTCAGGGCCTCAGGACCAACGTTAGGTGCCAGAGTCACTAACATTGGAGGGGAAACCACCAGAACCAGATGGCGTGAACTTCAAAGGAGGAGCAGGGGTTCAATGATAGCTTCATGGTCTTGAGGCTGCAGCAGGGAACAAGGCAGAGTTTCCCACATGCTCAAAGAATGTGATGGCAGTGGGACATGTCCCCAAAGAACAGGGGACAGCCACTTGGGCTAAGGAGATGAGCAAAGGAGAGAAAGTTGAGAGGGCATGGAGATTCTCCACGATAAACCTGGAACGTCAGAGCTTTGTGACAGCAGCTTTGGGACTGACACTTTCAGGAATGGCTTACTGGGGAGCTGCTGGGTGTAATAAGGAAGTTGCTTTGTGATTTTTCAAGGAGATACTTGTGGGTAATAAGAATGAAGGCACCAAGAGTTGGGAGGTCTGCATGAAGGAGGGCCAAGAGTGATGTTGAAGCCTCAAACCACCCTGTGGGGGAAGATGGTCTGCCTTTTATCGATGCTGAAACGCAGAGTAGATAGGAACGTGAACAGTCAGTGCCCAGGGTCTGCCTGGATCGTGACTCATCTTCACGTTCACAGTAGCACCTGCCCCAGTCCGGGGAGTTCATGAACAAGATAGTTTGTCCACAAGCATAATACCTGTGACTTTTCCAGGGCATACAAAAACGGGAAACCTTTAAAAACATGCCTTGGCTTTCAAAATCAAATAGAAACCAGCACAATCGAATACATATTTAACTGATGGTCTACAAATGTCATGCTGGTGCGCCACCCTTATGTTTAGATTTAGTATCCATAAACATTTGGTCCATTTTACACTCGTAAGTTAGCAGTGCACATGGATTACTGGGAAATCATAAACATCTGTAAACTAATTGAGTTAATCAAAGCCAAAGAACATCTGAATTATCCCCGAATTGAAGGCTGAGCTCCAGAGTCCTGAGTGTTCCTGGCAGGGCCGCCAGTCTCACCACCTTTATCTCACCAGAGACCTCCAGGGCTGATCTGCTTGTCCTTTATTAATCACCCACCATCAAAGGCCAGCACACTGAAACCCCAGGGCCTTTATGGGCAATAAACATACCCTGCCCTCATTCTTGCTTTAGTTTTTAATTCTTTTTTTTTTTTTCTTTTCCAAACACATTTTTTCTTGCTCTATTTTTCTCCATAGCATGTATCACCATCTATCACGCGTAGTACATATTTTTTGTATCTGTTTATTGATCCCACATAGGCTCCATCAGGGAAGGGATTTTTTTTTTCACTCTGTACCCCAATACCTAGAACAGTGCCTGGCTCATAGTAGCCATGAATTTCATGGAAAGACAGGGAACTGTTCTAGATTGAAGGAGACTAAAGAAACATGACAGGTAAATGCAATGTGCGATTATGAATTGGATTTTTGTTGTCAAGGGCATCATTGAGATCGTGACTCGAATGTGGTATGACTATTACGTGATAGTAAAGGATTCACGTTCATTTCCTGATTTGGATGGCCATACTGGGCTTATGGAGGAAAATGTTTTTGGTTGTTGGAAACACAACTAAAGTATTTCAGAGTTACGGGACATCATGCTAGCAATTTACTCTCAAGTGGTTTAGGGGGGAAAGTTCTTGGTACTTTACTTGCAACTTTTTTGTAAGTGTGAATTTTTTTTCAAAACTGAAAAACTATAGCAATAAAAAAAATGTATGTTTCCTAGGTCTCTCCATTAAAGAGACTCAGAAACAGTGATTAACTGATAGCAATGAATGCCTCCCGTGCCCACATGATGAATTCTAAATACCATTTCCCACCAAAAAGAATCAAGCTTCTTTAAAGAATGATGAGTTCCAGGTCTAAGATAGGATACGCCAGGAACGTTTTATTCCTGAAAGCAAGGAAGCTATCAAAGACTGCGGAGGTTGAGTCAGAAGAATTCAGGAAATAAACTGAGGAGGCCAGAGATGGGACTATCTGAGCACAAATAAGAAGAATTAGTGCCACAGATTGAAAACCATTAAAATTGTTAAAACCCATGAGTTCATAATAATAATAAAAAGAATTCATGGGCCACCTTGGGATGATATAATAGGGAAAGCAACTTATTCTGGAAACTGGGAAACAAAAAAGGAAGGGAATCAAGAATTCAATCTGACTTTCCTATAGGAACTGTACCTCAAGGTCGTCATTATATGAGGAGAAAGTTTCTCTCTGAAAGAATTCAAGCTGGTAGGTGAGGATGCAATGCTAGAATCGCCCATTTTTGTGAAGCCCTTATGAACGGATGGACCTTGGTAATGATGACCAATGTCCACTAACATCACACAAAGCAAGACCAGGAGGCAGTAGGTCCTCCTCGTGGTTCAGCATCACCTGTGACCTCACTCAAAATCACACGTCTCGTTCTATCCATCTCACTATCAGATTACAGGAAATACCTTGGACAGAGGAACGTGTTCTAAACATGTCACAGCATAATCCAGAATATGGGAAACTATAGGAAAAACTGACCGGGTGTCTTCACCAAATGAAGTTTTACAAGAAAAAAAGGAAAAAGGGAGCAAGAACCTACAGATTTGAAGAGCCTTAAGAGACATACCAACCAAATGCTATATGAGCATGTGGGGGAAATTCGAACACTGACTGAATATTTGATGAGAGTATGCGTCTGCTTCAAAGCCGTCCATTTGTGGAGGTGGGGAGTGGCGTGGGCAATGATACAGTCGAAGGAAATGTAGCCATGAGTTGATTTTTTTGTTTGTTTGTTTAATCTGGGTGATCAGTAATTAGTAGTCCATTGCTCCCTACTTTTGTTACGCTTTACATTATCCATAATACTTCTAAATGTCACTAAACCCAATGTGCCTATCGATTTCTGCCTAGGCTGTTCTGGCTCTGGCACCTCCCTTTGCCTGCCTCTCAACTCTTCCGAGGGAGCAAGAGATCCTCTGACCCGTTGTGTTAATCGCATCAGCTTTGACAGAAAACCTTTCTTCTCCCTCCACCCAACGATCAGGAAGAGCAGCGAGAGAAGAGGCTGATGCAGCAGCAGGCAGGGTGGGGGTTTGGACTTCGAGCCTCCAATAACAACCGTAAAGAGTGCTTGGGAGGCTCAAATATCTGAGATAATATATACGAAAGAGCCTGTACATAGAAAATGACATGCAAATGTAAGGCGAGAGTTTCTATTTTCAATTCCTTCTCCCCAGGAGGATTTGTCTTGGCCCCACGCTATAAGAATATAGAAAAAAGGAGTATGAGAGGAATTATTCAAGCCTAAGAGAAGTCTCTCTTTGATTTTCTGCAACCACGTACCACTGAATGTGCTGCCCGGCGGATCCTCACTGCATCTTAGGGCAGGAGCGGCCTGGGCCAGTGGAGAGGGAGCGAGGGAAGGCGGGACAGTGGGTGGGATCCTGGCCAAGTGATGAAGTGTTTGGATCCGAGTTGGCTGGAACCAGACATCAGCACTAGGTTGGCCATGCAAATGACACAGCTGGATTTTCTGGCCGACCCCGGGCCAGCATCCCACGCCTCTGGGTGCAGAGGGCACTTAGGGAAGTCAAGCAGCTCCTCAACTCAGCAAAGGGGCCCCGCAGTCTGGGGGACTCTGAGGGTGGGCAGGTGAGTCTGGGCTGGCTTCCATGGGACGTGAAGCATCCCCTCAAGCACTCCCTTTGCCCCAGCACTGAAACTCAACAACACTATCCAAAGGGCACATGGTTGGAGCTTCCTGGACCCAACGGGGTGCATGAAAGGAAAATCAGGATGGCGTGGAAGCCTAGGTGGGTGTGTGGAGGTCACAGCATTGTGGGCAGGAGGCCGAGCCTACTTCCGGTCCTGACTTTTCCTGGCCCAGTCACTTCTCCTCCCTGGGTCCGAGTTGCCTCAGATCTTGAGTAGGGCCCAGAAATCGTTTCTGGCAAAATCTCTAGTGGTGTTTCTGATGATCACACAGGTTAGAAACCGTGCACTCAACCAGATGGTCACTAAATCTCCTGATTGTGGGTTTTGGAATCTTGATTCTTCCTGATCCTTCACCTTTCTCTGCACTGTGTCCATTAAATAAATATGCGGGGAGCGCTCATTCAAGCGGGAAGAAAAGAAAACTGACATTTCTTGAAGATCCATTCTGTACTGGGTACTTGGTACTTTACCAACTTCATTTCAGTGTCTCCTGCTCAGAAGACAGTCATAGATGGTAGATGTACTTTCGGCAACTTGCCTTTCTCCCTTTTCCTGACTTTGAAATACAAAGGCTGCTCTCCTGGGGATCTCCTCACACCTTAAGGGGCGGAAAATGGGAACTTACATTTCTTTTTTGCTATTTTATGGACATTTAATTTTTTAAACTAAAACATTGCATAAAAGAAACATCCACACATGGTTGTAAAAGTCTGTAATGAAAAATAGTACTCATCTGTTTCACCTCCCCCCACGTTCCAAAACTGTCTGTCCCCCCACCCACCACCCAGACAACCACTTATACCCATTTCTTTTGGTAGTTATCTTTATAATATAAAAGTCATATGCTTACGCTGCTTTTCTGGATATATTAATTTTAGACATAATATATTTATTGACAAATCTGTTATGATAGTGTATGAGATATTAGCTCTCACATTACCCTCCTCACCTGTTGTCTCCCTATCCTCTCAATATAGTTAAATCACTATTTTTTAATTTTGTATCAGTAATCAGGGTTTACATCCTTAAGACTTTATAAATATTGTTTGTGGCAGAGTCTAGTAGCACATTATGATTGCATACTCTTTCCTGTATAGATTTTCTATTTTTCCTGGAGTTATTAATTGCTCTTTTTTTCACTTGCATAATTTTCCATACTTCTTTCCAGAAACTCCATCATATAAAATACCATATCATTTATGTTGTCAAGTCTACATTTTTTTTCTAGAGAGCTTCTTTTCAGAACCCTCCATTCTTCTTCAGTTAGGACAGGTTCCGCTCTAGGTCTGCTTTAGAGGGTCCTCTGGGACTTCTCTTTACCACGCTTCTGAGTTGCATCCCCATTTCCTGGAATCTGCTTTCTCTGTCTGGGTTTACTTTTTGGTTTTGCTGGCCCCTACGCTCCCATAGTTTCCTAAGACAGTGTGGAATGCGAATTAAATTTTCTGAATCTTTGTATGTTTGGAAAACATTTCTCGTCTGTGCTCACACGTAGCTGATAGATTAATTCTGTACAGAAATGTAAACGGAAAACAATTTTCCATCATAATTTTAAGATATGTTTGCTCTGAAGAAGTCTAATGCCATTCTTATTCCTTTGTGTGTAATTTTGTTTTTCTTTGTCCTGTTTCTGGACGCTTTTAAGTTCTTTGCTTTATGCTTAGTGTCCTGAAATTTTAGGATCAAGCTCCTAAGTTTGAGTCTTTTACGATTCTTTGTTCTGGGCCCTTATTAGGTTCTTTTAATCCAGTGACATGTATTCTTTAGTTCTGGGAACATTTCTTGTATTACTTATTTGATAATTTCTTCTTTTCCATCTTCTCTCTCTTTCTGAAATTTTTGTTAGTTGTAGAACCTCTTGGATTGATCGCCTAATTTTTAAAATCTTTTCTCTCTTGTTTCTTATTTCTATATTCTACTTTCTGGGAAGTGTCAATTGAATGTTTTATTTATTCATTTCCAAGAACTCTTTCTTGTTAAATGGTTGTCCCTTGTTCGTAGTACCTTGTTCTTGTTTTATGAACTCTCATATTTCTGTGAACATCTGAGATTGGTTGTCTCTTCATTGTAAGAATGGGAAACTACAAAAGTTGACTGGAAGCTCTGTGTTGCTTATCACTTTAGGGTGAGTAGGATGAGACTTTGCCATTTCTTTGGAAGACCCCTCCACCCCCAAATATTAGTATCTGGAAGTTTATTGCTTGGGGACTATTCAGTTTCTCTAAAGAACCCTATTTTCCTACTTGGGAGAAAGGTGCCCATCAGGAGGTAGGGCAAAAGAGGAAGGGGCTGGGGGCCTGCCTTCTTCATAGTAAGACTTGCAGTTGATACCTCCTTTTCAGCCCTGAATCTCTCCTCACTATTTGATTCCTGGAGCTCCCAAGTCCATAATTTCTTCTGTTCTCTTTCGCTAAGAATAAATCCTAGCTCCTGCCTAAGGAGTAAGTCTCTGACTGCTAGCGTTCTGAAGGTAGATAGGTTTCCAACCCATGTCCTCATTTTCCTCCCATGCCTCCTCCCGCCCTCCTCGCTACCTGACGCCTTCCTGCTCTGAGCCTCTCCAGTGAGCCTATGGCATGACTTGGCTCTTTTCTCGTAGATAACCATTCTCAAGGAGCACATTTCTCCTCCTCAGAGCTAAAATAGTTACTCCTCCTCCCATCACTGAAGCATCCTCTTCTCCAGCAACATCGCTCCATTTCTGAGCTCCATCAGTTCTTCCTCTCAATCCCCTCTCGCATTTACCAGCTTTCCCCTCCTCTGCCTTCACTTCCCCTCCACAGTCAGACCTCTGGTGTCTCTTGCCTGGTTCACTAACAGCCTCCTTCTAACAGTCTCTTTGCCCACTTGTGAATTTCTTTTCTTCAGTCCGTTCTGCACCTGTAGCCACACAAATCTGATCATCTCATTGCCCTGCTAACAGGCTCCCTGAAAGTGTGGACTCAGGATAAAGTGTAAACCCAAGCATGGCCCGTCAGACCTCCACTGCCTGCTTCAGCCTCTGCCCTTCCTGATCTGCCCACTACACGTGTACCATCTCCAGCCCTAGGGATCTATTTTTGTTCCTCCGTTAGGCCAGGCTCTCTCTTACGAGCAAGGCTCGGTACATGTTACTTTTTGCTTTCCTTCTTCTTGTCAAGACTTCCTACCTACCCTGCCAGCCTCAGCTTAGGTGTCATTTTCCTCAGGAAAGATTCTCCTGGCCCCAAGGCTGTTATATGCTTCTGGATGCCATGTAGCGTGGCACTGCTTGCCCTCGCTAAGCTGCATGTTCCTCTGGAGCAGGGACAATAGTTGGATTATTAGTGCATCCCCCGTGCCGAGTACAGTACCTGGCCCACAGTACCTTGTTGAACAAACGAATACATGAATCAGTGATTGGATTCTCATGTTCAGATGCAGCAACAGAGGTTTGGAGAGGCCAAGTAAATGATTCAAGGTCACCTCGCCAGGATCTGCACCGAGGTCCCTCTGGCTCCGAAGCCGAGGAGTCCCTGTTGGGTGATGGGTACCTTGTCTCTCGAACTGTGCTTGCTTTCCCTACACCCTGGCCTCTGGCTCAGAGATGTTGTTTTTGGGCTCCCTGGGGATTAAATTTCCAGAGCCTTCTGGGGCAGCTTTCCCGTCAGCACTGATCTCCAGCTGCTTCTGTCTGGGTCTGCCAAGGCCCTGCAGTGGGGTCCTGTCAGGCAAGTCCCCATAATAGAAGACACCACACTGCCCCAGAGGGAAGCAGGTGGGGATCAGTCCCCCTATCCGTACCAGGCTCCTTAGGCCTGCCCCTCCTGAGACCAACCCCCCTGAACACTCATTTTCTCTGCCTCTGGCACCCAGAGATCCTCAGGCTGTGAGGATTTGTGTGGGGGATGCAGGGTGTGAAGTGTGTGGGAGGCAGCGTGGTGCTCTCACTGATGGCTCCCTTAATGAGCCAAGGTGTAAGTTCCGTTTTGGTCAAATTCAGAGGCCGCTGCCCTCTGGGGAGAAGTTGGGGCTGAAAGTTCAGATTATTTTGCAATTTTTGAAGCAAACATCCACTCAGAAAATATGATGTCACCAAGGATGGCTTGATTACTCTATGGGGTGCTGGCAGCAAAGCTACCCCTCTCCCCTCTGCAGCTCATCCTCCCTCAGGAGAGAGACAAGAACAGCGCTCATTTCAAAGCCAGAATGATGTTTCTGAGGGAGGTGGGCCCTGCGTCTTCTGGCTGTGTGTGTGTGTGTGTGTGTGTGTGTGTGTGAGAGAGAGAGAGAGAGAGAGAGAGAGAGAGAGAGAAAGACACCCCCAACCAGAAATATGAAGCAAACCCCATGCAAGGGTTCTATAAATGCTTTTATTAACTGTCCTCACAGCTGGAACCACAGCTAGTTCAGGAAGCTTCTTTCACTGTTTTCCCCACTCAGGCCGGGGTCTGTGATGTTGACCCTAAGGAAAGCAAGGGGCGGGGGGGGTTGGGGGTGGAAGGGGTAGTGATTTGCTCAAAGTGGAATTTCAGCTACAAACCCAGGATGTCTGACTTCCAAAGAATCCCCTAGTAGATTTTGAAGGATTTATTCTTATAGAGAAATCTGGGAGAATATACACCAAAATGTCAGCAATGTGATTAAAAAGTGACTTTAATTTTTGTTGTTGTGTTTTGTTTGTTTGTTGCTCACCTGAACTTTGTTGTTGTTGTTGTTTGTTTTTTAAAAATGGACAAGGATTACTTGTGTAAAACATTTAAGGGGGGGAAAAAGAATTTTTATTAGATGACACACTACACCTAACGTATTTAGTGAAATGAAGGGCTGGCATATAATAATAGATACATAAATGTTAGATATTGTCAGCTTAAGGTGAGAAGGAGAGAAGAAGAGGAAACAGAAGGAAAGGAAAAAGAAGAGAGGACCATTCCAAATGAAGAAGGAGTAGAAGCAAAGAGAAAGGAGTGAAAGAGGGAAGGGGAAAGGTGCCCGAGCATGCACATGCAGAGTGACTGCTGTCCTCACAGCTGCCGGGGACTCTGTGCTGGAAGAGTAAGGTGCTAGGGACGGCAACAGAAATATTAGGCAGTGGTCTGGATCTAATGCTAGTGCAGTCTGGGTCTCAGTTTCCCCAGGCTGCACCTGCATTGCAGGAATAGACTACACCCAGGTATAGAGACTTTTTTTTTCCTCAAGGAAGCCCCTGCCTGTGGCCTTGTGCCACCATTGCAAGAATCAGACCTGGATTCTCAGCCCAGCCTCGCCCTCCCTCACATCCCCTCCGGCCTCACCCCTGACTTCTCAGCTTTCACTTTTCTGCCAACACATTGGAAATTGCTCCTGTTTTCCCTCCACCTGTACTAACAAACACAAAGTGCTGACCCAAGCACTTCCCCCCATTCTACACATCCCGTGTCAGGCACAGGTGCTGCCCAATAGGGTGCTACGTATTCCTGGGCACAGCTCCGGTCTGCACCGATAGACCCCCGCGTGGTGGTGCGCCCACGGGAGGCTCCGCTCCTGTGTGGCTCGGGGCTGTTTTCTTTCCCCTGGAGCAGCAGGGCCAAGTTTCCGTGGCCCTGTGTTCAGGGACCCTGGGCCAGGGCTGTGGGTGTGGGCAACTTTTGGTTCCATGTGGGTTCTCAGCAGGAAGGGCTTTCATGTGGGTGCCAGCTGGCCTCCCGGGCCCAGCTTCGGCCCTGGCAGGGCCTGAGGAGGGAGAGCTGCAAGTGTGATAAACACTCTCTGTTGGGAGAGCTGGTGGGTGGGAAGGAAAGGAAAGAGGATGGGGGACAGCAGGTCAAAGTGTTTTTTCAGGCTGAGAGGAGGGAGCCCATCACGACCCTGTGGTAATAAGACGACGACACGGCCTTTTCCACCCAAGAAGAGGCCTTGGCAGAAACACAGGGTAGAAAAGTCCATTGGGTGGGGCGGAAAACACTTTCTCAAACCTGCCTGTGCTCCCTCTCTCTCTCCCCAGGCTCCCCGAGCCTGATCAGGTCAAGCCTCCAGCTCCTGCTGCCAGACACAGTGGCATTGTTTGACTCTCCCGGCCCCCTTCCTCCCCATACCCTCTCCCTACTGAGAACCCAGTTCTGACAAAGGAGGCCCTGAGGGACGAGCTGGAGAGGACAGAGGCCCAAGGTCTGGGGAGACAAGGTCACTCCCTCTGTCACCCTCTCCTCCCTCACATTGGTTATTTTTCTACCAGGGACCTGAGAAGGAAAACAAGCCAGTCTCTGGAAAACCTGAAGGCTGTTTTTGTTTACAAAAAGGCACTTTCCCAGCACACTGCTCCCTGAAAGGTGAGCGCTAATCCCAGGCAGTGCTGAGACTGGGGAAAGGGTTTGGAGGGAGTGGGGGAGAAAGGAAACTGTGGGCCACATGGGGTCAGATGACTTCATCAGAGCAGGGAAATGGCAAGTGAGGTGGCAGGGAGGGGAGCTTCCTGTAGATGAGGCCCTGGAAGACGCTCGCTGCTGCATAATACTTAGCTAGGTCTTGTTTATCTGCCTTCCAGAACACCCAAGAGCATGGGAGAGAGGCTGGAGCCATGGGCAGGACACGACTGAGCTTGGCATCTGGGCCTGGATCTGCCACTGCCTCTGGCTTCACCTCTCTGGGCCTCAGTTTGCATGAAGGCACCGAGGTAGAACACCTTTGAGAGCCTTACTAACCCATATGTTGTAGGCTTTCAGCAAACATTTACTTAGCATACATCCTGTGCCTGATATGATACTAAACCCAAAGTCCCACATAAGGTGACCGATAGCCCCGGTTTGCCTGGGACTCGCCCAGTTTTAGTACTGAGACCCTGGACGGTTTGTCACACCAGCCCAAGACTTCAAACTGCTCATGACCTGGAAATGATGATAGACATATAATAGCATGTGATGAGTGATCTGATAGAGGTTACACAAGGGCATGGGACTCGGTGGAGGCAGAGACTAGCTCTTGGCAGGGGAGCTGGGAAATTTCACCATACTGACACTTGTGAGCTATGGGTGGATGAAAAAATTAACTGTATTGAGGTATAAATTATATACAATACACTGTACACACTTCAATGTACAGTTCAATGAATTTTGACAAATGCGTATATGCATGTAAGTACACCACCAATCAGAACAATCAGAATATTTATATCACCACAATAGCTTCCCTAATGCTCGTTTGTAATCAGTCTCATCCCAGGTAACCACTTAACTGGTTTCTATAACTATAGATTAGTTTTACCTGTTCTAGAACTTCATAGAAATGAAATCATAAAATCTGTGCTCTGTAGTGTCTGACTTCCTTTGCTTCACATAATGTTTTTGAAAACCAAAGATGTGTGTATCAATAATTTTGTTCCTTTTTTTTTTCACTCCAGAGTATAGATATAACCACAGTTTGTTTATCCATTTACCTGTTGATGAACAATTTGAGCTGTTTCCAGTTTTTTTGTTTGCTATTATTAAAATGCTGTTATGAATATTATGTACAAGTCTTTACGTGGATATGTTTTCATTTCTTGGGTAAATACCTAGAAGCGGAACTGCTGAGCCATAGGTTAAGTATATGTTCAGATTGATAAGAAATTACCTAACTTTCCAAAGTGGTTGTACCATTTTACAACCATACCATCAATAGATGAGCATTCCCTTTGCCCCACATCCTCTTCAACACTTAGTATTGTCAATTTAAAAAATTTTAGCCATTCTCGTGATTATCTCATTGCAGTTAAATTTGCATTTCCCTGATGATTAACGAAGTTGAACACTTTTCATTTACTTACATGTCATTCATATACCTTCTTTTGAAAAATGTCTGTTCAAGTCTTTCCCCCATTTTAAAATTGGGCTACATGTCATTTTAAAATTTGAATTGTATGAGTTCTTTATATATCCTGAGTACACATCCTTTGTCTGATATATGTATTGCAAATATTTTCTCTTAGTCTGTGGTTTGCCTTTTTATTTTCTTAAAGGTATATTTTGAAGAACAGAGGGTTTTAATTTTGGTTAAGTCCAATTTATCAATATTTTTCTTTTATAGCTTATGAATTTCATATACTAAGAAATCTTTGCCTATCACAAGTTCATGAAAATTATCTGTTATGTTTCTTTCTGGAAGTTTTATAGATTTACTTTTAGCATTTAGATCTGTGGTCCATATCAGATAAATATGTTCACATAACTAAAAAATAATATGCTCATAATGAGTGACAGAATAAGAAATCTCAACAGAGAAGTGGAAGCTATAAAAAAGAACAAATGGAAATTTTAAAACTGAAAATTGCAATAAACTAATATATTCATTGGGTGGAATTAACATCACCTTGGCAATGGAAAAGAAAAAGTCAGTAAACTTGAAGACAAATCCATAAAAATTATCCAAACTGAAGAATAAAGAGAAAAAATACAGCAGAAAAATGAACAGACCCTCAGGGGCATATGGGAAAATATGAAATAGTCCAACAACATACATGAAATTGGAAAACCAGAAGGAAAAATGAGGATTAAAAATGAAGGAAACGGGGGTAGTAGATTGGGGGAAGGGAATTATCACTTTGTGAGGGATGTAAATGTCTAACTATTACATTGTTTTGTACATCTGAAACTAGTTTTAAAAAAAAAGAAAGAAAAAGGAAATTAAATAAAATTCAGGAAAAAAAACAGAACAAAGGAAACCACGCCTATGCACTTACTAGTCAAACTGCTGAAAACCAAAGCTAAAGAGAAAATTTTGAAAACACCCAGAGAATAAAAGACGCATTACAGACAGGCGAACAATGATATGAAATATCACTGCCTTATCAGAACCAATAGAGACAAGACAATAGAGTGAAATCTTTGAAGTTCTAAAAGAAAATACTGTCGATGTAGAATTTTATACTCATTTAAAGTATCCTTCAAAAATGAGGGGAAAACAAAGATATTTTCAGAAAAATGAAAACTCATAGAATTCAGAGCCAGAATATCTACATTATAGGAATTGCTAAAGGATATTGTTCATGCAAACAGGAAATACCAGACAGGTACTTGGATTGACAGGAAGGAATAAAGAGCAGCAAAAATGATAAATTAGTGGATAAGTATTAAAATGTATGAGATTTTTATCTTCTCTGAATTTTCTTAAAAGACACCTGACTATTTCAGTAAAACAATAAGGTGGTGGTGCATTATTAATGTATGTACCTACAATGTATTAAGAAGAAATTATAACTAGCATGTTGGACAAGGGGAAATGTGTAAATGAAATTGTGCTATTGTAAGGTTATTAGTGAAGTGCAATGTGTGAAGTGGGAATGTGAGGTATGAAATGAGAAATATTAATAGGAAATCTGAAATGAAAATTGTGAATTATAAAGTGTGAAGAGATACAATATTGACTCTAATTAGACTTTTATAAGTTAAAATGCATATTATTAACTCTAAAGCAAGCACTAAACTTTAATATGTATAGCCATTTGAAAAAATAAAATGGAATCTTAAAAAATTTTAATTAACCATGAGAAGACAGGAAAGGAACAACAGAAAAACAGAAATCAGAAGGAACAAATGGAAAACAAATACAAGATAGTAGACTTAACACCCTACCATATCAATTGTTACATTAAATGAACTAAATTGGTACATTAAATGAACTAAATAGAAGGACTAAATACTAATTAAAATGCAGAGATGGTCAGGCTAGATTTTTTTTTAAAAGACCCAACCAGATGCTGTCTATATAAGATGTACTTTAAATACAAAGATAGATTGAAAGTAATAGGATGGCAAAGATGTACCATGCCAACAGCATACATAAGAAAGCTGGCATGACTATATTAGTAACAGATACAGCAGACTTCACGTTACAAGAAATAAAGGGAGATATGTCAGAATGATAATAACAATGTTACATAGGTATGTATAAAGTTAATAACAGCTTCAAAATTCATGAAGTAGAAATAATAGAACCAAAGAAAGAAAGAAACTCATAATCATATTTGCGTATTTTAACACTCTTCTCTCAGTAATTGACAGAATAAGTAGACTAAAAAAAAATTGATAAGTATATAGATCTGAAACAATTTGAACTAGCTGGTAATTATAGAACACTACACCAAATAACTATATAATAAACATTTCTTTCAATGAAGTATCAGCCATCAAAATAGAATATATCTTGGGTCATAAATTGTCTCAATAAATTTTAATAGATTGGAACCTTACATAATATGTTTTCTGATTACAATGAAATTAAGTTAGAAATCAATGGAAATAAAATATCTAGAAAATCCCCAAATACTTGTAAATTGAATATCATACTACTAAATACACCTTGGTCAAAAAATAGTCCTGCAACTATTACAGAAATTGAATTTTTAATTTCTGTGTATGGTGGGAGGTAATGTCAAGGTTTGCTTTTTCCATATGGAAAAAAATCGTTTGTGGAAAAGGTTCTTCTCTCCTTATTGAAATTCTTTGGTGCCTTTGAGAAAATCAATTTCTGGTTATATGAGTGGGTTACTCCCAAAAGGCCACAAATAGACACCATGAAGAGACACCAATCTCTCTCTCGTTTCTATTCCTCCTCCATGTCTCCTATTATCCTGGATGGGTCATATTTACAAATTAAATCATAAATAACTTGTACTTACCAGCTTCTTATGGATCAGAGCTCTCTTTACTTCTTATACACCCCCCACATTTCCCTACTTCCTTCTGAGCTGTTGATTTCCTCAACTATCGGCTCATCCCTTGTTTCTTTTATACAAGTTTTTCCTCTACTGTCTTTCCTATTTAAAAAAAATTTTCTTATCTCTTGGGTCATATGAATATGATCTCTATATCTTTGTATAAATCAATTTACATATATAAATCAGTTTATATGTACAATATATTTACATTATTACATATGATTTACATATATATGCATGATAAGGGGTATTTCTGCATACATTAGTGAGAGTGTATGTGGCATAGTTTCTGTGGAATGAAGTTGGCAAAATAGGGTTGGAAAAGCACTGGGTCAGAGTCAGGACACTCAAATATACCCTTTACAAATTTTATCTAATTCTCATTACTGCTCTATGAAGTACACTTATTTTTCAGAAGGAAATATGGGGCTCAATGAGGTAAAAGTAACTTGCCCAAGACACAGCTGGTAAAATAACAGAGCAAGAATTCAAACCAACATCTCTCTGGTTCAAATCTGACTCTTTTTCACTGCGTATTACTTTCTCCCCAGAAAGATGTCTGTTAAGAAATAGGATCAAAGGGCATGTAGTTCCTTGACTCTTGAGGTTGGAATAAAGGGAAGAAGATACGTGGGAAATAGACTCATGGTCCAGCATTGCCTTGATGGAAGTGATCACATCTTAGGGGTCCTGTATTATAATCTCCCACCTGGAACCTGAGTGACCTGGGAGGGTTTTTGATTAGGCACAGGAGAATGAGAAGGGTAGGAGAACTTAGCTGAGGGGATCACAGATTTAAGTAATATGGCAGAAAGGGAATCATAGAAACTCCCAAGGACATGGGCCCAAGATCAAGGAGGAGAAGCGACTGAGGATGAGGTCAGGAGAGGAATTGAACCCTCGGGTGATAAACGGGTTAGTGGGCACTGAAATTTACAGGAATCCACAGAGGGCAGGATTAATGAAGTAGACCAAGAGCCTTCCCAGAAGTCACTCACACGTGGAGAAACAGGAACTGGGTGAGTGAAATCAGCCTGGCCTTGTCTCAGCAAGGGGGTGCCAACATCAGTTATAATCAAGATGAAAGAAACAAGTGGTCTAGTTGGAAATGTTAGCGTGTTATGAAAGTACGCTGAAGTGAAGCATGATATCATGACAAGTGCAAGAAGGGAAGGAGATGGGGAGTTTGAAAGAAGAAAAAAGGAAAGGGAAGCAAGACACTCTCAGAGATTCCCCCACTCTGGCCAAGGGAGAGAGACGACTGAGCTGGGGGATTTTAAAATGGGCTCCCTGGAAAGCTACGCTCTTGGATGAGCACTTAGGACTTGCTAAACTCTCCCCAGTCCGAATTAAACATAAATACTCCTTGCTTTGGAAAGGCCACCTGACTTCTTGACCTTTTTATAGTCGAAAATAAAAATAATTGCTTAGTCTAAAAACAAAATCCAAAAGAGGCAAAAGAATAAACAGGGAAAATTAGGTCTCCCTTCTAACTCTGCTGCTCAAGTTCACCAATTCTCTTTCCAGAGGCAACTCCTGTTCTCAAGCTTTCATGGATCCTTACAAAGATATTCTCAGCGTTTAAAAACAGCTATGTATATATTTATGTTTTTCACACAAGTGAAAGCATACTGTACATACTCTTTTATACCTTGATTTTTACACATTTTAACTTTTATAGTATATTTTGGAAATTATTCCTTAGTACATAGAGAACTGCCTTATTGCTTTTCAGCAGCCATTTGCTTTTTCGTGTTATAGATGTAGCATCGTGTCCATAGTTTTCTATTAATGGGAATTCAGGTTAATTTCCAAGCTTTTGCTATTACTGGCTGGGCAATAACCATCCTTGACCATACGTCATTTTGTATGTGTGTGTATGTACAGTGGGGGAGAGAACAGGGACACGAGTGGAGTTGACGAGTTAAAGTCTGTGTGCATTTTAAAATATGGAGAATGTGTGTCTCCCTTCTTTCAATGTATATTTGCTGCTCAATGTGTGAATAGGTGGAGCTGTCCTGTAAACTCTCTGGCTGGTGGGAGGAAACTGAGCAAAGTTACCATTATATTTTGTCTCAGTTCTTCCAATGGTGCTGTGAGGTATGGAGTTCAGTAATTTCTATGTTTCGTCCAAGAAAGTCAAGCTCAGCAAGGTGCTGGCAATTCCAAAGTAACTGGGCAACTTCTGATCCGCCTGCCGGGTGACCTCATCCAGAGAAAGGGAAATTGCCCTTTCCATCAAGGCAGTTGCATCTCTAGGGCTGAAGGATGGAGTATTTGGTCACTAATGGTATGTGTCCCTCATGATATGTAACCTAAATCAGCGTTCTGGTCCACACTGGTCTTCAGGGTGGGCCCAGGGTCTGCTGCTGAGTCTGACTCAGCTTGAGCAGAGCTGAGAGCACACCTGGGCCTGCTCCTATCCCACCAGGTTCGGAGATGCCCTAGGGCCTTGCGGTGATCCAGCCGAGCCATCCCCAAACACAGAGTTTCCCAAGTTCTAGAGCAATTAGATGTGTTCTCAGTGCCCTCATACCTGCATCTAAACACAAGGGGACTTTTGTTTCCAGAGACAGAGCCTTGGGAAGCCTGCTGTACTCACCCAAGTCCCTCCCCTGCGGTGTGGGAAGATTATGAGATACAAACGAGACAGCTCAGGGCACAATTAGCATCCCACTGGGTCACTTGGTTTAGCTTGGAACTGCCACCAAGTAATCATGCTTTTGATCAGCAGCTCCCGTTTCGTTTCCTCGTTCCTCAGGAGCTTTCACCTCTAGCCTGGCATAAAGCCCTTTCCCTCTTAGCTTTCCAGATTCTGAGGAAACAAAAGCTGTTCCCACTGCCCCCCACCCTAGTCAGCCCCTTGGTTGGAACCGGGGTGTCTGTAGACTCCCGAACCCAGAGAGTAGCTCCCCTAGACATTTCCAGAAGTGGCTTATCAAATTTCTCCCTCAGGACCCTTTTGGGCTGTCTGGACACACTCGTTTTAGGTGCTGCTTCTGATGTTCAGGTCTTTTCTGATTGACTGATTTGGTCGCTAGTGTTTTCAGAATATTTTCCACGGAATTCCAGATTCTAAGGAGGTGCCTTGGGCTGCTAAGGGGAGCCTCTTTCACCATAGAGTTCCCCACCCCACCCTCTGTAAACAAAACTTGTGAACTATATCCTACATTCAGAAAAGTTCAAAGACATATAGATACAGTTTAAAAATAAATGTAAAACCAGTATGCATGTCACCTTGACCAGATCAATAAATAGAATATTGCCAGTACCCTGGAAGCCCCCTTTCTGGCCCTCCGTAGTCTAGTTTATAATTGAAATTTGGGTACGATTTCTCCTCTTAAGCGAGTCTGAAAAGCACGGAGTCCATTTGCTCCCTCCCGGCGCCTCCAGCCGTCCCCATGGCGTCCAATCATGCATCTTGCTGTCTCCTCTCTAGGGCTTTGCAGCTCTGAAACTTTGCTCTCTCCTTCTCACCTCTGCCTCCCAGCCTACCACCAGCTGGGTTAGGAAGAAGTATTAGTAAGTAGAAAGAAAACTTGAATAAAATGCATAGATAAGGGAGAAGTGGGTTTTCAATGGTAAATCTTTCCTTTGTCTTTTCCTGTTCCTTAAGTTTTTTGGGGGGGCGGTCGGGGGGTTGTGAGCGTTTTTTTTTTTTGGGCCACCATCAAGGACTTCAGCAGTTTTTTCCCCTTTATCTTGGGTCCTTTCTATCCCTTTTTCCCAGTTATGTCATCACTGACCATCAATCATGAGTACAACAAAACAGTCCTTCCTGTAAGTGGAAATAATTTTAGAGTCCAAACCATACACAGGTCCCTAATTGCAGGTACAGTGACTAGCCACAGAATCCATTTCTGTTCATCGTTTTTAGTTAGAACACCTAAAGTACATGAGGCACTCAATGAACATATTGAAGGAATGAAAGTTTCTTAGACTTGTTTCTGTTGTCCCGCCTTATCCCCGCTCAGAGTTTTCTCCTACCTGAAACCTCAACAAGCCCACCAGGTTTCCAATGGAGTAGTCTCTGGTCTTCTTGGCCCCAGACTTGACAGAATGGTTTGCTTTCTCACTCTTTACTTCCAGGTTTGCTGTATCTTCAGGGTCCACTCAGGAGCAGAAACCACACCAGTTATTCAATAGGGAGCATTGAATGCAAAGAAGTGTTGACTGGTATCAAGTTGTCCATTAGGGAAAAGGCAAGGAGAGAACCCTAAGGTATGGAGGCAGCTACTGTAGGAAGCAGCTGCCACCCCCACGCTGGTAGAACAAAGGGATGAGATTGAATTATTAAAACTCAGAAACTTGGAGGAGGGGTCCATGAATCTGAAACTCAGATGTCTGAGGACAGGGGCAGGGCTCCACTGATGCTGGGATCTCTGAGCTTGGAAAAGGGGATCCAGCCCTCTGAGAAGGGGCACCAGCCAGCTGGTGTCTCCAACAGGGGAGAGAGGGTGCAATAAGATGGGTTTTGTGCTGAACAAACCTTGAACTGGATTCAGCTGCTGTACAGGTGAAGAAGGGAGGTTGGGGTGATGCTGAGCAGAACCCAACGCTCACAGGAGGCTGATAGGAAAGAGTGACTCCTTTTTCTCCTCCAGTCTTGCTGTCTCTATCTAGTGCCCCCTCTGGGAAGAGCATAACGGGGAGCCAGGGAGGTAAGAGAAATGAGGCTGGCAGAGTCCCAGCATCCTAAATCAGGTACAGAGGAGTGCAGAGTTTGGGACTGAGAGAAAATAGCCTAGTAATAACTGACCCAGTTGGTCAGACAAGTAACCCAGGACTGGCTCTCTTGAAGTTACTAGCCTAGGGCTGTGTTTAGTGCCTGGTACCTCACATAGATTTAGCACTCCATTCTGGAGAAGCAGAGATGAACATATGAAACACAGTGCCGTCCTCAAGGACTTACAGTCTGCTGGAAAAGCACATCTGTACCCAGATCATTACAGGGAGAGCAGTAGGTGTGAAATGCTCCGTCTGCAGCTCACCCATCCCCATGCTATTAATTTCTCCCCCTGCTTTGACCTTTGAGTGGAGTTCTGAAGGATGAGTAGGAATCAGCCATATGAAGTTCATGGAGAAGAGAGTTCCAGGCAGTGAAATCCACGAGTGTTCATACCCTGAGAATGGAACCTGCCTGGCCTGTTTGGGGAAGATCAGTGTCACTATGTCACTATGTCTGGGGTGGTGAGGGGCAGACGGACAGTTTAGAGAAGTCAGCGGGGTCCAGAGCTGGCTGAGCCTCGTGAGCCTAGTTAAAAGAGTATGGGTTTTACACACTAAGTGTGATGGAAAACTGCTGGAAGGGTTTTAGGCAACGAATGGATGTGGTCTGATTTATGCTGAAACAAAACCAAAAACCCTGGTTGCTCTCAGGAGAACAACAACAAGCATGGAGGCGGAAAGACCAGAGTATGCCAGGAAGTGTGCTGGGGACCTTCACGTCCGGTATGTCATTGAAATCTCAACAACCCTCTGGAGAGCTTTTATTATCCTCACTTTAGAGATGAGGCAAGTGAGCCTCAGAAAGTCGCACGGCTTGGAGCTGAGATTTAAATCTAGACACCAGGCGCATGCTTTTTTCCATGCCCCCACCAGGCTGCAGCCTTGTTCTGCTTCCTGGTCAGTAGGGAAGAGAAGGGACCAAAGAAAATCTCCTCTGAGTTATTGTGTGTGAGGGGAGGGGAGGCAGGCAGGTGGGCTGTGGGAGTGGATAAGAATCCCCTGACTGGCAGGCATATCATCACACGAAAGCCAGGTTGTTAAGTTCATGGTAAAAGGCGAATGGCAAGGTAAAGGATGTTGACTGAATTAGCCCATCATTGTAGAAAATAAGAAGCAAAAAATATCTCAGACATCCTATGCCTCTTACCTTGTATTACCATATGTCAGCTCCTATGCTTTTTACTATTTATTTCTTTTTCTCACTTTATTAAAATTTATAGGCCTCTAGTTCAATGTTGAATACAAGTGCTGATAGCAGCAGACACCTTTGTTCTTGACCCTAAATATGCATATTTGCATTCTCTCTCTCTCTTTCTCTTGGTTATTTTATTAATTAATGTACTGGAAGTTGGAGGGGGGAGACTGGTTTGAGGGGAGGGTGTGTGACTATATTCAGGGACTATAATATTACCATCAAGCTCTGAGTCTTTGCTTGCTTATTGTGGCTTCTTTCTTAGACAGTGTCTTCTCTCATTTTTAGGCAAATGGCCACAGCAACTCCACGCTTTTAGTCTCCTGACTTGGCTACGCCATAAGGAGGAAGTGCCTCTTTTCTAATATTTCCAGCAAAAGTCTGGAGGTGCCACACTTTAGCTAACTGGTCCTGTCTGGGTAACATGCCCATTCCTGCAATGAGTGTGGTCAGAGCAACGGTATTCTCCTTGGTCAGACCTGAGTCACTAGTCCACCTCTGGGGGGATTGGGGGTGTGGGGTCAACCCCATCTGAAGGACACGAAGTGATTATAGGTATTTATACGAAGGAAGATAGAGGTGTTGTTACCTGAAGAAGAAGGAGTGGATGCTGTAGGTAGCATTTGAGCTGGGTTTGCAAGATAGGCAGGATTTAAGCCTGGAGAGATACATTATCATACTTAATAATTTCTTAATATGGCCTAATAACAAATCTGGGTTCAAATTTCTATGATTTTCTCAAAAAAAAAAAATCTTTATAACTTGGTTTATTTGAATTAAAATCTAAAGTCCACACGTGGCATTTGGTTGCTACGTCTCTTAAGTCTCTCTCTTTAACTAAGTTTTAAAAGATTAATTTTATGTCTTTTTTAAAGTTGAGGTATAATTGACATACAATATTATATTAATTTCAGGTGCACAGCATGATTCAATAGTTTTGTATATTGTGAAATGATCACTGAAATAAGTCTAGTTAGCTTCTATCAATATATGTACCCGTAGTTACAGAATTTTTTTTTCTTGTGATAAAAACTTTAAGATTTACTCTCTTAGCAATTTTCAAATATGCAATTTAATATTAAATAATTCTATTTGCCATGCTACCACATTACATCCCCAGGACTTATTTATAACTGGAAATTCGTATCTATTGACCCCTGTCACGTATTTTGCCCACCTCCCCCCGCCACCTCTGCGACCAACCAATCTGATCTCTGTATCTATGAGCCTGTGTTTTTTTTTAATATTCCACATATACGTGAGATCACATGGTATTTGTTTTTCTCTGTCTGCAGTATTCACTTACATAATGCCTTCAAGGTCCATCCATGCTGTCGCAAATGGCAAGATTTCATTCTTTTTTATGGCTGAGTAATATTCCATCATGTATATGTACCACCTCTTCTTTATCCATTCATCCATCTATGGACACTTAGGACTTTTCCATTCTTGGCTATTGTAAACAATGCTACAAGGAACATGGGGGTGCATATATCTTTCCCGTTAGTGTTTTTGTTTTCTTCAGGTTACTACCCGAAAGTGGAATGTAAGTCTCTTTTAATCTAATCTAAATCATCTACTCTTTATTTTTCCCATGCCATTTATTTGTCGAAGACACTGAGTCATTCTGGGTTGGACTGGCCAACACCTCAAGATCACGATGGTGGTGTTAACATGTTTCTCTCTTTGGAGCTATTGTATACAAACTGGAAGATAGATCGAGAAGCTTGATAACACTTAGGGTCAAGATCAATTTTCTTTTCTTTGGCAAGTCTATGTAGGTGGTGCTGGATACTTTCTATTGCATCATATCAGGAGGTATGTAATGTCTGGTTTTCTTAAAGGGAATAAATTCAGTTTTTCACCTTTATAAAAGATGTTTGCTGGGGACTTTTTGATAGATACTATATTTTAAGTTTAAAAGTTCCCTTTCATTCCTAGTTTGATAAGATTTCTTAAAAGTCGTAAATGGATGCTTAATTTACTAAATGCTTTTTCTACATCTCTTTATCTATTTTCTTCTCTGGTTTTGGTAACAAGGGTTTCTATCCTCATAGAATAAGTTGGGAAATGCTCCCTATTTTTTTCTGCTTTTTGGAAGAATTTATGTTGGATTGCAATAGTGTGTTCTGTGAATGTTTTGGTAGAATTTGCCTTAGGTCTTTTTGTGCATGGGCCTGGTGTTTCCTTTGTGGGAATATAGTATTAAACCACCAATTCAATTTCTTTAACGGTTTCGCAATATTCATGTTTTCTACTTCTAGGGTCAGTTTTGGTGAGTTACATTTTCCTATGAATTTGTTTGTTCCAAGTAAGTTTTCAAATTTAGTGGCATCAAATGTTTATAACATTTCCTCTTTATGTCATCTTTTCATTACTAATATTCTTTATTTATGCCTTCTTTCATTTTTCTTAGGATTCATCAATTTTATTAGTCTTTAAAAAAAACAACTTTTGGCTTTCTTGATCCTCTCTATTCAAAACCTTCTTTTTCCCCATTTCATTAACTTCTGCCCTTTATTATTTCCTTCTTCTACTTTCTTTATGTGTGTTATGGTGTACTTCTTCAAACTTTTTAAGTTGGACATTTAGCTCATTAATTTTAGCCTTTCTTATTTTTCTAAGGTAAGTGTTTTCTCTCTTAGTCCTGCCTCAGCTACATGCCTCAGCTTCTGAGACTCAGTCTTTTCTTATAAAATAGCTTTAAAGTATTTTATATATCTATTTCAACCTAATTTTTATTAAACTTTCCTTTTTGATTCGTGAGCTTTTGGAAGTGAATTTCTATTTTTTACGATTTTTAAAAATTGAGTGTTAATTCATGCACACATCTGTGTATAATTTGATGAGTGTTAGCAAATGCATACATCTGTATAAATCACACGTCTATCAATATGTAGACCGTTTCCACGACAACAGAAACTTGTCTTACACTCTCTCTGTCACTCCCTGATCTTCGCCTGCACAACCTGAGGCAGCTATTCTGATCTTGAGCGTGGTAGAGTAGCTTTGCCTCTTCTACAATTTAAATGTAGAAATACAAATGGAATCATGTTATCTGTGCTATGTGCTCTTTTGGGTCTAGCTTTTCTTCAGTGTTGTGTGCTTGTATGTTTTCTATGATGTTGCTTTTATGTTTTTGTTGTTCTATCTCTCTCCTTTATCCTTTTCTCTCCTCCTCCCCTTCTCCTTCATTTTGAGTAATTCATATTTCATTGCATGAAAATACCACAATTTATTTATCCATTCCTCTGTTGATGGATATTTGGGTTGTTTCCAGAGATTTGGGCAATGATGATGAAAGCTATTATGAATGTTTTTGTACAAGTCTTTTTATGGAATATGTTTTTATTTCTCTTGGGTAAATACCTAGGAGTGGAAGTGCTGAATCATAGGGTAGGTGTGTGTTTACCTTTATAAGAAACTGCCAAACCATTTTCCAGAGAGGTTCTACCATTTTGCACTCCTATGGGGAATATCCTCACTATCGTTGGACACGTTAAGTCTTTTTAACTTTAATTATTCTAGTGAGTAACATGTGGTAGGTATCCTAGTTGTTTTTTTATAATCAGTGTTATTGATGTGTAATTTACATACAATAACATGAATACATTGTAAGTGCATAATTTGGTGAATTTTGACAAATGTATACCCCTATATAAATCACCATCTCTAATCAATATATAGAACATTTCCATCACCTCAGAAAAATTCTCTCAGGCCCCTTTACAGTCAATTACACCCCACTTCTACCCTAAGTAACCACTAATCCTATTTCTACCACCCCTTAATTTGTATTGCCTGTTCTAGAATTTTATATAAATGGAATCAAACACTGTGTTTTTTGTTTGTTTTTGTTTTGTTTTGTTTTGTTTTTGGTATGGCTCTTTTCACTCAGCATAATTATTTTAAGATTTATCCATATTTTTGTGTCTAACGCTAACATTTTCCTTTTTATTGCTGAGTGGAATTCCATTGTATGGATGTACCACAACTTGCTTATCCATTCTCCTGATGATGGATATTTGGTTTGGTTTTACTCTTTGGCTATTATAAACAAATCTTCTATGAATATTCTTGCACAAGTGTTCTTTGGATATGTTTTTATTTCTCTTGAATATGTTCCTAGGAGTGGAATGGCTGAACCACCTGATAGGTATATGTTTAACTTTTTAAAGAGCTACCAAACTGTTTTCCAAGGTGCTTGTATTATTTTATATTCCTACCTGCAGTGTATGAGAGTTTCCATTGCTTCACATCCTCACCAAATCTTGGTATGGTCGGTCTTTTTAATACCGTGTTTCCCCGAAAATAAGACCTAGCCGGACCATCAGTTCTAATGCGTCTTTTGGAGCAAAAGTTAATATAAGACTTGGTCTTATATGACTGTAATATAAGACTGGGAATATGATATGATATGATATGATATGATATGATATGATATGATATGATATGATATGATATGATATAATACCAGGTCTTATATAATGTAAAATAAGACCGGGTCTTATATTAATTTTTGCTCCAAAAGACACATTAGAGCAGGTGGTCCAGCTAGGTCTTATTTTCAGGGAAACAGGGTAGCTATTCTAAGAGGTGTACAGTGGTATCTCACTGTGGTTTTAATTTGTGTTTCCCTGATCACTAATGATGTTGACCATCTTGATCTCCTGCACTAATATCTTTTGTGAAGTGTCTGTTCAAGCATTTCATCCATTTTTATGGGTTGTTTATCTTCTTATTACTGAATTGCAAGAGGTATTTATATATCCTATTTATAAATTATTTGTCAAACATTTTCTTCCAATGTGTAACATACCTTATTTACTTAACTGGATCTCTTAATGTGCAGATTTGAATTTTATGAAATCTAGTTTATCAGTTTTTTCTTTTATGGTCAATGCTTTTCTTATTTTAGCTGAGAAATCTTTGCCACCCAAATATCAAGAAGGTATTTCCCTGTATTTTATTCTAGAAGCTCTATAATCTTAGCTTTTATATTTATCTATCTTGAATTAACTTTTGTGTATAGTATGAGATTCAGGTCAAGATATATTTTTTCCCATATGGATATCTAATCGTTCCACACCACTTTTGTCATTGTTCTATCATTGATTTCTTTGGTGCTTTTGTAAAAAAAAAAAAAATCCATTGATTATTTAATATTGAGCTCATTTCTGATCTATTCTGTTCCATTTGCCTGTCTAGCTTTGTGCTAATATCATACTGTCTTGATTACTGTATCTTCATAGTAACTACTGAAATCAGGCAATGTAAGTCCTCCAAACTGATTTTTTTCAATAATTTTTTTTCATTTCTTTTTTCGCTATTCGGTCATTTATATTTTAAAAGTATATTTTAGCAGCAGCTTCTCAATTTCTACAAAAAAACTTGCAGGAAATTTGTTTGGGATTGCATTGACTATAGATAAAATTTGGGGAGAATGTACAAGTCTTCCAATACTATCTCAAAATGTTTTCTCGTTTCCCTGGTGATTTATTTTCCCTCTAACTCATGATTATTTAGACGTGTAGGGATTTAAATTTTTTTCTAAGGATTTGTGGATTTTATATATATTTTTCTGTTATTGATTTCTAATTTAATAACATTGTGGAGAGAGAATATTGTCAGTATAACTTCATTCTTTTGAAATTCATTGAGAGTTATCTTATAGCCCATATGGTCTATTTTGGGGAATGTTCCATGTGCCCTTGAAGATATTGTATATTCTGAAGTTGTTGGTTCTAGTGTTCTGTAAATGTTAATTATGTCAAGTTGATTGACATAATTCAGATCTTTTATAGCCTTATTGATTTTTTTGTGTACTTGTTCTATCATTTACTGAGAGACTAATGTTAAACCTCCATCTACAATTGAGTATTTAATTTTGTCAGTTACTGCTTCAGATATTTTGAAACTCTGTTACTATATTTTTACACATTTAGAATTTTTATATTTTCTTGATGAATTGATGTTTTAAATATGTATATAAAAAAGTGTCTCTTTATCTTTGATAATTGTCCTTGTCTTGGAGTCTGCTTTGTCTGATATTTATATAGCCATTCAAGCTTTTTTGTGATTAGTATTTGTAAGGTATATTGATTTCATTTTTTAAAATTTGTTTATCTTTTTTATATTTGAAATGTGTTGTCTGTCAAGCAGTGTATCATTAAGTCTTACTTTTTCAATCTAGCTGACATTCTCTGTTTTTTTAATTGGAGCATTTAGTTCACTTTCATTTAATGTAATTATTATATAATTGGTTTAAGTCTATATTTTTCTTTTTTTAATTTTTCCTGTTTTTCACTCATTTACTCCCTTTTCTTATCTATTTTTAGATCAATTGAGTATTTTTAGACTTTCATCTCCTTGATTTACTTTTGAACTCTGGCTCTTGGCTTTACTTTTTAGTGGTTGCTATAAGAATTACAGTATACATCCTTAGTTTATCATAGCCTACTTTGAATTAATATTTTCTTCACTCAGATATGATGTAAGAATGTAACACTTATCTACTTCCCTTCCATTGTGCCCTATTATCACTCATTTTACTTTTATGCATGTAATAATTTCACAATGCATTTTGATGATTTTCCCTTTAACAATAAATTTTCTTTTAAATAAATTAAGAAATGAAAATAAAAAGTTTTTAATATCCAGAAACTTAGTATTTATGGCAGCCTTCATTGGTGTGTGTGTGTGTGTGTGTGTGTGTGTGTGTGTGTGTGTGTGTGTAAGTCACGTTTCTAATTGGTATCATTTCCTTTCAACTTGAAGATCTTTCCTTAACACTTGTTTTTTTTTTTGTTTGTTTGTTTTTTTGTGCAGGTACTGGTGATGAACTTGCTAGGCTTCGTTTATATGAAAATGACTTTTATAGTCTATGTTTGTGCATTTAATATCACGTTGAAGAAATCTTTGCCAAACTCACTGTCACTAAAATTTCTTCTATTGCATTTTGCATTTTCTAGAAGTTGTATAGTTTTAGCTTTTACATTTAGGTCTGTAATCTATTTTGAGTTAATTTTTATGTAGTGAGAGAAGGGTCATATTTCATATATTATATATCATTATACTATTTTCCTAGAACCATTTGTTGTAAAGATTATTCTTTCTCCATTGAATTGCTTTGGCACCCTTGTTGAAAATCAATAGACAATATATATGTAGATCTATTTCTGAACTCTCTATTCTGTCCCACTGATTGCTAAGTTTATCTCCATTAATACCATGTTATCATGATTACTATAGCTTTGTACATCGTGTAGTGTGAGTCCTCCAACTTTGTTCTTCTTTTTAAAAATTCTTTTGGCTCTTCTAGGTCCTTTGCATTTCCAAACAAATTTTAAAATCAGCTGATCAATTTCTAAAAAAAATCCTGATGGGATTTTTATTAAGATTATATTGAATCTATATATCAATGTGGAAAACTCATATTATAACAATAGTGAGTCTTCTGATCCATGAACATTTTCAGTATCTATATTTATTTAGGTCTTCCTTAATTTCTCAAAGCAATGTTTTATAATTTTCAGTTTTCTAAGTTTCAGGTCTTACACATATTTTTGTCAAATTTATTACTAAGTATTTCATGTTTTTGATCCTATTCTGTTATTGTTTTTTATTTCAGTTTTTGATTGTGCCTTGCTAGCATATAGAAATACAATTGATATTTGCACATTGACCTTGTGTTCTGCAACTTTGTATGTTTACTCATTACTGCTAGTAGCTTTTTTTGGTAAATCCTTAGGATTTTTTACATAGGCAATCAAGCTGTCCTCAATTAAAAATAGTTTTGCTTCTTCCTTTTCAATATGGATATCTCCTTTTTTCTTTTATGTGCTTTATTGCATTGGCTAGCCTCACAAATACATGGTTAACTCAAAGTGATAAAAGCATACATGTTTGCCTCTTTTCTGATTTAGGGGAAAACATTAAGACTTTCACCATTAAATATGCTTTTTTAGTGGTAGGGTTTATTTATTTATTTTTTTAGGATGGTCTTTATCAGACTAACAAAGGTTCATTCTATTTCTAGTGTGCTGTGAGGATATTTTACAAACGAATTTTACATTTTTTCAGATGTTTTTCTGCATCTATAGAGACGATCGTGTTGATTTATTTTCTACTAATGTGGTGAATTATATTGATTTTGAATGTAAAACAACTTTGCATCCTGAGATAAAACTCATTCATGATATATTATTTGTCATATATATATTGTTGGTTTCAATTTGCTAAAATTTTGTTATGAAATCTTGCTTCTGTGCTCTAAGGATATTAAGCTACAGTTTTCTTTTTCGTATAATGACTTTCTTTTCCTATAATATGTATCAAGTTTTGTTATCAAAGTAATGCTAGACTCATAGAATGAGTGGCTAGTGTTCCCTCCTCTTCTATTTTCTGAAAGAGTTCGTATAGAATTTGTTTTTTAAAAAGTTTGGGAGAATTCATCAGTGAGCTTATCTTGGTCTGGAGTTTTCTTTGTGGGAAGTTATTTTTTAACTAAAATCCATTCCTTCAATAGTTACAGAGCTATTCATATTTACTATTATCTATTTCTTCTTGAGTGAGGTGTGGTAGTTTATGTTTTTCAAGAGATTTGTCCATTTCATCTAAGTTGATGACTTTTTTGGCTTAAAGTTGTTCATAATATGCCCTTATTATTTTTGTTATGTCTGTAGGATCTGTCATAATGGCCCCATTTTTGTTCTTGGTAGTGGTAATTTATGTCTCTTATTTCTGATTAGTCTGATTAGAGGCTTATCCATTTATCGATCTTCTCAAAGAACCAGCATTTTGTTTTATGAATTTTCCTCTATATTTTGTTTTTTCTTTTTCTTTTATTATTATCTCTTTTCTTCCATTTATTTTGCATTTAATTTGCTCTTGTTTTTCTAGTTTTTTGCACGTTGAAATTTAGATCATTGATTTGAGAGGAGAGCTTTTTTCCTTTTCTAATATAAGTGTTTAATGTTATAAATTTCCCTCCAAGCATTGCTTTAGCTATATCACACAAATTTTGATATGTTAAGAAGTTTTTTTTTTTTTTTCATTTTAATGAAGCTCAAAATACTTCCTAACTTCTCTTGTGGTTTTCTTTGACCCAAGGGCAATTACAAGTGTGTTGTTTAGTTTCCATTTATTTGGAGATTTCACAGATATCTTTCTGTATTTGTTTCTAATTTAATTCCATGTGGTCAGAGAATATATTCTATATGGCTTGAATGCTTTTGAATTTATTGATACTTCTTTTATGTCCCACATTATGCTCTGTCTTGGTAAATGCCTTATCTGCCCTTGAAAACAATGACTATTCACCTCTTGTTGGGTGCAGTGTTTTTCTCACATCATGATGTCAAATTGGTTGATAGTATTGTCCAAATCTCCTATATTCTTACTGCTTTTATATTTACTTATCCTATCAACTATTGAAAGAAAAATGTTGTTTTTAGGCTTTGTTGCTGTGGGTCTAGAGTCAGCTCACAGATAGCCACAGAGTCTTACCCTGCACATTTGAGCCAACCACGCCAGGGAACTCTCAAGATTTCTGGAGCTCCTTTTCTGCACAGCTCCCTTCTACCCAGTATCTTGTCTGGTACCTGATTCTAGTTGCCTTGGCAGCCTCAATCTACAACCTCTATTCCTACCCCCAGTGAGACCATTGTTCTCTGTTTGGGCCCCACTTCTTTGTGAGGTGATTTGAAAAATATTCCTGGGCAGGAAGCTAAAATGATTCTGGAGCTCACGTCTCCCTACGGAATATGGTATGCTGCAGCTAGTTGCAGCTCAATAACTACTTGTTGAATGAGTGAACAAATTCAGCGGGATCCCCACACTGTCTATTAAGTTTTTTAAAGTTTCTATGTCTGGAAGAAGGGAGCTCTGTGAAGCTAAAATAAGGACAATGATGGATGATGGGGAGCAAGCAAGTTCCACATTGTAAACTTGGGAGGTCAGGCGTCTGGGGCATTTAGAGGTTCTGGGAGTTCAGAAGAAAAAGGAACCATCAGATTCCAAATCTGGGTAAAATCATCATGTGGAGGTTTTTTTCCCCCTTCCCACATGAGGGAGTTCTGCTTTATCACAAGCGAGAATGTCAGAAGCAACAGAGCTGGCTCAGGGCAGTGGTGTTCAAATATTTTGGTCACTCGCCCCCTCATTATTAATATTTTTTGATCATTTTTAATTCTCCTAATATATGTAAATTTATTTATTTATAAATTATGTTCTGTATTTCTATTATTGACTAATTTCTCAAGGCATAATTGCCCTTAGTGTGATGTTTATCACTAAGGATAGTAAATACAAATTCAATTTCAATTTGGATTCTTGGTCATTCCAACCTTTTTGGCTGACTTCCTGTCAGATCTGATTATGTGAAAACAAAGTGTGACCTCAAATGGATGAAACATAAGAAGACGTTTTAATATTTAATAGTTTGTTCCTCACCCTGGAAGGTGTAGTTGGGCACCCATTTTGGAGACCTTGCGTTTAGGGAAAAGGCCACAGGGAGGTGAGCAGCCTCGCTGAGGGTCGCACGCAGCTTCTTTCTCAAAGCCTTCAGCTTTCACGGGGGGGAAGCACGCTTCTACCTCTGACTGCTGCACTGTTCTGGCTAATCCCTAGGTATGTTTAGTGTCAAGGCAGCCAGGCTGTGGGAAGCCTGGCAGCCCAGAGGTTTGGGACCTTGTTACAGCTTTGTCACTAGCCTACTCTGGGACCTCAAGCAAGTCCGTTTCTGAAAATTTCGATTTTCTCAGGTGCAAAACACAGGCCCCACTGAATCCCCAACCCCACTGTTCTGTAAGAAGTAGCTCAGGACAGCTGGCTTCCGTACATCCTGGGTTCAAATTCATGTAACATCTACGTGGCCTTGAGTGAATTGCTTTACTTTTCTGACCCATCAAATGAAATTACATTTAGTGTGTGAGGATCAGATGAGAGAGTATACTTAAATCCAAAAAATAATATTTTCCTTTCTTTGTCTCTCACACATGTGGGAAATCAGACTTCCCTGGGGAATTCTCCCCCTCACTCCTCTTCTCTCACCCCCTCTCTGGGATTCTGAAGCCGTGGGTCTGGGGTGGAGGCCCACAGTCTGCATTTTTATGGTCTCCTGGGCAGTTGTCCTCGCTGAGAGCACGGCACCAACCTTTGCACGCCTCCTACCACATCAAACACGGAGCGCTGCACTTTGAAGTGTTGAAAAGAAAACAAAAGGACTAGACAGGTGAACGCAAGGAAAACAAATGACCTGTGCTTTTGCAGAGCCCGCAGTCCCCAGGAGGCTGATCAGCAGGCCACCTGCCTGTGTGTCCTGGCAGCCCCTTGCCAGCCCAGCCCAGCCCTGCTGGAATGTGCTGCACGGTCAGGCCCTGTTTCTCAGCTCTCTACTGTCCTCTCCCATGGCTCTGTTTGGACAGGTGTGTCCAGGGCTGGTGCAGCAGACATTGCCAGCTCAGCGCCTCCTAGGGAAGAGAAGCTGGAGGAAGGCCTGGAGACTCTGCCCGGCCCCCTGTCCTATCCCTGCTGGAGGGGCAGTGACACCGCTGAGAGGAATGGTGGAGAGGCCTGGGGTTTTTAGAGCTGTTCAAGGACTTGCTCCAGGCCTGTGGCCTCTGGAAAGCCCCCCCCTGGCTTTCCTTAGAAGGAGGCCCAAGAGCTCTTTCAAGGCTTTGCAAATCTGGTCGGGATTAAAACACCCCACCTGCAAAGGCCATGATTTTAATCCAGTGACTGCAATCCCACCAGCCATCTCCTCTCAGTCTGGGTTCAGACTCTCCTACTGCCTTGGCCCTGGCAAGTTCCAGGAAAGCCACCAAGCCAGACAGGAGAAAAAGCCCTTGGTTAGAACTGCAGGACAGAGGAATCCGGAACATTCCATATGTCTCCCAGAAGGAGTCATGACCGGGCCCCTCTCCGTTTCTTGATTAAGAAACTGAAGGTCAGAGAGGGGCCTACAGTCCCACAACGAATGAAGGGCCCAGCAGGGAAGAAGCACAACCTGCCCTGGTTCCACGTCCACGAAGGGACTCCATTGTGGAGCCCACCCAATCTCCCCACTCAGATGCAGTTGGATCCTTTTCACCGAGTTTATGCACAGAACAACATACTGACTCACAGTGTTTACTACAAGCTTTACGGTTCTCACTGCCTGCCCTGCCAACTCCCGTGGTCAGCTTTTGGGATTTTCAACAGTACCTATAACGGCCCATTAGTACTATGATTCAGAATGGTCACATTAGTACCAGGGGCTATTTGATGAGGTGAGACAGAGAGGGATGGCGTGGGGGTGTTTTCTGGGGAATGTGCCGCAGAAGCTGCCCAGTCGTCCTATCCGACGGCAAACTGGCCTGAGAACTGGCGTTGTGGCAAAACCAGACATGAGAAATTGCACTGATCAGGAACCAAGAGACCCGAGCTCTAGTCCCGGATGGGCAGTAAACCCCTCCGCTTGCTCTCAGCCTTTGGTTTCTCACTTGAAAAGCAGTTGAGCCCGATGGTTCCCAGCTCAGTCCTGGCTCTAACCGTGCAGGAAATGTGGGAGTGGGGGTGGACAGGGGGTGCCAGTCCTGGCCACTCATCTACAGAGGGAGGTGACAGAGATTCAAGAAGCTCTGGAGCTAGAGACTGAAGACCGTCATGATAATGGCTGATGTTTATGGAATGGCAACCACTGCCGGGGCCTGTGGACTGAATCGTGTCCCCACAAAGTCCATATTTTGAAGCCCTAACCCCCAATGTGACTGTATCTGGAGATGGGGTCTTAGGAGGTAATAAAGGTGAAATGAGGTCCTAAGGGTGGGGCCCTAATCCAACAGGACTGTGACCTTCTAAGAGGGGGAAGAGAGCCCTCTTTTCTCTCCCCCCTACAACTCTTTCTCCCAACCATGTGAGCATATAGCAAGAAGGCAGCCACCTGCAAGACAGAAGACCTGGCACCTTGATCTTGGACTTCCAGCCTCCAGAACTATGAGAAATAAATTTCTGTTGTTTATAAGCCCCTCAGTCTATGGTATTGTTATAGCAGCCCCAAGGGACTAAGACCTGCGCCGTAAAAGCTGGTCCCTGAGGGCAGGGCTCCCTGATGCACTCCTGCTTCCTGGAGGAGGCCGGTGATTCACAGGAGACCCAGCGGTCCTTTGTTTCCTGTGGACCATGGAGAGCCAGGCCCCATGGGCAGGTCTGGCCTGGTCTTTTCCTTCTTTCTGTTTTATTTCCTTGTCTTAGAGACAAAAGGGGGAAGTAAGAGGTATCAGTCAGGTGTCCAGGTCTACCTTATTTTCCAGGCTCATTTTGGTCAAAAAGCTCTAGGGCCCTATTGCCAGATTGATAAAGCTCAGCTTGTTTCCCACTGGGCTCCTGCTCTTCATGGCTGATTCCCTCAGACACGCTTCGTCCCAGGAGGACCACTGTGAATTCCTAGCAGAGCTCAGTGTTTCCGGAGTGAGGGGCCAGGGGTTTCGGCCCAGACTCCACAGGGGGACTGAGTATCTAGGTTACCCCTTGTCCACTGATTCCTCTTCAAAAACCAGGTGAGGAGGAGCCCCTGGAGGCATCATGCCCCAGTTGGGCAGAAAGGATCAGAAGACACCTCCTTCCTGGAAACAGCTCTTTACTGAGTCAGTAATAGTATGTTGCACGATAGTATATGTAGACGGGAGAATTACATGGAAGTGGGGACGGGTGAGAGTGCAAACCAGTTGCACATCTATCACGAGAAGGGAGGTGGCATTAAGGCTGGAATGGGGAGAGGGGCTGGTATCTGAGTCAGGCTGGGGAGGCCACAGCTCCATGCCCCACCCCAGGCTTGGTCGGGCTCTGCTGGAACACAAAGGCAGGGCCACTTCACAGTGAGTTGAGCCTATGGGCGGCCTTCTTCCTGCTGGGGGAACGTCCGTCGGCTCCTTTCTGCCACGGTGCACGGGAAGTTGGAGGTGGGCGACGGGTGACGTCCAAATGAGCCTCCTGTGGACAATCAGGCCCTTCCCTGCTCGTTCAGTTGTGCCACTCATGCAGAGGGACTTCAGGCCATTCTGGGTCATGGTGGGGTGAGGTCAGCGAGCAGCTGTGGGCAGGAGGGAACATGAGTGCAGGAGAGACAGCTGCCCTGTTATCAGGGGCCAGTCCTCCCACAGCCACCACAGAGGGGCCCACCCCAGGAATGGACATCAAGGGGGACAGCTTCATAGGCAGCCCAGTGGCCACAGCCTCCAGCAGCCCTCCTCCAGTTTCCAGGGCCTGGGCACCACTTTGGCAGAATTCTCCAGAGCCTAGAGAATGTCCCGTGCAGGTGAAACTCCTGCTTGGATTCCTTCTGGAATGCTCCTGAGAGGCGGAGGCAAGGATAAAGCGAGGAATTTTCTGGAGGCATGAAAAAAAAAAAATTGCTGTGCTCCTGGGCGCAGTGCCCAGGGCTCGAGCATGACGGCCCTGGTGCATTTCTCTGTCCTCTGTGAGACAGGCAGGTCCCGGGGCTCTGCTCCCATAGTTACAGGGAGGGTCTGGCGGTTGCCAAACCCACCTTGTTACTAGAGTTTGAATCATAATCTCCTGCAAAAGTTTTCCTGGGTCTCTTCAACTGCTGGCAACCCCAGAAAACTGCTGGCTGGTAAGGGTGTGAAGATGCTGAAAAGACTCAAGTTGGTCACCAATTCAGAGACAGATTCAAGACCTTCCTCCCGAGGTAGCCACCGCCCTGGCAGGCTCAGTCACTGGAGAGGGGGTTCTTCTTCTGCCCTCTCCTCCTGCCCAGCCAGGGAAACCCAGTTGGTCCCCCTGGCCAGCAGGGAAATGCATGTGTGCACACACATATGCGTGTGTGTGTGTGTGTGTGTGTGTGTGTGTGTGCTTTCTATGGTACAGTCAGTACCGGGGAACCCAAAGGTGCAGGGGCAGGCCTCGGGGCAACCCTCTTCAGAATCAAAGGACCACAACTGTCTGTAGGTTTGCTTTCTGTGGGCTCACTCTGCCCTGAGTCCCCTTCCCGGCGTTCTGTGTGGCAGTGTCTGGGACTGGGGCCCTGCTCAGTAGCGGCTCTGGCTTCCTGGTGGGCCTGGGGGCCCGGGCAGGCCAGGGGGACCCTGGATCCCAGGTTCACCCTTCGGCCCCATGGGCCCCCGCTGACCTTGTGAACCCGTCTTTCCAGCAATTCCCGGTTTTCCCTGAGGCCCTGAGGGTCCTGGGGACCCTGGGGGCCCCTCTGGCCCTGGGGGCCCCACATCCCCTTTGGGGCCTGGCTGTCCTCTCGGGCCTCCACTTCCAAAGCTGCCTTTTGAGCCTTTGAGTCCCGGGAAACCTCGCAGGCCGACTGGCCCCCTTTCTCCCACAGGTCCGGCATCCCCGGGCTGCCCCTGAGGACCCTGAGGCCCTGGGGGGCCCAAGCTGCCAGCGTCTCCTTTTGGTCCTCTGCCACCAACAGGCCCTTTCACGCCTACATCTCCCTTGAGTCCTCTTGGTCCTGGAGGGCCGGGGGCACCTAGGGTTAGAGAGGAGAGGGGAGAGGTCAGTCCATGAGGGGTGGCTCTCACGAGGCTTTCTCATGAAGTAGGTGCAGTACACTGGGCCCTGTGACACCCAAGGATTCGACAGATGCAAAGCCCAGGTCCACCAACTGTAAGCTTTGGGAGTTCAGGCCTGTTACTTGACTTCTCTAAGTCGTCTTTACCATCTGTGAAGTGGGGATGAGCACATTCACGGATTGTGAGGTGACACATGTATGTGTCTAGCATGCAGCCTGGTACACAGTAGGCACACAGAATTCTGACTTCAGGGCTTGTCCATAGCGCCCCACATGCACTCATGGTGGGGACTGAGGGCCGGACACTTCTGCGGAGAGGCCAAGCCTGCCTGTCCAGGTCTGTCCCGCTCCAGAGGCCTTCCACACCTCCGCGTGGTCTTTCCTGTACTCACTCCCGCCACACCCCACTCCCCAGTCCCAACTCCAGGCTTTGCTCATGCCTTGTGACACTTCTGGAACCAAGAATGAAGTCAGGTGACCCAGAGGAGAAGGCTAAGAAAGCGAAGCATGAGAAGCAGATGCCTCCCGGTGTGAGTGAGTGGTCACTGCCACAGCCCCGAGAAAGGGCACCTCTTCCAGGAAGCCCACCTTCACCACTTCAGCCTCTTCTCTGAACTGTTGGGCTATTGTTTTCTGAATCTTTTAGTTGGTATGTAAAAACAGAAGTCACAGTACAGAGCAAACAAACCTTTGGTGCCTATCTGGTGGACCCTGCTACACTGTGGAAGCCCCGGAAGATAGTGAAGGGGTCAGAGGTCAGATAACCTAAATATCCTTCTAGCTGTGTAGGCCTGCAAGGCTCCACCTCTCAGAGCTGTACCGACCCTGAGGACATAAGCAGAGCATGGGTGTCCCTCAGCCCAAGGTACAACAGCATGCTCAGGAGCACCGAGGAAGGAGAACCATCTGTCCTTGTGAGGAGGGCAGTTGCGGAGAACACCCTTAGTCCCCACGCGCCCAGGGCACAGCGAGGGCCTGTCTTTCTGCGGCGGTCTCAGCAAGGGATCACTGGGTCGGGGTGGTGGGGGCCGGGGGCCTCAGGGATGGCCTGGGACATAAAGTCCAGTCCCACCGTCAGCTCTCTCTGAGAACTCTGCTGTTACATCATCCCCTTGGCAAGAGGATCCTAGAATGTTTGAGCTGGGTGGAGGTAGTCCAATTGCTTCGTTTCACAGAGGAGGCAACTAAAGCCCAGAGAGGTGAAGTGATATCCCCAGGGGTCCCCGAGCGGAAACCAGAGCCCAGGTGGCTCTCAGAGGGGAGGGATCCTGTATGCTGAGAGCAGGGAGCCCTCCCACTGGCCACGATCCGGTTCTGCGTCAGGGCCCCCTCCCTGGCAGATGCAGACACCACTGCTGTTCATCCTGGCGGATGCCACCTGCTGCCACCTTCCCTCCCCCACGCCCCCCTCCCCTGCTTTTCCCCATCTCGTCTCCTTCCCGGAATGTTTCTAAGTGGAACAGAGTGTCTGTGAATACCATCCTTTATTATGATCTAAACTGGAAATCAGAGCCCAGACGGAGTCAGCCCCACCGGGGCCAATAAAAACCTCTGCCCAGCCGTTGCCTGCCACCTCCTGCCACGCCCACCTCCCACACACCACGGAGATGTGACCCTGCGTGGGCTCAGCTCATGTGGCCTGCCAGCAGCACAGGCTGGAACTCTGTCATCAGGCTGGCAGTGGCACTGCCCTGGCCTGTGAGCTGCCCGAGGCAGGATCTGCCCTTCAGCCACAGTGAGCCCTGCCCCGCATTAAGGTGGCCAGAACAACATGGAACAATATGGGTACAGGGAGATGCCCAAGCAAGGACTGTCCCCTCTCCCCCGCCCCAGCCTGGCAGGACTGGCTGGGAACTGGCAAAGCTACTGGTCTGTCTTCACCCCAACTCTGCCCTTGGCTCTGGGGCCAAGTGAGGCTGGTAAACGCTGAGCCATTCAAAGGTGGAGTGGGACGGGAATCTGAGGGCCATGGGGGGATGATGGCAAGTCCCTGCCCATTCGCGCCCAGGCCCTCATCTATAACTGAGAGTTGCACTCGACAGTTCCTTGGGGCCCCTGTAGCTCCACGGTCACCCCTGTTCCTGCCAGTGTCCCTGCTCCTCGGCCTGCCTGCTGTTGTAGGCTCAGCCTCTGCCAGCTCCAAGAACTGGTTCCCAGGGCTTGTCCCCACCTCCCTGGTTCGTCACTCTCTCTTCTTACAACCACTTCGGTGGCTTCCATATCCCCGTCTCCAGCCTCGACTCAGGAAAAGCCTGAGAAGTCTCATCTCGACAAGGACGCCCTGTCCTGCCCGACCCCCAGGTGCAGCTGGAGCCCCCTAACTCTCTCCCAGGACCTCATTCCTTCCCATGCCACCATCTCCTCCCTGGCCCCTGAGAGGGCACAACAGCTGGCTGCAAGGATTTCTAAGGGTTTCTATGCCAACAGCGAGGGAGAACTGCAGAGAAGAAAGGCCCTCTCTCTGTTTCTCGCTACCATCCTCTCGGCTCCTCTTTCTGGGGAAGCTCTCGGTGTGTCTTCCCTGGATGGGGAGGCTGGGTGCCCACATGCTCCGGGCGAAGGTTTGTGCAGAAGCCTGGGTCACACTGTCCCCCTATTCCCCCAGAAGCTGCAGCCCCAGCATGAGTGGAAAGAGGACAGCAAGGAAAGGGTTACTTCTCTCTCCACAGCCCCACCATGCCACCGCCACTGACCCCATCGCTGAGAACCAAGACAGAAGTCCCAGCCAGTCGCCCTGAGGACATCAAGTGGGGTGGCTTCTTCCAGGGCTACTGACAGTGGCTTCCCTTGTTGTCTGTCATGAGCTGGTTGACGAAGCCTGCACCAGTCGGTGCGCCTATGACAGCCCTGCAATCTTCAGCCCCTGCCTCCCTCTCTAAGGCCTCTGTGACCTGCTTTCTCTTGGAGAAGGGAAGGGCGATGAGAGCAGTGAACATGTGTCCCCAACGGCCCCAACACTGCACAGAGATCGTGGGCCCTTGTACAGATGAGAAAGCGTGGTGCAGAGAGTTGCCCAAGATCACCAGCCAGGAAGGGGCAGAGAGAGGATTCCCACGCAGGCCTGAGAAGCTCTGGAACCCGTGCTCCTTGCTCCCCACCCTGCTGCCTATGTCCCTCATTACGCGGTGGCCAGAGCTCCTAGCCCTTTCTCCACTACCCCTGTGCTCTCACTGCCAGGGCCACCTGCCCTGCTGCTGCCCAGAGCAAGGGGAGCAGGGAAGGGGTAACCGAAAGGACTGCCCTCCTCAGGTGAGCACAGCCTCCTGGGCCAGCTATGAATCATGCCGTCAGAGAGGGGAGAGCTGGCAGGACCTGTGTCTGGCTGGGGAGGAAGTCAACAACTGTAGTGGAATGGTTAGCCCAGTGGGAAGGCGTGTGGGCAGAGGCTGTGCAAGGCGCTCTCCAGGACAGGGTGCCCCTCACACAGCCCAGAGCTAGAGGGCAAAGGAAGGGAGGGCTGTGTGCCGCTCTGAGCAGTAGGGAGCCGGTTCAGGCAAAGGAAGCAGCTTGAGCAGCAGTGGCTGAGGTGTGGAGTTGGGAGAGGGGAACAGAATCCTCTGGAGTCATGGGGAGGCACGTAATTACTCAGGAAGCCACAGGCTGTAATTAGGCCATTCCGGCCCATTAGGGTAGAGCCACAGCTGAGTGCATGTCTGGGACAAGTGGGTGGTCTGCTCCTGGTGTGTATGGGGAACGGGGGTTGGGGGGTGAGCAGAAGTACCACATCTCCCAGGGCACCCACACTGCCCACTCAGGGGTGGGGTGCTGCATGGGGAGGAGGGGTCCCCAGTCCATCTCATAGCCCCAAGCACAGGCCAGCTCACGAGGGTAGAAGGACATAGAGACAGAAGGGGTGCCTCTCGAGACACTGGCCTGCACTTTGGGGGACCTGGGTTCGAGTCTTAGCTCTGGTATTAGCATATTAGGTGGCTGAGTAAGTCATTGTTCCCCTCTGTTCAATGACAATATTGGCCTGGGTCAGAGACTCTCAATCCTGGCTATTGTCACCTGAGGAGCCTTGAAAAAACGGCGAATGGACTTCCACTTCTGCTTACAGAGGACTAGTTTGTAACAGACTAACCCACCAAGTACAACCAGAATCATTCGATAAAATACCAAGACGCTTTTCTGAAGGCTTTGGAGAGAGACTAAGGGCCAAAATTCCAGGCAGAAGGGGGACTCACAGAAGAAAGCCTAACAGTCTTTGCTACATTTCCTCTCAAGGCATTTGTTGATTAGCAATGGGCTTGGGCAGAGAGCATGAGAAGCCAAAGAGCAGACTTCAGGTGTCAGGCTGAGTAGGGCTTTCAGCAGCAGCTTCACTGGGGCGGGAGTTCAGGGTCTAGATTCAGGAGAAAAGGAAACAATGTGTGCACTGGCCGTCAGGACCACAGGGCAGAGAAACTGAGCAGAGCATTTGCCTTCATTCATTCAGTCTTGTGCTGGGGAGACAATCATTGGAGCTCAAGGCTGACAAAGTGGCAGGGCCACCTAGAAGTAAGGGCGTCTGAGAAACAGGCCAAGTGTCATGGCGAGGTCTCAGCAGAAGCTTGCACGGTCCTCCTTTTCATCAGTCACCTTTGTTGCTCAACAACAAGCAAGCCTACTATCCTCCACTGCAGGCATTTCCCCCCCTGCCACGTCCCCAGGAAGCTCCTCTGCCCTGAGCGACAGAATAATGTCACAGTCTCCGCTTTCCCCTTTTTGCCATGTAAACGCCTGAACACTTTGGGTGTGAGAGGAGGATGGAGGATGGTGCTTATGGAATGTGACTGCAGATTTGATTCCTCTATAGCTCGTCTTTCTTGCCCATCCTCAGCTTCGTACCCTTTGCTCACGCTTTCATGTTTGTATTCACTGAGCAGACGTTTCCTGAGCACCTTCCAAGGGCCAGGCGTTCTGCTGGGTACTTGATGAGTAAGACATGGAGCCCACCACCAAGCAAATTAGATTCAGAATCATCCTTTACACTAGGACAGCCTTTCATAGTTTACAAAAACTTGTTCACACTGATACAACTACCCCATGGGATACAGGTAGGACAGGTACCAATATCCTTATCTGAGGATGAGGAAACTGAGTTGAAAGTAGCCAAGGTCACTGAGCTACTAAGTCATGATGGATGGTTTCCTGTCTCTCATTCCCAAGAGACAGTCCTAGCATAGACATAGAAATCCTCCTGCAGAGTACGATGACACAAATATTCTGAGAGGCACAACCGCTGTGGAAGAAAACCACAGGTTTTCTGTTGAGCAAATGGAGGCTCAGAATTAATCACAGAGCTGGAAGAGGTCTCAGAGAACAGCTGGTCTCATCCCTTCATTTACAGATGAAACCAGCAAACAAACAAAAACAACCAACCACACAAACAAGCAAACAAAAAACAGGCCTGGAAAGTAAAGTGATTCTGCCTAACGACCCAGAGCAAGTTAGAAGCCAGGCTCCTTTCCCATGCAGTTTGAGTCCCAGCCCAGCCATCAGTACTTGGCACCTTCCACACCGGCTGTGGTCATTGTCTGTCCCCACTCTGTTTATTCTAGAGAACAGCTCAGCTCCGGCCACAGGGAGACCTCATTGCCAGCTCCAACATCAGAGCCTGTCAACACCTGTCTATGCACAAATAAATGAGTGACAAGGTCCTAGAGCAAGGCATGTACATTTTCTCCCTAAAATTTTCTTTCAGATGTGAGAGATTTTACATGCGGTGACTTAACAACCAAGAGGAATGTTGGTCAATAAACAATATATACACAAATGTGCAGAGGATGAACTAAGAGTCAGATGTAGCTCAAACAGATGTGATGTCCCACCTTACTTTCCAGCTAAGACGAGGTCCTTCGATGAGAATGCTGCATTAGGTTAGGTGCAAATATAAATTCCGGTGACTATGATTTGTTTTACCTAGAACAAGGTTCTCAAACGGCTCCCTTGCCAATACTTGTGGTACCATCTTTCCCTTCTTCTCCACTCTCTGCCCCACACCCTACACCTAAGCATGACTGGGTGGAAATGCTTTTTGGTATCTGAAGCTCATGCTGTCAGCGTCTCCTCTTCTGGTTGGGCACAGATGTATGCATCTCAGAGCCACGTCAAGGAGTCAGGATTTTAAATTACAGTGTGACCTTGGGCTCATTCCTTAACCCTTCCCAGTCTCTGTAAAATAGAGACACCAACCCCTGCTTTGCCCACTGTACAAAGATGTGAGGCCAAAATGAAACAAAGCGTGTGAATGGGCTTTGTCACGGGAAAGCTTTATATTTCATTTGTTCCTAGGTTGAATGCAACAAAGACACAAAATTACTAGAGGATGAACCGTAAGAACCATCTACTAATGCCTTCACTGAAACACTGTTTCCTAGAGGTCACACAGATACATATTTTAGGTGAAATACTGTGGGAAGGTTTCAGTAACCAAGGAAATACTCAGCACCTGGCTTTGTTGTAAAAATATGAGAACAGGCCAATAAGATCCACACCACCTGCCCCTGTCCTCCCCTCAAACATCATCAATCTAGATTAAAGAAAAAATTAGCCTGTGGCAGTAGAAACACTTAATGATATAAAATGAAGACAACACAGGTTTGAAACTAAATGGTTAAAGAGAATCAGAGAGATTAGTTCCAAATCTGAGCTCCACGGAGAGAACAGAGCTGACTGGGTTAGTGGGGGCCTCCCTCTTTCCTCCTGGATGATGGGGCCCAGATGTTTGTCACCACCCCTTACCCCCCGCCAAATGTCAACCATACATTCTGGAACTGCCAGATCTCAGTGGCTACTTACTCTATTCTCTAGAGCCAAGAGCTGCTATATTTTTAGGTTGAACATTCTTCCCACAAAGACACACACTTCCTGGGGAAGCGCCCAGGGAACCCGGTTATAGCCATACAAATTCCCGGTGAAAAGGAATCCTGATTAGGAATTTTGGGGACCATTTTCTAGGAGAAAAACTGTTGGAAATATCGCTGCAAAGGACTAGAATGAAAAGATAATGGTGTTTGTTATGGGTTGAATTGTGTCCTCTCAAAATTAATGTGCTGAAGTCCTAACCCCCAGTACTTCACCCGCTTACTGCATGATTTCCCCACCCGCTTACTGCAGTTCACAATCTCTGGTGGCCGCTTAAGGTAATACGACCTTATTTGGAAATAGGGTCTTTACAGAGGTAATCAAGTTTAAATGCTATCATTAGGATGGCCCCTAATCCAGTATGACTGGTGTCTTTATAAAAAGGGGAACTTTGGACACAGAGACAGACATGCACAGAGGGAGGAGGATATGCCTCTAATATGACATCTTGGGAAGTTAGAAAGGGCTCTAACAGTTTGATTGGTTAGTTGGCTGAAACGTGGGCCAAAAGGAGACCCACAGAGAGTGAGTTAGAAATGTTGGACCTGCCTGGGTTTAATGTAAAGGAAGGGATTAATGGCTTAGGAAGATTGAAATGTTAGAGTGGATTTGTCATTTGAGACCTACTCACCCACACTGGGAAGGTGCAGAGCACATGCCTTTCACCTTATGGTGAGAAGTAGATTTGTGAGGGGAGCCCTGGCATCTTTGCAGGGTGCTATGATCGCTCTCTCTGTAGGTCAGACCTCACAGTGGGAATTGCAGTCACTGAACTGGGAAACCTAAATGCAATGGGGTAATTGGATCGTGGGGTGGGGGGGGAGGGCAGGGCCAAGTGGTGGCACTCAACCTCCAAAGGGCAGGTGGGCATGGTTCCTGAATGGACAGCGGAGTCAAAGCAGCGAACAGAACAGTCTGACACACAGACTTTGGATGTCAGCTAGCTGATCGCATTGTTCCTAGAATGGAAATGGATACGGAACCCACTAAATTCTTACCTGTTCTGTATAAACAGAAAAGTTCTAGGTCAAGTGAACAAAGTCTAATCTGAATCATGAAAACAGAGCTATGGCCCCTCAATCAATCCTCAGACCTGAGCCAAGCGACAGACCCCTTGAATGAGAGGGAGGCTGGGTCCCCTTCAGGAGGGACTCCCGTGCACTACCAAATATTTATACTGTTCGTCTCTCTCCCAGCCTTCCCCAAAGGGACCTGCGGCCTTTCAGCAGGGTAACTGCGCATTAGGGAAGAGGAAATACTCAGAACTTTCAGGCACTCCTGCACACTGGCTCTGAACGGACACTGATTCCAGGAGACGCCCTGTGCCCCACCAGTCGAGGAGGGAGGTTTGTCTAAATGGTCCCAGCCTGGGACCTTGAGCTGCCACCAGAGACTGTGAACTGCAGTAGGCAGGTGGGGAAATCATTCTCTTACTTATTTTTATCCATCTTTTAAAAATGTATGTATAGTTCACATTTATTTCAATGTGTAATATTAGAAGTGCTTTGGGTCTTTATTTAGAAGTCTGGTGATGTTTTTGTGAGCAGAAATTGCTGTAGGCACGTAACTCTTATTTCTGTCGATTAGCCTGTGGTAACATTCATTTCGTTAGGCATCGATTGGCTGCTTAATGTCACAATTCCCAAGAAGCCATCGATGCCATTAAGTGAGGACTTCCTGCATGCTAATTCACAGGCTGTGGCCAATGGTTGGCTAGATGGCCAGGGACTTGGAAAGAACATGATCGGAAAACTGGTTATAAGGGCATCTGGGGACTATGTGGATAGTCCTCTTTGAATAGGCAAAAAATGTGAAGATATTTGTGTCCTGTGTGAATGCTCCCCAAAGGATGGCTTCGGCATAGGAGGCTTTTAATAACCCAGGGATAGAATGACCTGTCCTGTGCATTGCAGTCAGCCTTTTTCCCCAGCCCCCCCATGTTATCACCCAACGGGCTCATGAACAAAGTGGCCATGATGACAGAGATGGAGGTTATGAGTTTTCTCAGCAACACAGACTTCCGGTCACCAAGGCTGACCTTGATACAGCCAGTGCTGAGTGCCCACCCTGCCAATAGCAGAGACCAACAGTGAATCCCCGATACGGCACCATTCCCCAGGGTGATTGGCCAGCTACCTGGTGGCAGGTTGATTACATTGGACCACATCCATCATGGAAGGAGCAGTGCTTTTTTTTTTGCTTTTCTTTTTACTGGAAGAGACACTTGGTCTGGATATGGATATGCCTCCTCTAATGCAATGCTTCTGCCAAAAATACCACTCATGTCCTTACAGATGGTACCCACCATCATGGGATTCCACACAGCATTGCTTCTGACCAAGGAACTCACTTCCCAGCAAATGCAGTGGGGCAATGGGGCCGATGCTCATGGGATTCACGGGTGTCACCATGTTCCCCACCATCCTGAAGCACTTGGCTTATTGGAAGGGGGGAATGGCCTTTGGGAGACTCAGTTACAGTGCCAGTTAGGTGGCAATAACTTTCAGGGCTGTACTCGTATGTGCTCCGGTCAGCATTGATATGCGGTGCCATTTCTCTGATAGCTAGAATTCACAGGTCCAGGGCTCAGGGATGCAAATGGGAGGGGCACCACTCATGGTTATCCTTAGTGACCCACTAGCAAAAGTTTTTCTTCTTGTTTCCACAACCTTATGCTTTGCTGGCTTAGAGATCTTAGTTCCAAAGGGAGGAATGTTTCCGCCAGGAGATACAACAATGGTTCCATTGAAGTGAAAGTTAAGACGCCTGCCCAGACACTCTGGGCTCCTCGTGCCTCTGGATTAACAGGTAAAGAAACCACTGTGATGACGGGAGTGATTGATCCTGACCACCAAGGAGAAATTGGACTGCTACTCCACCATGGAGGCAAGGAAGTGTCTGGGCCACAGGAGATCACTTAGGACTCGTAGTATTACCATGCCCTGTGATTAAGGTTGATGGAAAACTACAACAACCCCATCCAGGGAGGACCACTAATGGTCCTTCACGAATGAAGATCTGAGTCACCGCACCAGGTAAAGAATCACAACCAGCTGAGGAGTTTGCTGAGGGCAAAGGGAATATGGAATGGGTGGTGGAAGAAGATGGTTATAAATACCAGCTATGCACATGTGACTAGTTCCAGAAATGAGGACCGTAACTGTCAAGAGTATTTCCTTCGTATTGTTATTAATATGTATATATTAAGATACAATATCTTTGTTTCTTCCTTCTCTTATCTCCATATCACATAACATAACACATAAAATGTATTGACTTTATATCACAGTATTTAGATATTGTTAATTTTATATCCTAGTATTTAAGTTACGTGATATCAAGGAGAACAACAAACATCACTGAAGGACTTTACCGCCTCTTTCGGGGAAAGAGTTAGTGTGTTTTTGTTTGTACACCAGAGGGCCACATCATGCACCTGAGGTGGATTTGTTATTGTCTTCATTTGAGGATTAAGTATGAGGTAAGGAGATGTGTATGAGTGCCAAGACTTTCAACTTGGCAGGTGGAGTTGTGATGGTTAATTTTATGTGTCAACTTGACTGGGTCATGGGGTGGCGAGACAGTTGGTGAAACATTATTCTGGGTGTGTCTAGAGGGGTATTTCTGGATGAGATTAACATTTAAATCAATACTGAGTAAAGCAGATTGCTCTCGCAATGTGGGTGGGCCCCATCCAATCAATTGAAGACCTGACTAGAATGAGAGGCTGACTCTCCCCCAAGTTAGAGAGACTTCTGCCTGATGGCCTTCAAACTGACACATCATATCTTCCTGGTTCTACAGCAGCATCCAGAACATAGATTGTGCAGATTTTGGATTGCCAGCTTACATAATCATATGAGCTAATTCCTTATAATTGCTCTCTCTCGCTCTTTCTCTCTCTCCCTCTCTCTCTCCCTCCCTCTCTCCCCCCCACCATGGGTTCTTTTTCTCTAGAGAACCCTGACTAATGCAGGGGTCAGAGGGGAGGAGAAGAGAACATGGGAATGAAGGGCATCTGAAGACCAGATGGTTGAGAACATGGGTGGGAAGGGTGAAAACAAGAGGAGACAGAGTTTCCAAAAGATGAGGTCTGCCTATTTCTCTCTGTAGAGCCAACTAAACAAATCCACATATAAAAATCCAGGTTTGTATGACAGACAAAGTTAGGAGCCAGAACACCTTTACAAACGAGATTTGCAAGTGCGTTAAAGCTGCCAGTTGCCCTAGGCATTTGCAACAGGATTGTATTAGCCCGCTAGGATGTTTGCCTGACACCAGGTACTTCTGGGTCTGGCAAGATGACCAAGGCCCTCTGGGAGCTTTGCAGCAGCCCGGCCTGGCTCTGGTTCTCACCTCGTAGGATGGTGACGTTGCGTAGGATTTCTCCATGCTGCGTATCCACGGCCTTCATCTCCTCCACGATCATGGACAGGTTGCGGACGTTGAAGTCCAGGCGGGCACTGAGCAGGCTGAACCGCTCCCGGAGCAGGTCTGTGGTGCCCAGCATGAGGGAGACGGACTTGTTCAGGTAGTAGAGCTCCTCGGCGTGGGTGTGGAAACCCAGCGTGCAGGAGAGCCGCACGTCGTCCAGGTATTTGAGCATGCTGTGGACGTGGTTGTCCGTGGCGTTGATGTTGGTGAAGATGGTGCCGATCTCGATCTCGTGGGAAGCCATACGTCCTTCCAGCGTCTCGAACCTCTCCACCGTGCGGTTCTGGGCATAGCGGGTGTGGTACTGCAGGTCGTGCATGTTCTCCTCGTGGTCGTCCAGGAAGGACGAGATGTTGTCCAACTGCAGCTGTAAGCCCATGACCTGCATGACCAGGTCATGCATGCTCTCGGAATTCTGGCTGATGCGCTGCGACGAGGCCCCCAGCGTGGCCTGGATGTTCTTGACCACTTCTCCCGTCTTGGCCGAGGTGGTACGCAGGCTGCCGAAGAGCCGGGTGTAGTTCTGCCAGTCGGTGACAATCTTCTGGAGGGTCAGGGTCTCCTCGTCCGTCTTCCGCCGGATTCCGTGGATCCACTCTGTAGTCTGCCCCACGGTGAAGTTGATCTGGTGCACTGCAGCCTTCACGTCATAGCACTCCTGGGTGAGGTCCTTCAGGGAGAGGTCCAGGCCGGCTGTGGTGGCCTGCCAGCCTCTCACCTGGGCCAGGAAGAGCCCCAGAGACTGGTTGACCTGGTGGATGGAGAAGGAACAGTTGCCCATTTCCTGGGAGATTTGACTGCTAGTGGTGGAGAGCAGTTCATGCGTCTGGGACGTCTGGTCCAGCTGAACCTCCTGAGCCAGGAGCATCTTCTGAATTCCCTCCAGCTCCTCCTGCAGTTTTCTGATCTCTTGCCCCAGCTGCCCAGCCTCATGGCAGAAAGAGCAGTTGTTTGGGACTTTCAGATCTTCAGGAGAAATGAACAACATTTTGAGTTGCTGAAGGATCCGGGGACAAAGACTGCTTTGTTCAATTAACTATTTCAGAGTATATTGAGCAAGTGGCTTCCCGCTCCCTCTTCCTTTCCTAAGTCCTACTATGAAATCCTATTTGGAAAAGCCTTGCCATCTCTATGAAATCTTATTTTTATCCAATGTCTTTACTATGACATGAAATGTAGGCTTTAGGGTATTTTCTCCATCCCACCACCACATTCTGGAGAATATATCTATCTGCTTAACTTTTCTGAGGTTGTCAAGAACCTCCCATTTATATTTTATTTTAAAATTTCTCCGAGGATTTTTATATTTGTTTTCTTATTTAATCCCCTCACAATAAACTTGTGGAGAAGAAAGTGCAGGGATTTTTCCCCTGTGACTGATGAGAAATGAGGCACAGAGAAGTGACTTGCCAAATATCACTCAACTACTTTGTGGCAGAATAAGACTTTCTCTTTCCATCAGAGCAAACCACCTCTAACCCCTTCTATTATGTCTCCTTCTGTCTCATTCTCAGCATGAGAATGTACCTTAAAGCAAGAGATATAGAGCGTCACGAATTGTGCACACTTTAAAGCAGTGATGAGGAAAGGGCTGACTTATTGAGAGGCTTTGGAAGGTCTTAAAAAGAATTTCAGATACTTGAGGATATCTGGAGAATGGACCGTCTTTGGCTTCCTTCTCTACCTGTAGGCTCTGGCTAGATTGGTACCACACACAGAACCCTCGGCCCCGGTCCTGTGTGTATCACAGGGTAGCAGCCCTCTTTGAATGGATGGTTTTCCAGCTGAATAGGAAGGCAGGGAGCCATGGCTGTCCTTCCCTTGTGCCTAGAAGTTTGGTGAAGACAGCCCTGCTCCACGGCACCATGGCACAGAGAGCACATGTCATGGCGGGGGAACCCTTTCCGCACCACAATTAATATTGGTCTTCCTTCATAGTCATTAGCCTATCTGGACACTGAACACTTACCTAGTCCCTGGAGATTTTCCTGCACAGACACAAGCTTTTTGTCATAAATGGCCTGGGCCAGGGAGATGTCCTCTGAGAGAGAGTCCACTTTCCTGAAAACTGGAGGGCAAACACAGATGAGAAACTGGGACAAGGAGTTACCTCAGAGAAAGGCATTTTTATCAGCCCTTCTGCAACCAAAGCTGAAGGAAGATTCTTCTCATGGCCAGAGTTTGTCACACATCCCTTAAAAATGCGTATCTATGTAACTATATCTATTTATAGACATAGACATTTATACCTCTTTATATATATCATATGTATATATATTATAATGTATAATACATATAAATATATGTATATAATATATATGTACGTATGTATGTATGTGTGTGTGTATATATATATATATATATATATATATATATTCCCCCCAACCCAGATTTTAGAAGTAGGACATGACCACAGAATAAATAGGGAAAATTAGGAAGAAAATATAAATTTTTCTTAATCCTACCACTGAGAGATAACTGCTATCAATATCTTCAAGAACCTCTTATAATCTTATTTATCTCCACAACCATTCTATAGCTACATAGATATATACCCTTTTAGAAAACAACAAATGTTCCGAATTTTTTTTTTCTTTTTTTTTTTTTTCTTTATTGGCATCATTTTCCCATTGAGGTTTAACTCTTTTTAAAAACATTAATGTCTGTACTATACCCTATATAAATGATTCAGCAATTACATAAAAAATCCCCTATTGTTGGAGACACTTAAGGTAACTTCCCTTCTGAGCCTACAAATGAAACATGATATGTAAATATGAGTAATTCTTGATCCTAGAAATAATCCTTGTATATGATGGTTGTATGTATATGGTTATTCTCTTAGGAGAAATTGCTAGAAGTAGAAAATAATGGGTCAAAGGGTATTAACATTTTTGAAGTCCTTGATGCATGTTGCCAAATCATCGCCTGGAAAGGGGCAGCCTCACACCTTACTAAGGGGTCTGTGCTGGCCAGTCGTTAGAGCACATGTGGGCAGCAGCAGGATCCTTGGCTTTCTCCACCAGGCACCTGGCTGAGCCTGGTAAGAAGAGGAAGGCACAGATTGGATGGAAAGATGACTAGTGTTTATTCAAATCAATATGCTGGCCTCTCATCTTCCAGCCCAGGAAGCTGGTTACTGAACACAGCAGGTCCTCAGATAACATTGTTTCACTCAATATCAGTTAGTTATAACGTCGATGAGAGAAAAACAAATCGATTCCTGGCAGGGCGACTGGGTGGAGTTTCCATGTTCTCCCCATGTCTGAGTGAGTTTTCTCTGGGAACTCTGGTTTCCTCCCACCTCCCAAAGGTGGGCATGTGAGGTGAACTGGGGTGTCTGAATTGTCCTAGTCTGGATGAGCATGCATGTGGGTGATGCGCCTTGCGATGGAAGGGCATTCTGTCCAGGGTGGGTGCTCCCTTTGCGCACTGAGCTGCCAGGAGAGGCTCTGGCCACCCACGACCCTGAACTGAAATAAGCAGGTGGGAAAATCGTTCTCTTGTTTTTCTTCACCTTTCTTAAATGTATGTATAGTCCACATTTATTTCAATGTTCAATATTGTAAGTGTTTTTGGTCTTTATTTAGAAGTTTGGTGATGTTTCTGTGACCAGAAATAGGCTGTAGGAACTTAACTCTTGTTTATATCAATTAGTCTACGGTAAAACTGGTTTTGGTATATGGTAGTTTCACTTAAAGCTACAGTTTCCAAGAACCTATCAACAAAGTTAAATGAGGACTTACCCTATTTCTAATCAGGGCCAGAACCAGGCACCCCCTTCTTATGGTTCAGCATCCGGAATGAGGCACCTTCCTTGCCTTGCTTGTCTCGCCCTAGTCCCAGCCTTGTCTCTAATATCTAGTCCACTGGGGCAAACAAACTTACAGCTTCCTTAGTAAAGAAGTCTGGATTTTTAAAATCTGAAGCTAAGAACAAAATGGGATTGCAGTGAGAAGTTGTCAAATTTGTTTTCATCAGTTTACAAGCTGGTAGCATCCAGAAGGCAGAAGTTACCTGAACCTGGAGGTATGCCATCTCCTAGGTCAGTGACCATTCGTACAAGCCACCACACTTGAGACCCCTGGCTCTCATCTGCAGGACTCTGATTTAGCAGGTCTGGGTGAGACCCAACAATCTGCATTTTAACAAACTGGGGGTGATACTGGTGCAGGCAGGCATCCAACCTCACCTTAAGGAACAGTCACAAAGGCAGCGCTTAGGAATCACCCAACCAGTGACATCAACCCTGGACGTACAACAGAATCATCTGGAGAGCTTAAAAATCCTGAATTAGTTCCATTATCCAGGGTGAGACCCAGGCATCAGTGTTTTTTAAAGCTCCCAGGGGATTCTAACATGGAGCTGAAACTGAGAACCTGATCTAGTCCGATCCTCTCATTTTGCCATAGGAAAACAGAGGTCCTGAGAGGGGATGTGCCTTGCTTAAGGCCACATGGCCAATTATTGACCAGAAATTAGGAGACAGTCTTTGCGGTTTGAATCAGGCATTGAGATTGAGATCTGGCCAGAAAGATGCTGGTTCTGGGCCCTGGCACAGAGATCTGTGTCTGTGTAGGGGGTTTTGGTGCAGGACCCCTGATCAGAAACTTCCCTGCAGCCCAGGTGGGGGTAGGGGTAAGGCCTGAGCTAGCCTGAGATGCTGCACTCACCCAGAGAGGCCAGCACGGCCACCGCCACCAGGAGCAGGGCCAGGAAGAGGTAAAGAATCCGCACTGACGTGTGCAAAGACAGGTTCTTCTGGCAGCGGCTGCAGCGGGCCCCCAGCTGGCCTGTGGAGGGACAAAAGGACAGTGGCTTAGGCCAGTGGCTGAGGTTGCTGCTAAAGGGTCCGTTCCACATTCCTGCTCTGGTCCGTCTCATCACATTTCATGTTCTCGATCTTCCATCTTTACCCATCTCTTGGCCTTTCCTCTAGGTCCTAGAGCTTTTAGGAAGAGACCAGAATCAGCATCTTCAAAGAACTCCCCACCACTACCGTCATGCTCTCTGTGGCATCATTATTCAGCCCGGGCTGTGAGCAAACATTTCTGCCTGATACATTGGCCTTCCTGATGATCTACAGCATGGGGCAGCCAGCCTCGTTTCACCATGGGATGACCAGCTCATCCTGGTTTGCCTAGGACTTTCCCGGTTTCAGCACTGAAAGTCTCATGTCACGGGAACTTCTCAATATGGGGCAAGCCAAGATGGTTTGCCAAGACTGAAAGTCACACACCCTGGGAGACTCCCTCAGTTCCAGGTAAACCAGAAGATTGGTCACCAATCCCCAAACTTCACAGATAACCAGCAGTTCTCCTGGAAAGCAAACAAATGGTTCCAGTCCATCAGTTAGTCCCTGGTACAGAGAAGAAGGAAACAGTATTCCTGGCTACTGTAGCAGGTGGCCCATGCCCAGCGGGAATGCAGTGATGGCCCCAGCTGTGAAATGTCTAAGGTGAGTTCGATTTCAGCTGCACGTTATGAGTACCAGGAATGTCTAAAAGTCCTTACGCCCCTTTCACAACTCCAGGCCAAAAGATATCAGAATTTCTGAGGGCTAGTCTCAGGCATCCCTGGGTGAGTACAATGTATAGCCAAGGTTGAGAACAGCTGCTCCAATCTATACTGAAACCCACCAAGAAGCCTTACTCCAAGTAACAATTCTGATTAACCAAATGCCAAGCTGTGGGCCTAAGAAGGACAGGCCACTTGGCTGGCATAGGATATAAGGAAGGGGACAGTTCTGGGCCAGCTAGAAGACAGGACCTAGGGGACATGGCAGAGGTCCCCTCTGGAGACAGATGGCACTTGTGGCAAACTGATTTCATCGTATTGCATAACCCAGGCCCACGTGACTGTCTTTTTATCTTCCAGGCGGTGGTAGGGAAAGGACAGCCAGGATTTTGAAGCTATATAAAGAGACAAGTCACCAGCCTGAGCATGGGAGAGAGGAAGAGGTCTCAGGCCAGAGAGGAGATCAAAGGGCAGCCCCCAGAGCCCTTACCCTCCTGTGTGCACGGGAAGGACGGCATGTCCTCGTCACCAGCCAGGTCCTCTTCTGAAACACACAACGCATCTCCGTCACCGCCAGCTGACCTCACTGTAATGGAGCCAAGTGCCGTCAGAAGCCAGGCTGGGACCCCGAGTCCCACTTACCCCTCTCCAGCTGCCCATTCATTCACAGTCCCCACACTCTGGCCCCTCCCCGCCAGCCCCTGGGTCCAATTCAGCCCACTGGAGCTCCAGGTGACCTGATGGTAAACAGAGAAAAGGGGGTCAGAGGTAAGAATCAAGTGGCTAAGGAACTGCGATGTCCCAGCACCTCTGGGTAAGGAGATTTCATGATCACCCACAAGCCGGAAAAGACACACAGATCAGCTCAACTGCCTACTCTGCACAGGCCTTGCTCAAACCCCATGGGTTGGGGTAAGAAGAAATAAGAGCTGGTTGCTTGATTGGCTCAGCATCTTTCCAAGCCCTGACACATGGTAACCCAAACGGGTGGATTTCCCCCCTAGCTTCTTGCACCTGCTCCCCTTTTTTAAAGGAGCAGACTCGCTGGACTGAGACTCAGAAATCTTCCACCACAGGTGTGGGCACTGACCAATCCATAGGAAGACTGTGACCAATCAGAAAAGACTGGAGCCAAAAAAACCCAACCTGAATTGATGTTCTAGGGTGACATGGTGTGGCAGGGCCTGGGGCAGCGCCTTCTAGGGTTGGGGCTTTATGCTGGGGGTCTTTCAGCTCAGCTGCCCTGGCTTATGGCACTCACAGCCCACTCTCCACCTGCACCCGTGACTCTAGGTTCCTGACATCCAGCTTCAGTATTTGTTGACCCATCCAGATTCAGCTACTAATTTGATTTTTTTTTTTTGGCTTGGTCCTCGGGGATTTTCCATTTTCTTTCAACCTTAGGTATGCATTTGGCAGTTTGCTTATAGTTTAGTACTTATAGTCCCAGGATATTTTAAGCCAGTAATGCTTAGAAGTAGAAGATCCAAGTTTTGTTTTCTTTCATTCCCTTTTTTAATGCCATGAAGGGCCGGGCCTTGCCCCGAGGCCATCTTCACCATCTTCACAACAGCCGTATAAGCTTCACGGTCCAAAGTATCACTTGGAGGGAGAGAAAGACTGAGGGGTAGAGACGTCAGGAACGGGGCCGATCAGCACCCAGAAGATGTGGTGAAGCCGAGATTGGAACTCAGAAGTCTTTGCTACCATATCTACCATCTCCTCAAAGGAACAAGCAAAGGTTCTACAAATGCTAAGAAACCGGGGAGAAATGAAGGAGGCCGGCCCCACGCCTGAGGGTGTGATGGACCCTCAGGGGTTCTGACAATGACCTGGAAGCAACCTGAGTAGCACCTGTGACCTCACTTCCCAAATGTTGGGACTATTGTGGTCAACGCTGCAGCCAACAGGCAGAGTGGGCAAGAAACTGAATGGGGTTAGTAGGGGAGGGACTCTGGGTGACCCCAAATTAAAGATGGCAACCATCATCGCCATGAATGCCCTCTGCTTGTTGTCTAGGTCATGACTCATATGTCATTTCCTCAGCAGTCTTCCTGGAGCTCCCAGGCTGCAGTAAGTCCCGTGTTAGATACACTTCCATGGGCTCTGTATTTTCCCTGTGTAGAATGCAATACACCTATTATTCAACAGCTCTCTTCCCCAAGGTGAAAGATGTGAGGACGGGGAAATGTGTCTGTCTTGTCTGCTTTATCCAAAGCCCCTAGCACAGTGATTGGCATAGCGAAACGCTCAACAAACACAATTTCGAATGAATCTATGAATGATTTTGTATAGTGCTTTCCAGGAATGGTTCTATGCCTGCCTATGGAATCACTGGGCAGCTGTGATCAAGAGACCAAAGTCAGCGCCCCACCCTCAGAGATTCTGAGTTAATTTGGGGGAGAGTGGAGACCTGGGCTCACATCCATCCTCACATTTGATCCCTACAACTAGCCTGACAGATCGTTGGAGGGTGGGAAATCATTCTCCCAGTTTTACAGGTGAGGAAGCTGAATTGGGGGGAGGGGGTGCTCACTTTTAATGTCTGGCTAAAGTCACAGAACCAGTTAGCAGCAAAGCCTCCTAAATCCTGGTTGAGTTTTCCTCTTCACAATAAGAGTCCAGATAACTCCTCTCCTAGAGCTAGTGTGTTCTCATGTGTGCATATGTACGTACGCACTTTGGAAGGGGGTGTACAGTGGCAGAAGGAAGGCTGATATGGCGAGCACCACTAGTCCCTTTACACGTTCCTAAGAAACCAGCCTTTTCAGCCCCGCTTTGTGTCTGAGGCTGCCATCCCATCATGAATCTGCCAACAGTTTACAGGATAACTTTGCCTGGCAGGTTACCAGGATTACCACCCTATTCTCATAAACTGGTGCCTCAGGCAAGGCCAACCAGGATGCCTCGGTACTTTCTGTGCTCTGTGTGACCCAAACCTCACCCTACTAGCCAGGCCCTCTCATCCACAGATGATCTCAGCCAGAACCACGCTGCGGGCTGTCGGATTTACCGCCATCCCAACCCCTCGGGAGGTATTCCTTCCACTCATTGGAGCAGAAACGTCCTCAAGGCCTTCCTGCCAGTGTTTCTCATTTCTCCTCACCCCTTCATGGTGCTTCCCAGCCCTCCCTTGTGATTGGGCCTCCTCCCTGTTCTGGCTCCAGGGCTAATTTCATCACTTCACTGTTTATAGCCTTTGCAGGGAATCTGGGAAGACTTAAATCAAGCAAGGCTGACACCAACCTTCAGCAAACATCCCCACAAAAAGTACACAGCTTTGTCATAACTTTGCTCTCCCATCGAGAGCCCCCCAAATTGGCCATCATTAGCAAGTGGGAACTAATAAAGGCCCGGTTCCGGTACTTTGCGGAGCGGCCCATGGGAAGGGAAATGACAGCTGCCAGCACGATCTCAGCTCTCTCTAGACAGGGGTTCACAAGTATTTGGCCTTATTCCCTTCGCTGACATTTCAGCTCCATAACTCACCACCCTCCCCAATCCCAGAAGAGTTCTCTTCTCTTTCTAATGCTTTGGACTTCCTGTTCACTAGGGCTGAGCCATGGATCTTGGGGACCCCTAACTTACCTATGCCTGGAATGCTATAGCAACTCTCCACTTTCGCCTTGTTCATTTTAATGAGAACACAATCCAAAGCATTTGTGAGGCTTTTATAAGCCAAGCCCGTTGCAAGCACAGGCTCATTACATTCACATTACCCCAAGATTGCTCTGGTCAGAGCATGGAGGAAGAAGCAGATGTAAAGAACTCAGAAAAGCTTGGCTTGGGGATACAGATTAGAAGATGATTGATTAGATTGATTTGGATTTTGTACTCCCCCCTTGCACTGGGCCAAGTGGGGTTGACAGGGACAAGAAAAGAATATCTCCCCCCTCCCATCTCCCATGCCTACCTCTTCCCATGCCTTCTGGGGTGATCTTAGTGTTGGGTACCCCAGCTTTCTGAAGTGTATTCAGAGATAAGAAGTAGGAAGAGAACTTGTAAGTCACAGAACCTACCTGTCATGCTACAAAGTCTCAGAGATGATGGCTAGTTAGTAGTTCCTAAATGTCCAGGGATCCGAAGCAAGACCCAACACACATACAGAGTCCCTGGAGAGTGGCACGTACCCAGTTCAGACAGGCCACAAAGCTGGGCAAAGCCTTTGCCATCCATTCAGGCCTAACATCTGTCTGACCTCCTAGCAGTTTTTCATCTCCTCAATGTCAGGAAATCTTTCCTCAGCACAGGGCTGATCTTATAGGGAGTGTTCAAAATAGACGGGTTACTGACCCTTTGAGGAGGCCTGCATCCTCAGTTAATTGTTAATTCTGCTGTTTCAATTAAGGATTCATTGTTATTCAAAAATAAAGATTAATGACTTAAAATGTGGTTTAAATATGGTTTATGCTTAGAATTCTCCATGGCTACCGAGTGTTGGGGAGTGCTGATGCACTGAGACTGCAAAGGCTTAAGCAGTAGAGATTTAAAATTAACATACAGAGGCCTAATGTTTGAACAGAAAAGGAATGAACTGGGGAGGAAGGACTGGAACAAGGGATATGAGATTCCTTTCCTAAAGCTCTTGTGTTTCTTTGTTTTTGTGTATGTGTGTGGTTTTTTTTTTTTGTTTTTTGTTTTTTGTTTTTTTGGGGGGGTTCATTAGTGTCCCAGTTAATTACCTTAGAATACCACTGACATTTTTATGGCCCTCCAAAATAAGGCCCTGATCCTTCCCTGTGTCATCCATACATTATCCATGGAAAATTAAGGACTTTTTTGACATGCTGAAAATTGAGGAGCTCCTACATATCAAATATTATGGGTTGCCAGGTGTCTGGAATGGTTGGAGAAGTCGCCATATTGTAGGCCATGGGTGTCTAAAGAGCATCTGAGTTTCCAGGAAGGCAGAAATAGCCTCTGTTGCCTTCTCTCTTTTTACCTCCTCTTCTTCTTTTTTATTTTTTTTTTATTTTGCCGATCCTGGATAAAGACTATTGTGACAGAAGGGAGTGAGATTGGGAAAGGAAACTGGAGAAAAATATGGTAATACCTGGACCTAGAAGTCTATGGGAAAGGCCCTTTCCGAGCACAAGGTCTGGACAAGCTTGGGATAGCATGCTGCTCTGGGTAGTGAATATCTAAGTCTCTATAGGCCAGTGTCTGCCTACCCTGTTCCAGAGGCCCCAGGAATTGGAACTGTCACAAGGGAGCAGCATCCTGGTCCCTGTACTAAAGAATCCAGGCCCACGAATTACCTACCAAAGGCACCACACCAAGCCCCACTCTTCGTCTAGCAATCTCTACCCAAATTACAGGCAGTGTGTTTAACAAAGAAATCGAACAGCCTTGGAAGCCAGTGTTGTAAGCTCAGACTCATGAAATAGTGGCAACCACTGGAGATTTGAAAGCGCCTCTGTTCCTCTCATACCTCAGGTCATAATATCCAGCCCAAACACCAGAAGGATGGCCACAGAAGGAACTTTTTTTTTTCTTTCTTTTTTTTCCTCTGCTCCCACAGAGCCACGTGGAAGGTTTGATGGAAGGTGCATGTGTTGGCACATTGCGAGGCCTGACTGCTGACTCTGCTGGGGTTGAGCTCGGTTCACTTCTTCTTCTGGAGGTGGAAAATAGCCCGGACCTGTTAACCAACTGCTAACTCCACTGTGGTCACTGACTCCAGCTTTCTTTTGGTTGACCAAAAATGTGGAGTTAATTCACTCCCTAGCCTTTCCGCAACCTTCCATCAGAGTCAGCAAGGGGGAGAGATTCGAGGAATTGAATAAAAGGTCTTTCTTTGGGAACTTCAAGGAACATATTTTGATGATTATCTTCTAACGGAGTTCACAGAGTGGGTTTTCAAAACAGCCAATTGGGTCAGTAAAAATAAAGATTTGAGAGTCTTCTCAGGAGCCAATGCTATATTTAAAATTGCAGAACAGCTATAGTCTAAGGTTGGGGGACACTATAATTAAGATTGCAAAATTGTTTTCATTAGAGCCCTCCTGCCATTAACCCCCTCCCCAGAGGCCTCCTTTGTGGATGTGGCTGTATTCAGATGGGAATCGGTGGGCTCCCCTCAGCTCTAATGAATCTGGTTCTTCCCTTTCTGATTCTCCTGCTCATCAAGTTCTCATGATCTGCTTCTCTGAACACTCACCTCCTTTCTGCTCCTTCATTCCTAAAATCCACGTGTGCTGCTCTGGGACAGCCTTTCCTCTCCCCCTGCCACCTCTACCTGACTACTCGCAACCAGCCCACAGTCTCCCACCTCTGCTGCCTTCCACTGTGTTCCTGGTAACCGCAGAGCTTATGGGCAAACTCCCCCTTTATCCTAAATGACTTTCCTCCCTATTCTTGCCCTCCGTGTTTCTCACTGGGGCACTGTTGGCATTTGGGTGGTACGAGTTTTCAGTACACAGGATTTTCCCACACTGCACAGACATTTAGCATGCTGGCCCGCTAAATGACAGTAGCAGCCCCTCGTCCTTGTGATAATTCCAAATGGCCACTCTATTTCTAAAGACCCCTTCAAGAGGTGGTAGAGCCTCTTGTTGAGAAGGGAACCTAGGCTATTCATTCAATTCAACCGACCCCCAACCCTCCCCCATCACATACTCACATCTCCTCTGTGTAGAGAGCAACTCCTCTACTGACCCTGAACCCCACAAATCCAACGGGATTTCAACAGAAATGTTTCCTCCATTGGGAATCGGTTTCTTGATGTCTATTGTCACCTCTGGATCTTCAAACTCGATGCTCACTAGTTAGGTCCATGTCTCTCTCACATGGAGCTCCCTTTCCTCTCTGAGCTTCATGTGCAAAAATAGTGGCCATACCATCTACTTCACAGAGGTGCTGTGAAAATTCAATGAGGTGATACATGAAACATCCCCGGCACATAGCAAATACTTGATAAATGGTAGTAACTGTCATTTTTTAGCACAATTATTTTTTCTGTCCTACTGGAATTTGCTGCTGTCATTTATCTCCCTTACCCAACACCCATCCTTTTCAGGACCCATTACCAACTTTCAAGAAATCCATTTTCTAAAACATGTCCTCCACAACACTAGTTCCAAAATACTCTTTGTGAAAAAGGATTCTTTGATCAAGTAGGTCTGGAAAATGCTGCCTACTCTTTCACCATCTCAGAAACTCATATTCACACACTAAAATTTTTTCAGTCCTGCAAAAAAAAAAAAAAAAGAAAAAAAAAGAAAGAAAGAAAAGGCCCATTTCAATCCATGTTTAATTCTGTTTCTCAAACTTGTTTGACCATAGAACTTCCTGCCATTATTGAAAAAAGTTTTCTATGAAATCCCATGGAAATAGTCAGAGATGCAGCTACCTCAGGGAACATCACCTGTACTGGATTATTTCTTCACCCTGTCTCTTGCCATCAACTCTAACGGAGGAAACATTTCCGTTGAAAACCCACTGGTCCTGTGAACCTCAGGATCCCTTGACTAACAATGTGCAGGTCTCATCTGCTCGCTGGCCATAGCTCAGCCTGCCCACCCTCTGCAGCAGGAAGCTTACTGCTGTTCCTTCTGCAAGATTTCAAGCTCCTTTCTTACACCTCTCTCACGGTTTTTTCTACTCCCCGCTGCACTCAGCCTTTACACTCCCTACTTCACCCAGACTATCAGCCTCGCCCCCCAGGATCAGCTTCAGCTCCCTGGAGACAGTTGATTTTCTCATCTGCCCTCATGCGATTCCATCAGCCTGTTTTCTCTTCTCAGTGCTGGGGAAACCCAGCCCGGTGGGAGCATATCAGTGAGTGCTGTGTCTTTGGCCCCACTCAAGTCCTGCCATCTGGACCCTCACGCACAATTGCTCTTCTCAGCCCATCCCATTCTCCAAAGATGAGCTCACCTCCTCCCTTTCTGAAAAGACCAAAACTTTTAGGAACAAGCTCTTCACCATCCCCTAACTCTCTCCAGGTGTTTCGCCTCAGATGCGGTGGAAGCAAGTGTGTGTGGAACGGCCCTCTCCAGCATTGGGAGCAGTGTGTGGCATTCTATTTCCACACCCCCCAGGGAATACTTATACATCTAGGCAGAGACAGATGTGTAAAGATTATCACTGCAGGCTACAATAAACCCGAGGAAAACCGTAAATAATTCAAATGCCCATCAATAAAGGATTGGTTAAATATATATATATTTATACTATGTATATAAATATATATACACCTATATATATTTATACATAAGTCATACTATGGAATATTATGCAACCATTTAAAAAATGAGGCAGATCTATATTTATTGCCCAGGAAAGATACCTATGCTCTATTGTTGAATTTTTAAAACACATATACAGAATAACACGGATAGTATAATCTTACCTATGTGGAAAAAAAAATCTGTGTGCAAATATACACAGAAGGATTTCTGGAAGAAAGCTCATCCAGATCTTGTCAATTATCTGAGTTTACTTTTCCTTTCCTGAACTTTTCAATTTTTTTCATAATGAGTATGTATCATGAAAAGATTAAACGCAACTAGCAATGCAAAAAGTCTTTCCATATCCTTCCCTCTCCCGGTAAAGAGGGGCTTTGTTGCCATGGCAAAGCTCACCCCCTCCTGCCTTCTTCATGAATGTGCCCCCACTTCTCTTTCCCTCTTTCTTTCAGTGAGCACAGGCCAACCTCACCTTGAAATTCCCTTCATGCCTGGCCCTGCTTCTTGCTTTAACCACTTAGTTCCTTTTTTTCTGAAACTTCTCTGACACAAGGCCTCCCTGTGCCTTTACTTCAACTCTGCCATTCCCCGCTCAGCTTATGCAGCTTTCTCTGGATCTAATCATCCTGGGCTAGCTGTGTTGATTGAGTCGATTGTGTTGATGTTGTTCACATCCTTCTTGGAATTTTCTCCTCTCAATTTCCATGACATTACCATCATACTTCTCTGCCTGTGTCCCTGACCACTCCTTTTGGCTCCTTCACAAGCTCATTTTCTTCCTCTCATTCTCTAAAAGGAGAAATTTCCCAACATCTCCAGGGAGAAGTAGCAACCAGGCCATCTCCTGACAAACCCTTCCAGGGCCTCTCCAATGTCAACAGGACACAGTTGGAAGTCCTTAGCATGGCAATCAAGGCCTCCGGGTCTTGTGACTCTCTGTGGTGCTCAGCCAATTCACCACTCCAGGCAAATGTCTACCCCTCACCCCTAAACACATTTACCTAATGACATAATGCCCAGCTTTCACCGGTACCATTCCTTGCCTCTCCTGACTGTCCCTGGAATGACACAATCCAAATCTTGCCCACCCTTCAGCTCCCTAAAGTCTTCCTGAACTGCCCCAACTTGAAATGCACTCTTGATCTCAGGTGATTTCTATTGAATCTACTGTATGTACCACCCATTGGTTCTCCTGCATCATCTCCCCTGATTATTTGGTTTTCTTCTTAAGGGTATAGGTCTCATCTCTGCCTGAAGACAGGAGCTATATCCTTGACAACCTTTAAACTAGCACGCCTCCTCCCCAAAAGCAGGTACTCAATACATGTTTGTGGATTGAAAAGTGTGGGACAACATCCCAGAAGAACCAATTTCTGTTTGGGTTCAGGGGGATGTGAAAGTGTCTCCTCTGAGTCTTGAAGGAGGTGTCTGCGGGTCTCCACCAAGAGATGTTCGGGACACTGCTGGAAAGATGGGTCTAGAGCTCAGAGGAGTAAATCTGGTACCATCAGCCTATTCCCATGTCAAATCTATGGGACTGGGTGAGATTGTTATAAAATGGGGGCCTAGTAAAAACCACCGAGTCCATGGCTGAAATCACAGACTCATCAGAAGAAGAGCAGCAAAAGAGACGGGGAAAGAACCAATACCACCCCAAACTGCCTCCTTGGAACCTCTCTGATGAGACTTTACACTTTCAGTCTTTTTTGGATGATTTGGGCACACATTGTAAGTGTCCTAGCCAAAGTTAAGATCCTTGAAAGAATAATATGTTTCTCTTTGCACCACTGCGTCTTTCTCAGACATTAAACATACAGGGATACACAAGCCCTGGCATTTGGCAGTTGGTCAATGGATGTTTGTTAAATAGAATCATGAATCTTCACCGAGTACCTACGTGACGTTGTACGGATACCAGGGTGTGATTCTTGCCTTTAAGTATTTCAGCCCAGTGAGGGGCTCAGATGCAGGCACTGAACAAATGTAGTGGATACCTCTTGTGTGCCACGAGCTGTGTGCTAGTGAGACAGGACAGAGGCAGGCAGGATCCCCATGCTCATGAAATTCACATTCTGATACAACCCTGTAAGCTTATTCTGGGGGAGAAGTTTACGTGTGTGTGTGTGTGTGTGTGTGTGTGTGTGTGTATGAAATCTTGATAGATAGATGGGTCGATACAAATATATATATGCTCTCACAGAAGGAAAAACAATAGAGTAGAATCTTAGAGCTGGAAAGAACCTCAAAGTTCATGCCATCTATTTGTAGATGAGGAGACTGAGGGCCAGGGAATATCAATGACTTTATCATAGTTATATAGTTATAAAGCTAGTCTGTCACAGGGCTAGGCTTAACATCAGGGCTTCAGTGCTCACAAAACACACACACACACACACACACACACACACACACGCTAAATTAACGTGGGCAGTGTATATGAGTGGCACAGTTCGTCATGCTGCTGTACTTGCCAATTCTAACACCCAGCACAGCTGCCTGTACTTCATGAAAACTGCCAAGCTATCCACCAACATCTACTGAGAAGCAGAATTCTTTTTCCTCTCTCCCAAATTAGCTATGGGCTGTGAGTCTACAGTTATTAAAATTACCCCAGCTGGATGGCAAGGTGACCAGTGTGTGTGTGTGTGTGTGTGTGTGTGTGTGTGTGTGTGTGAATGTTTGGAGCTGATTTCCAACATTTGAGCTCCCCCACCCCTTGCCAAATTGTGGCTGTTTAGGGGCTCTTTGCACCTTTGTCAGATCAGCTCCTTTTCTTCTAGTCTCAGGCGCCTTCCGGTGCCCCGAACTCTGGGGATAGAGGTCAGGCTTTCCAAGGGGACTCAGTTTGCCTGCTCAGGAGTGGATATAATCTTCCCCCACCAAGCTGTGGGAGGTAGATTTTCCTGGGATCACGTTGCTGTATTTTGCAGCCCCCTCCTCTCTCTGCCCGCCCTTTGCCCATGGTGTGTGGGCACAGCTCTCTGGTTCTGTGGGGAGGGGCTGTTCTTCCCACGCTTGGGGAACAGCGGGGTGTGGCTCTGCTCTGTCTGTGGCAGCTGAGGACAAGTCTCCCAGGGGCAAAGCGTGGTCCCTGCGGCAGGCCTGCTTCCAATCAGCTCTCCACCGCATCACTTCCTCTCCCCAAGTGGCACTCAGGCCCAGAGCTCCCGGGCTGAGTTCACAGTGCATCAGGGCACATGGACACCCAGGAGAATAGGATCCTGAGAGGGAAACACTCTGACCAGAGCTTCACATGGAGCCAGGACTAGACACCGTGCCTTTGACTCTCAAAGCAGTTATCTTCGTTGTGAACCGGCCTGCTTGGGGATAGGGGCTTTGTGTAGCTGGGAGGGCTCCCACCACAGGCCCCTCTCACTGGAGGTGTAGAAACAATCCCATAGCTGGCTCTTAATGGTTCAGACAAGCCAGTGGGAAGCCAGAAGCTGAGCCTGTCACCAAGGGGCTGGTGGCAGCTGTGTACCCCTCAGGTGTTAGAAGGGCTGCACCTGGGGTCAGGTGCCAGCTTGCATCAAAAGATGTGGCTGTTTGGGAGGCCTGGCTGGCAGGCAGGCAGGAGAGGCCTCAGGGTGGAAACAGCTCGGCTGGCAGAGTTGGCCCTGGCCCCTAGCCACTGGTGGCAATGCTCCTCAGAGTACGTGTTTTCTTGTTTAAGTACCGTCCCTACCAACACCCCTCTCTCCACAAAACATAACATCACCGTGTTTTGCTTTGAGTGGGGGTGGTGAATATTGCCAACAGATGTAATTCTCAGATTGGTGGGGCCTTGGAGAATTTGAAGCCAGCTTCCCCTCAGGAAAGAGTTGCTCTGGAAGGGGCGGCCCTGCTCTGCAGGGCATTTACTTTTTCCATGTGGGTGAAAAAAATCCTGATTCTTCACACTCCACAGATCCCAAAGGGCAAATATTTGCTGTCTGCCCTGCCTTTTCCATCTCAGGCAGAGGTGGTGGCTCTTCCTGGCTTCCAGAAAGGAAGAGGAAAGACCCTGCAGAGAGGTGTGCTGGGCATCACCCTCGCCTTCCCCTGCAGCTCTGCAGACCGGGCCCCTGGGATGTTATGAAAGAGCACGGGATCGTTTCTCAGAGAATGGAGGAAAAATACACAAGAGCTGCCTAAAGGCCACAGTGGGCAGAAATTCGGCCCCACGTGGTGGTGAGGCTGTAAGTGAGAGCAAGAAAATGAAATGAGAGCGGCAGGCCTTGGGCTTCTCTCTGGGACCCACAGCCTCCCAGCCAGCAGGCCAGAAGGACCCCGAGACCCAAGGACATGATGACCCATTTCAGCTCATCCTCTTCAGGTACCTCCACTAAATATTCAGTCACACCAGGGGACTCCTCCACTCAGGGGAGTGGAATTGCCTCACTGGGTTTCAGAAAGGCAGGTCATATGTTCCTGACTCCTTCTTCCTCAGGAGCTGGATGTCTCTCCTCCATTGCAGAGGATTTCGGCTCTGCCTCTCTTTCCCGCACTATGTTTTCTCTTACAGTGTTTGTCTGGAGTGGTAGAGCCAAACCACTCTGAGAATGTGCAGAATCTCAGCATCATCATTAAGGCCCAGAGCAGTGTGGGCCCCAAGCCTGTGGTGAGATGTGGTCTAAGACCTTTCCTTTCTGGAGGCTTCTGGGTAATGACCTGCCCCGGCTGGCTGACTGGGAAGGGTATAGCTCCATAGATGTGGTAGCTGAGAGCAGAAAGTTGGTGGGTGAGGCTCCTCCCTGTTGCCACACGAATTCCCTGGGGTTGATTATAACTTGCTTGCCTCATCGCAGACAGCCCAAAACATGGTGGGGCCTTCAGGAAGGACAGAGGGGCCAGAGGCCAGAGGGGTCTATTAGCAAGCGCTCTGGCCTGGAAGTCAGGAGCCCTGGGCTCTATTCTCCCCTACTGGCTGTGAATCTTAAAGCAAGTTCCTTCTCGTGTGTATAGGACCAGCAACATAGTTTGAATGTTAAAAAATGATTAAGAATTTCAAGACAGCGACCGCAGAGCATTAACTAAGTATGAGGCCTTCCAAGAGCGGGGCCCTGTGGGAACGCACAGGTTTCATACCCAGGGGAGCTGGTCCTACCTGTTTGGGCCTCAGTTTCCTCACCTGTACAATGTGGAAGCTGTCTTCAATCCAAGGAACCCTCAGACCCATGTACGAGTATGTAAAAGAGACTAACAGAGCTGTTTCTTCAACATCACCTGAGAGTATAGTTTCAAGCCCTGCAGATGCTCTCGAAGGTCCTTTTCAGTTTCAACATTCAATAAGTCAAAGATGGTGAGGTTCCCATGGTTAGGAGCACAAACATCTGCCACAAAAGGGAGCTATGAAAGGATTATTGAAAAGCTCGGGAGATAGAATGAAAAAAGCGTTGAAGCTTCCCTATCCCGTGGCCTCCATCTCCCTTAGCCTGAAAAGGAGCGCGAAGACCAAGAATGCTCTTTCCCAGGCCTCAAGAAAGCCAGGCCCAGGTATGAGCACCTAGGACCAAGTCCGGTTCTTGTTTCCATCCCAAGCATAGGCTGCAAGAGCCACCATCAAGATGACCCACTACTCTGGGGACTTGGACCCCTGGTCTTCTCCAGCTGCTTTGTCCCCAGGATGTCAGAGGGCACGGTGAGTGAGCCAGGGTTCAGAGGTTAGGAAGAGCAGGGCCTGGGCTACAGTCTCTCCTGAGGAAGTGGTCGACGTTCCTGGCTGAGGGAGAACGGGAGGCCTGGGGATGGGCAGAAGGCTAGGTGGGGGCTGCAGGGGCCTCTGAGATGGGTCCCCTGGGTGAGGATTTACAACTGCTAGAATATTGGGCTGGTGACATCTTTCTGCGCTGACTGGTTAAAGGGATCGGAAACTTCTTTGGAATTTAAAGTCGTGTTTTTTTTTAGGACTAGAGCAATGAACAGTGAGAACAGGACTGGATGAATTTTCTCCATGCTCCTTCCCTCCCCTTCCTCTTGACTTCAGGGCTCCAATACCTTCCGCAGGAGGGTCGGTCGGAGAGGCAGAAGGAAGACCCCCAAACTGCTGCCCCGCGGGGTCCTCCCCTTCTTAGCCCCGCCTGCAGGGAGAAGCGCCCTCCGTGACCCGGACAGGGTGGGGTGGTCCCTCAGGGTCTCGCCTAGGAACTCGCGCGCGCGGGGCTTACCTTTCATGGTCCCTTGTGCCGGGGCCTCCGGAGGGCCCCGCTGCCGGCGGCTCCAGCTGCGAGGTGACCCGGGTGAAGCCGGCGGCTCGTCCAGGGACACCCGATCGCCGCCCTACGCGCCGCCCGCGGGAGCCCGGTGGAGTGCGGGAGTTCTGCTCGAGCGCCGGGCCGCGGAGGCGGTGAGCCGAGGGGAGGGTCCGCGGGGTCGCAGCCTGGGGGCGCCGCGCCCGCCGCCCATCCCGCCGCCCGCCGCCCGCCGCCCGCGCGCTCCCCGCTGGAGGCCAGAGAGCTCTACTGCCGCCCGAGCCCCGCGCTCCCGCCCTCGCTCCCTCCCTCCTCGTCACTTCTTGGGCCCAGGCCCAGATCAACTTCCTTGGTATTTTCAAAACTGCCGCGGCCAGGCCTCTTTGTGCTGCCGCGGTCCCCGCGCCCGCGCCCCCGATCCCCCGCCTCGTCGCACGGCCTCGAACCCGCCCGCGCCCGCCGGGGCTGCGCTGGGGAAATGCGCAGGGAAGGCGCTTCTTGAGCAGTTGTTTATCCTGTGGGGGCCTCCTGGTGGCCGGGGGCCCCCCGGAGATTCGCCCTGGACATTTTTCTCACCTATCTAAGAGGTAGAGGGACTGGGAGCAAGAAGAATCCCTGGGTTCCAGCCCCAGCCCTTATCCCAGCCCCGGTTTGCCTAGGACTGCCCCGGTTTTAGCAGTGAGAGTCCTGCATCCCCAAAACCTCTCAGGCCCGGGCAGTTCGGGACAGTTGGTCACACTAGCTCTGCCACGCTAGGTTTGTGACTTGGAGCAGCCACTTCATGGCTCCAAACCTTCTTCTACATGAGAGAATTGGGTCCCCAGCACTTCCCAATTCTGTGATTTTGTTCTTGGAGGGGCTTCTGGGGGTAAACAGTAACATCTGAGGGAAACTGGACTCAAGCGAGGAAGGAGTTGTAACTTGTCCTACGCTCTTTTCTGAGATCTTCACATGTCATTCTTCATCGATGCAACAAACATTTAATTTACTGAGCGCCTACCATGGACCAGCTTCTACCTCAAATACTGAGGGTGGAGGAACGCTTCACACCATCACTGTCTCCATGAGGTTTCCTCTGGTGAGGAAAAGCAACAATTAAACAAGTATTGGTGCTCAGGTGTGTCAACTGTATGGCAGGATATAGCGCAGGGAGAGAAGGGACCCCAGAGTGGGGTCAACCCCGTCTGGTCTCTTTGATTGCTACAGTCAGCCCCTTTTCCACATCCCCACACCTCATGCCCAGCCCCATTTGGCCCTTGGAGTAAAGTAGGTGGGGCTGAAGGGGCAGAGAAACTTTCTCCCACCGGATCACAAAAGGTGATGTTCAGCTATGTCTAATCTCCTCCACTTTGCAATGATATGTTCCAGTTGGCAAAGCGCATTCTCTCCATTAGCTCAACAGAACTTGAAAGGGCGCCAGGATCCATACTGCCCATTGTAGAGATGAGCAGACTGAGGATCAGAGATGTGGACGAAAAAGGAGCACTGTCATCAATCTAACCAAAAGTAATCTCTCTGGTTGATCGGACCATAAATTCCTACCTGGGCAGGTCATGGTGGGTAGTCATGCTTCAGGCCTATAACTTCCCTAGTAAAATGTTACCTTTGCCTTAAGCAAGCCCTGTCCATTGTGTGCCTCTAGATTAATGCACCTTTGAATTGACTCTTCTTCAGACCTTTCAGAAGCATCACCACCCTCAAGAGAGCACACAATCTTGTTAATTATCCGTTAATCCAATTCCTGCTTTGCTTTCTCCCACCTCCATGTAATCTTCCTTACTGTTCCCTCCTTAATTCCAAATGTATAAAAGAAACTGCAAACTCATTCTCTGGAGGATTTGAGATCTTGCTTCCCAGCAATTATCATCAGTTTGGCTCAAATAAATTCTTAACAAAAACTCTCGTCAGGTTTGGACATTTCTTATGTGGATAGAGAGAATGCTGCCTGCCTGGTAGTCACGAGGTAGTCCTGGGCCCTTCTGAGTCTGGATTCTGAGTCTGCCGTGTGAGCCTCAGGCTCCCAAGACTTTGGAATGGATCAGGAGAGCTGCTCTGTAAACATCAGGGAGATATTCACATCAAAGGCACCTTTACCTAGGCAGTTGTTACCTGCGTATTGACTTATTTAATCCTCACAGCAGCCCTATGAAATAAGTAGTGTTAGAGCCTTCATTTTTCAGAGGAGAAAACTGAGGCATGGGGAGCATAAATAATGTGCTAGTAAGTGGGACATCTTGGGATTTGAAACCAGGTAGGCTAAATCCAGCTTCTCGGGGCTTCGCCATGACATACCACACTGCCTTTCATAGAAGGTACTCAAATATTTGTTTTTGGAGAGAACAAACACATGACTTGTGGCTTTCTCCATGCTTGTTTTTTAGTTGGCTAGATCCAAGGTGTGTGGTGAGAAAAAGGGCCTAACCTTGGTGCAAGGGAGTACCCTCTCCCACCCCTTTGGGACTGGAGGATATTTCTACCTTGAGGTGTTGCTATGACAATGCAGATGCATCAGCAAAGAAATGAAAGATATCAGCGACTGGTTTGTAGCTGGTCCCCGGATGAGCAGAACTGGATCCTGGACCTAAAGAGGTTCAGAGGATGAACTGGAAAGAGCTGGAGATGAGTTGGCAAACACCAGGGGCCAAAGCACCAGGATAGTTCAGAGAGGGGAGAAGGCAGAAAGAGGAGTGTAAAGGGTGATCACAGACTACAGGTCAAGTAGGGAGGAGACAGGATTTCCTAGATATTGCATAAAAGCTTAGAGCTGCAGTTTAAAGCAATTTTACCAAGAGCTAGAGAGATGGACCCAGGGTCAACTGGACCCACTCTCCCTGAGAGACCAAATTATGGCACTATGTGGGGACAGAGTCCTAGAGAGCAGTTTCCAGGCTTTCGGCCTCACGTGGAAAGGTGCTGGCTCGGGTAGATGGCCATCAGCTGTGACTAGTTGGCCATCCCGTTACTGGTTAGCCATTAGCCACTGATATAGCTGCCGTGGCTAAGCTAGCAAGCAGGGATTGCAATTAGCACAGCGGATTGCAGTTAGCAAGTGAGGTTGTTTGGCAGAGAGAAGCGGACGGCAGGTTGCAGATTGTGTGGCTCCTGCTTCCTGTGTCTCCAACCCAGCCACTAGCGAGAAAATACTGGTATGACTCCCCTACCTATGGCTCCGTGGGTGTTCCTTTTTGGCCTCACCATGTCCTGCGTTCTTGTGTGGGGAGCGGGAGCTGAGACCCCATGTGACACCCTGCCTGACAGACTATTAGGATGTTGCTCAGTTATGACTAGAAAACAGAGGCCCAGCACCAGGCAGGGTGGAATTGGATGGGGATGAGGTAGGGGGAACAGCTTAATACAGTTTTTAACTTGAGCTGGAGTGGGGATAGGGTGGGGGCAGTTGACTGAGGCATAAGCCAGATTTATGTTGAAAGTCAAAGGAAATAGCTGAAGAGCAGAGGTTATATGGGGGGGAGGGGGGAAATGGAACCGCTAGTGGTGGAACCTTTCGTGTATTCATGAAGAGAGAAAGTCCCACGCTAGTTCTTGAGCAGTGTTGTGATTTGTTCAGAATAAAGTCTCCCAGGGAGTGCCCTAGGCTTTCCTTGCTTTTTTCTACTTCAGGCAAAAAAACCTCTCCCCTTCTTCTAAAGCTCAATTCTCCCACTTATGCCTTTGATGTTTTCCTTCCATGCTCCTCTCCAGCCTTAGAACATCGCTTCCACTTTTCCTTCTTAGATGTCGCTTCTGCCCTCAGTGCTCACTGAAATTGCTCCCTTTCTCCTAGTTGCCAAATGTAATAGGCTTTTCAAAATTCATATCCTCTTCAACCATTTTGTAGATTTAACACTGTCAGTAAGGATTCTCCAGAGAAATAGAAGCAATAATTGGCAGGCTGGAGACCCAGGGAAGAGCTGGTGTTGCAGCTCAAGTCCAGAGGCAGTCTACTGACAGAATGCCCTCTTTCTCTGGAGAGGTCAGCCTTTTTGCTATCAAGGTCTTCAACTGGTTGGACAAGGCCCACCACACGATGAAGGGTAATCAGCTTGACTCAAAGTCTACTGATTTAAATGTTAATCTCATCTAAAAACACCTTCAAATCTAGAAGCATCTAGGATAATGTTTGACCAAATATCTGGCTACCATGACCTAGCCAAATTGACACACAAAATGAACCACCACAAACACCATTGGCAGCTCCTTCTTGAATCTCTTCCTTGGTTTATCTGATCCTACAAACTTCTGTTTCTCCTTCTAAACTTCCTTTTCTCAAATGGCTTCTCCTATTCGGTATGTTTTCTAAATACATATAGGCATTCCCTACCCTTATATTAATTAGTGAAAGTAACACTTGCTGCTATGGCAACAACCCCCACATCCCACTGTGTTAATACAACAAAAGTTTATTTCTCACTCACATTACAGTCCAATGTGGGTTGGGCAGTTCTCTTCCAAATGATGACTCAGGGACACAGGGACCTTCCATCTTGTATCACCACTATCTTCAATGTACAGCTTTAAGGTTGCTATAAAATGGAAGAGAGAGTGGATCGAGCTCCAATTCCAAGGCTCCAAGACTCTCCATGTGATTCTGACTTTTCCATCAGTCCTAGAAGTGGTTCCAGTCTCAAATGGATGAGCATAGATCAGAGCATCCCAATAAAAATGCCCATTTGGAAAAGGGAAGAATGAAAGACACAGAGAAGCTATTAGTCTGTGGAAATTTCGAGATCCCCTCAGACAATGTAAAGTCAGCAGAATATAGATTTTCACCTTGTCAGTCTCTAATATCAGGTTTTCACATCCTGCTACCCAATCACTAAGCTGATGCTGCATATTTATGTTTTCATTATGGTGGCATCCCATTTCAAGACAACAATTTCTATTGTAGTTAGAACAAGTAGCACTAGCTCTAACAAATAAGTGCAAGGTTCTAAGGACAGTACAATGATAGTTTATTTCTCATTCATATCACAATCCACTGCAGGTTGGGTATTTCTCTTACAGATGTTTACTTAGGGATCCAGGCTTCTTCCATCCTGTGATGCCACCGTCTTCAATAGGTAGCCTTTAAGGTCATTGTAGAAGGGGAAGACAGATTGGAGGATTATGTGTTGGAAATTATCAAGGGACAGGCCTAGAAGAGGCATACCATGAATATCAGCCACATGGCCCCAACCCAAGGCAAGGAGGCTGGGAAATAGCCCTTAGCTTGGTTACCACGAAGAAAGAGGGATACATGGATGCTGGTGAGCCCTGTCACTCATTAACAAACCCTTCCCCAGCCCAGAACTTTGCAAGGTTTTTTTGCCCTTTCTCCCTCAATAAGCTCTCTAATGCCATGGATTCAAACTCCATGCAGTGTTAGTGCTGTTTTCATGCCAGTGTTTCACCCAAATAATCCTTTGGAAGCTAAAGAGTAAGATATTTTTGGAAGGCAGCTATGCTCACCACTGTACCGCCAATGCTGCACAGGAGTAAATGCTTTCGAAGGGACACAGACGGCCGGCCTGAGGTATTTCATAGCAGTTTTCAGCAAAGCTGGCCATAAAGGAATATCTAAATTTCATTTTCCTATTGACTCCTATTTAAAATAAGTAATAGAAATCCCTGGGAAAGAATCCATCAACATTCTCAGTTGAAGACATTTGTCCAGAGAAGTGTTAAGTTGGTCTTTTTTGGCCCATTTTCTGAACTATGTGATATTTTCACAGTTCTTAAATTTCTTATCTTTTATTGTTTCCTCCCAGAAATTCACGGATGTCTCCCATGTCTATAGATTCTTGCCTCACTTTACAGTCACTAATACTGAAATTTTTGAGTGCAGTAGTCCTCCCTTAACTGGGGGCCGGGATATATTCCAAGACCCCTCAGTGGATGCCTGAAACTGTGGATAGTACTGAAATTTATATATACTATGTATTTTTTTCTATGCATAATACCTATGATAAAGTTTAATTTATAAATTAAGCACAGTAAGAGATTAACAACAATAACTAGTAAAATAGAACAATTGTAACAATCAATGTACTGTAATAAAAATTATGTAAATATGGTGTCTCTCTCTCCCTTAGATTATCTTATTGTACTGTACGCGCAGCGTGGATACACTGGACAAAGGGATGGTTCACGTCTCAGGTAGGATGGAGCCGGATGGTGTGAGATTTTTATCATGCTACTCAAAACGAAGTGAAATTTAAAACTTATGAATTGTTTATTTCTAAAATTTTTCCATTTGATATTTTGAGACCTTGGTTGACCACAGATAACTGAAACCACGGAAAGCAAAATCGTGAATAAGGGATGACTACTGTATCAGTGGCCAAGAGGTGTCTTGCAATACCACTCTTTACCAGTAGGTGATGCTAGATAATATACTATATAATATGAATTATATATGCTATATAATATGAATTCTTCTTGCCTGAGAAATCCTTAAAAAGGGCTTCATATTATCAAATGAATATCTTATTTTATGAACTCTGTAAGGGTGAAGTTCTGAGAAAAGCAGTTTAATTACATAGTAGGATGCTTCAGGGCTTGTACAAATATTCCAGATGAATATGAGCAAAGGCAAACTACTTAGAGTGTTCATCTAAAACAATTATAAATGCAGGAAGAAAGTGGCTAACTTCATTTGGGTCCAGATTTAAGTGAAAAAAGAAGGAGCTTTGATGATCTGTAGGAAGGAGAAGACTCTTTTAGACAAACCACCCACTGGACAATAAAAAGGGCTTCCTGCATGAATCCCACAATTCAGATGACTGCAAATAGGACTGGAAAAGCCCTGTATCCACGTGGCCAGGAACTAAACATATTAAAAGTGAAAGATTGGGCCTGGAGGGGCATAAATGCTTTTGATAAAGATACTCTCCGTAGGAGTTGGTACATAGCAATTCCTTTATATCAGGCATTCAAGAGGTTGGGCTTTTAAAAGTATAAGAAGGGTCCTAATGGATATTCCTGTCTATACGCTGGATGGAGACCCAGAAGGCATACTTATTTCTTTCTTTCTCATTCAAAAGCAGAAGAACAAAATTCGGAACAATTTTGATAGGTGTCTACAGTGCATTTCTAAAATTCAAGAGAAATACATTTAAAACCCTACATTGAGATTTGTCATCAGTTGCACCAGCAAAGGATGATGCTTAGTAATTCAGAGAGAAAGATTGAGTTAATGTTTGACCATGTATGGCTTCCATTAATTTATTCAATAAACACATAGACAGAAGCTGTGCTAGTGCTGGGGATATGTTCCCTATCCTCATGATATTACAGTTTTGATACAACTCAAAAATAAAGTGAGCCTGCTAAAAAAATAAATGGAATTTTAGAGTGTACTAATTGAAAAGTTAATCCAGATAATTTAACAAGTAGTTATTAAGCACCTGCTGTATGCTAGGCCATGTCTTAGAGAATGGGAGCACAACACCGAATGAAAGAGGGAGAATGTTTTAAACTATAATCTGATAAATTTCAGTATAATATGCTTAGTCAGGATTTCTCTAACTTTTCTATAGTCATACTGATGAAAGTAACAAAAATTTGAAGTCTTTTATTTAAAAAATGTATAAAAGTTGCATGCCATATCATAGTGAAACAATATTTGTTTTAATATAAAAATAATAGTTTTCCTGGATTGGAGATGGGGGAGGTGTGGGTTAGAGGAATGGTAAAGTGTATAGATGGCTACATTGGGACTTTTTGTACTATTGGATATTTTTAAATTACATGCATATTTTACTTCGATAAAAGAAAAATTCATTTAAAAATGAAAATAAGTTTAAATTACTTCTAAACATGTTATGCTTCTATACAGGAAGCAAAATATAAAAATGTGAATTCTTCCAAAACTAATATGTGCATTTAGTTTTGCACATATTGGACCTAAAATTCGAACTGGTATTTCAACTCAGCATGAATAGGGTGGTTTATCTGATTAATCATGTTGACATAATTAGCTATGTACCTGGAAGGAAATAAAGTTAGATCCCTGACTCACCACTCTCCTCCACACACATACTATCAACACACACACACACACCACAAACAGACATACATATACACACATCAAACCACACACACACAAATTGCAACTAAAATCCGAACACTATTTTTTCAATTGGACAAAATTAAATTTTATACAGAAGAATTAATGTCCAAGAATAGCCAAGAAAATTTGTAAAGGGAGACTGAGGATGATTACCTTCTCAATATTAAATATTGTTTTAAATATATGTAATGAAAACAATATGTTACACATGAATAAAGATATAAATCACAGAAATGAACTAGAAAGTCCTAAAACTAATCCAAGTTTATTTGGGAAACTTCATAGATGACAAACTGGTATTTCAACTCAGCATGAATAGGGTGGTTTATCTGATTAATCATGTTGACATAATAAGCTATGTACCTAGAAGGAAATAACGTTAGATCCCTGCCTCACCACTCTCCTCCACACACATACTATAAACACACACACACCACAAACAGACATACATATACACACATCAAACCACACACACGCAAACATCACATACACATTTCATTTGGATTAAATATCTAAATTCTAAATATAAAAATTAATACAATAGGAAGCTAGAAGAAAATTAGGATAATAACTCTATATTATAGTGAAAGGAGAACATTTTTAAGTAAGACAGGAAACCTAGAAACTAGGTCAAAAGAGATAAACAAAAGAGATAACAAAAGACATAAACAAATTTCACTACACAAAAAACTTTAAAGACTTCCATAGTCAAAGGTAAAAGACATATGGTAGCTTTCTAAAGACATTTGCAACATACTTGGGGTTACTTTATTTATTTAAAGTGCTCCTATCAATTGGTAGAAAACAGAGTGAGTAACCCAATAAAATGAGCAAACAATGTAATAAGGAAAGTCATGAAAGTGGTATCTGGGGGATTTGTTTGGAGACTGAGATTGTCTTTGCCAATAGTTGAACACAAGTTCGCTGTAGGAATTATAATAATTTCACAAGACAAAAGCATACAGGATAATGTTTGTTAATAAGCCAATGAAGAAATAACAGACTCCAAAGCAGTGACAGATTTATCACACTACAGTTCCAGGCGAAGGGAGATGACGGAATCAAGTCCGAATTTAGTTGAGGTGTACTTTGTATGAGTTGGTACTCTGGAGAAATGTCTTAGCCAATCGAGAGCTGACGTTCAGCTGCCAGCATGAAAATGAAAGTCCCTTGTTCCTAGAGCACCTGGCTAGGGAACAATGGGCAAGCCGATCTCTTTCCTGGGTCCACTGCACAGTTTCACTGCTGCTGGTAAAAGAGTCGCCTTTATCTTGGCAGCAGTTAATGCCCCAAAGGTCTTCAGAGAGCTATTTAAATCAGCAAAGTGCAGCCTTGCCCAGACCAAACACTATGGGGAGGCCTCACAAACTCTTGATCTATAAAGCCTAAATGTCCCCTCAATGTCGTTGTTTCTCCACATGTTTTTATCAATAAGCTCCCAGCAGTGTCTGTCATCAGCTAAGCTACAGAGTGCTTATCCGTGACAATAGATGTCATGACAACATCCTGACACCTTCCTCAGTAAACTTAAACTACTTAAGTCACAAGTAACTGGACCAAAACAACTTCACCTACTTCACAAACAAGTGGATTTGAAATCATATGAAACCAATACACAGCGAGAGGAAACTTTATTTTTAAATGAATACAACAACCAGATGAAAACAATTACTCAGATGACTAGATTAAGGTAGCAAAATGTCATTTTTACCCATCAGATTGGCAAAAATTCAAAGGGACAACAATATCCAGCAATCTCAATTTGAGAATCTACCTTATACCCATAAAGACACCAACATATTAGGATACATGCAGAAGGCTGTTTATTGTGGCACAGCTCACAGTGACAGAAAAAGCTGGGACAGGGGAAATGGCTGAATAAAATAGGCAGCTACTGAGGAATGTGGGTTAGATCTATGTATTGATTTGGAGGGATAGCCATAGTATTTTATTAAGTGGAAATAAATTTCCAAGCAATATGTATAATATGATTTTACATTTATTTTCAAAAAGAAAAGGTAAAGGGCATAAAATCTTATACATTTATATATGTAATACATATTCTAAATATACAAGTATATTATATATACATACCCATTCTAATTATAAATGTGTGTATGTATATATATATATATATATATATATATATATATATATATACATGCATTACTTTAGAAGCATGACATTCAGAGAGAAATTGAAAAAAGACAGATGAAAGAAAGAAAGAAAGAAAGAAAGAGGAAGAAAGAGAGAAGGAACATTGATTACTCATTAAATATTAACTTTTCCTAAATCTTTGGGTGAGACTGCAGCCAGTTGCTTCTGTGTCCTTGTATACTCTCAGCACACCACTGTCCCCAGGGGACAGTGTGTTATAACATAATAAAAAACTTAAGCAGACGGTGCCTTGGGGTTTCAGGAAGCTTTTTATCATGGGCTCACCTGGCCAGCCCAAGCTGGTGGCTTGTGTTTGTACCTAAAGCCACACAAAAGGGACAACGATAAAATGGAGCAATCTGGGAGCAGGCAGGAGCAGAATGAGGTATCTTGCAACCTCACTCTATGAGAAGAGGGCAGAGGACCTGTATAAATACATTTAAGCTGAGATGGAATATTTGTTTTCTAATGTTTGAAGGGCTGTTCTGTAGAGGAGGGGATAACAATATATAGTGTCTTAGAAATAAGATAGAGGACAGAAAAGAAGTTAGAAGGAGGTAGATTTCAGCTCAATGTAAGCAGAAACCTGCTAACTCAGATTTCCATGATCCCCAATTTTTTCTTCTATAAAATGAGAATAATACCACATACTCTTAACAGTGACATAGAGCTGTAGTGAGGATCGAATGGGCAAAGTGTAAGCCAGCAATGTGTAAGCTTGGAAAGCAGTGGTCCTCAGCTTGGGCTGTACATTAAAATGACTTGGAGAGTTGAAACAAATCCTGGCTGCACACCAGATTAATTCAATCATAACCTCTGGAGGTGGGACTCGGGCATTGGTAATTTTTAAAGCTCTTTTCAGATAATCCCATTGTATAGTTCCATGGAGAACCACTGATCTAAAATAAGTATTACTTGGATTCCAGGTGGTTGTGGAAAACAGAGATTTGACCCAAGGCAGATCTGAGGACCAAGTTTTAAAAAATGCCCATTAATCTAAGAATTGGAGCAAAAGTTTAGAGCTGACTGACTATAGAGTGAAATATAAACCACACAGCCAGTCAATAACGTGATTAACAGTGAAGATAGTGTAAGTAATATTTGTCTCCTTATAGGCCCATAAGCAACCCAGGTGAGGCTACCCTCACCTCTTTTCCCAGAAAGATCCTAGATGGGAGGATAAGGGAAACACAACGGATGGAGTGTTTGTAGACTTTAGGGCGGTTCCGAAAAAGCACTTGGGATTCCTCTACAGCAGCTGTGGGCTGATCTTGTTGTATATTATTTTATTACCCATGATTTGTTCGTGAACCTGTCATTCACTGAATACACCCATTAAATAATTAGAGCCTGGAGAGCGGATTCCTAATTACAGGCCACAGGGTACTGCTCTTGTTCATTTCTAGCTTATTCCCATTATATGTATCAGTGGTGGTTACACTGTCATGCTAGTGGCACTGAGCCCGACACAATGGCAGGGGTGGGGCCACATAGCCAGGATATTAGAGCAGGGGAGAGGTGGTGGGCCGACCATGAAGAGACAGACAGATAAACGTCAAGTTCTTTACTTTCCCTCTTCCCCTGTCCTGATGTGTCCTACCTTCAAGAAAAGAAATCAAGCTAAAAACCCCAAACCTGAGTGCCAAAGTCCACAATGGGAGAAGAAATGATTAAACAGCAGCACTGCCAGAAAGATGACGAATTCTCTATGAATCAACCGAGTGACTCAGCAGCTAACTAAGAGCTAATCCAGAGTGTTTGGGCAAGGGACGGGTGGTCCTGGTCTATTCTGTGGCCAGTCCTCTGTGGGATTGTCAGGTCCAAGGCTGGCCCCAGGGCTTCAAGAGAGGCAAGGTCCAGAGGCCAAACTGCAAACAATGGCCTTGAGGGCAGGCAGCCACAAGCCTGAGGGTCCCTGGGAGACGCCAACTATCTGCCTTCAAATGTCGGAAGGACTAGCAGAGGAGAGATGGATTGGATGTTCTGTGTGGTTCAGAAGACAGAACAGGGCTTAGGGCTAGCCCGTGCAGGAGCCAGACTTGGACTCAACAAAAGAACCTAACTCTAAACAGCTTTACTGGACAGACTGCTTGCACGGAGGTAGTGAGCTTCCAGTTACTGGGGGCATTCAAACAAAGGCAGGATGACCACCTGGTAGGGATGTTGGTTGGAGATGGGGAGGTTAGGAATCAAGTATTGTGGGAGGGCTGAACCAGTGAACCTCTACGATTTACTGAAAATATTCACAATCCAGTGATGCATTTATGGTGCTTTCAAAAATGTGATTTTTTCCCCTTAAAGTTAAATCTTCTGAGCCTTGTTTGCTTAGTAGCTGGAGTAATCAAGTCATCGTTCCCAGGGGACCATGGTGTCTTGGCTGTGAATCATGTTGTTTTCTCCTAGTCCCTTCTTCCCCTCCTCCCTTCCCTTACTTCAGCTGACTAAGGCCAATCTGCTTGCCTGTCCATTTTGATTTTTAAAAATTATCACAGATTTATGCCTACTGTGCCAGATGCTAGGGGAGTCACAGAACAGAAAAGTTACAAGAAGTGTGCTCAAAAACAATTCTTCTGACCTCAGGCATTGATATGCTAAGGAGGAGGCAGTTTGCATAAAAAAATGTAGCTGTTACTGATAATTAGACTTTTTTTTTTTTTTTTTAAAGAAAAATAAAGTGAAGCCTCAGGGGAGAACTATTGCTCCAAATTTTTGCTGGAGTTTTCTTTCCTTCTGGACTGATGATCTCACACTTGGCACTGTCTCAGGTTAGGTTGAAGGGGGCACCTTAGAGATTATACAAACCAGATTCCTCATTGTCTAAAAGGAGAAACAGAGACCCAGGAGACAAAGTGATTGGTCCAAGGTCACCCAGCGCCTCAGTGCAGAGCTGATACTGCAGTGTAGTCAGAATTCCATGCATCCAGCTCAAGTTCCCACCTTCTTCACAGGCATAGAAGCTTCCTCCAGGCTCCTTCTTGGAGAGAGGTGGGGTCCTAATTGCCCCTGGGGCTTGGACAACCAGGAACTGGGTCTCAAGCTATGCCTCAAAAGCAATGAACAGGAAAACTCAGCCCTTGACCATATAGCTCTCCTCTAAAACCCTTTTACCTTAAGTGGTTTTCAAAGCCAGCCACCCAAACCAGGCTGACTACACCTTCAGAGACCACTTATCTTGCCCCATCAGTGAGAGAACCACCACCCTCCAGCCCCTTACCCTTTCTCCTAGTGCTCAAATATCCTGGGGGTCCAGAGTGAGTAGCTCTGCTTCTCCAAGAAGTAGCTATACCTGAGGGGCTTCTGGATTGGTCCTCTCCCAGACAGGGATGGTGTGCAATGGTATGCGATGTCTCATCCCTGTCACATGAAAGCCCTTGGCCAAAGGGAGGACAGAAAACAAGCTTCCTTTCCTCCTGTCAGCAGAGGGAACTTGGGGCAGTAGGAGACAGTGAGACCGCTTGGAAACAGGACTTGCAACATAATTTTTGAGGCTCCGTGCAAAATGAAAAGGTGGAGCGCCTTATTTAAGAACTGTTAAGAATTTCAAGACTGTAACAGTAATGCGTCAAACCCAGTGTGGGGCTGCAGGGTCCCGTGCCCATGAAACCCACTCTGCTTGGCTGGGTCCCCAGTGGATGGGGCAGTGCTTAAGGTCCAGGAATCAAGGAGCCAGGAAGGCCTTCTGGTTCCTCAAATATATGCTCTATCCGGCCCGATAAACATATTTCTGTCTCCTCTTGGCCAGCAGGTCACTGTGATGGCTCCAGAAGTCAGCATTTCAACTCCAGCACAGCACCCCTCTCCATCCCACCCTCATTATTTCCGATACTTTTCTACTTAAATGAAACAAGAGGAATGGCACACGTTTAATATGAAAGATTAACATTCAATAGGGCTGCGGAACTGTGAGGTTTTATTTCGGACTAGGAACAGCCAGGAGCGCAGTGGGGCCCCTGCAACCCGGAGGAATACGTGTCCGTTAGTTAACGCAGGCACTTCCCTTGTGAAGGCGCCGTCCCCCAGCTCTGAGCCCCAGAGTAGTGGTGCACCGCGCCTCCCAGGGTCAGTCTCCCCAGGAGCCCGCTCGGCCTTTCGCGGTGCCGCTGCGCCCCCCGGCGCCCCTGGCTGGGTGCTGCACCAGATCCCTGCATCCCCACCCCCTTCCCGAGCCGGCTTCCAGAAAGCTCCCGGTGCATTCCCCAGCATTCTTTGGGCGTGAGTCACGCAGGTTTGCAGACAGCCCCAAAGGGGGAGTATACGTAGCAGAGCTCTATAAATACTGGCGCTGCACTGTGCTCAACACGTCGCGTCGCCAGAAGGAGCACACGGGTACCACTGACCGGTGAGATGTCCCCACCTTTCCTACCCCTGCGCAGAGCCTCTCCGGGACCCACGGGTGGGCGGGGGTGGCAATTAGGCGAAGAGAGGATGCTCGCTAGTGGTCACAGGCTGTCAGATGGAGTGGAGGGAGCCTGGGAAGGTAGGTGGCTGCAGCCCCATCACCAGGCAGCCAAATTGCTGGGGATAGTGCCCAGACTCGGACTCGGCTCATTCGCTCCAACCACAATTCTGCGGGTAACTATGACAGGTGTAATGATCCTCCTTTTGCAAAGGTGGGGGAAACAGACTTGGAGAACTGACATCTATTCGAGAGGCCAGGTTAGTGAGTGGAAGAGCTGGCCTGCACATAGGGCCTTCCTGCAGCATCTTCCTTGTAAAGGTACCATCTTCAGCGGTGGTTGTCAGCTTGCGTGCATGAGTCATCTTGTTTGCTTCAGAATTTTCTAGTTCTCTGGGTAGTGTGTTTATAAGTATGATGTTTTGATTTAAGTACATGTTGCAATCACTTAAATCCTACTCTTTTTGCTTCCTAATATACTAGGGTACATCAGAGGAAAGTCACACAACCTACATCAGACCTCAGACGTCTGATTCAACCGTCTCATTTTATAGATGATAATCTGAGGCCTGGAGAGGTTTAGGACCAGCTGCAAAGATAAACAGCAAGTAGGTGTCAGAACTGAGATTAGAACCAAAGCCTCTTGCCCTTCCAGAATTTCTGGACCTAATGAAAAAAAGGAAGCTGGTTATTATTATTATTAGAGAGAGGTTAGGAATTTAAGCGTAAGTACAGATACTATAAAAGGATACTAGTGAGAGTGTTCATTATAATAATAGTGGGAAATTACAATTTAAATGTCCAACCTTGTGGGATAGCAAAATAGAATACATCAGGAAATGGACTATTCTACAGCCACAAAAGTGTGCTTTGAAAGAATGTTTGATACAGTGGATGTAAAGGATCTGATTATATACAAATGCATAAGAAATAGAAGGAAATATACCACCGTGCTGATACTTGCCTCTGGGTAGTGTGAATTACATGTGCATTATTTTTTCTTTTTCTTTTTGGTTTAGTTTTCTATATTTGGGGAGAAAGTAGATAGGAGTTTGGGCCTTGAGCTTTAAACCCTGTGGCTTATTATCTGTGTGACCACTTCGCTTAGGTCCCTGTGTCCTCTCCTGGCTCCCTCTGCATGATTTAAGCCCTCCTAGGAGGGGAAGGCTGCCCAGTGGTGGGGAAAGGAAAGCTTTGGGTGGCTGTCTAATCAGAGAAGTTGGCAGCCAGGTGCCCAGGCCAGGAGATGAGAGGGGAGGCGAGTCAGTGCAAAGGGATAGCAGGTCGCTGTGCTGACACTTCTAGTGCCATCCTTGGACTAGCCATCGTGATATCACCTGCAAGCTTGTTAGAGAAAAGCAGATTCTGAATTAGAAGCAGCATTATAACAAGACCCCCAGGTGATTCACAGCCAGTCATTTTACTAAGGCAAAGCCACACAGCCAGGGAGGGACAACAGGTGGCCTCTGTGTGCCTGCTTCTGTTCCTTCGCACCTCTCCAAACCTGCCATCTGCAACCATTTCCCCGAGACATATTGCCAATGCTCACACTTGGTCCTACATCAAGTTCTGAAGTAGTCGGAATTCACTATGATTATATAAGACCCTGTGTTTACAGAACACATTCACATCTCTGAGGTCTACCTCAGGTCCATTTTACAGACAAAGAAACTGAGGCTCAGAGACTTAAGTGCCTCGGCATCAAGGAAAGACACTGGGCTGGTGGGTTGGGAGAACTGGTTTCTCATCCTGGGGTTGCCACGAGCTTGCTGTGGGCCTTGGGGGAGCCCCATCCTGTCTCTGGGGTCGGCCTCCCCTCTGGGGTGGAGCGGCTGATCTCTTTCCTGGCTCGGAGCTGGATGGCTCCCCATGAACCCCAGGTTCCTGGTGGGAGACCCTATACTGGCTGCTGGGTTTCTAGACTCCTCATCCAGTGCTCTTGCTTTTGGCTGTCCTCCCTCTCCCTTCTTCAGGGTCCAATGTCTTGCCTTCTGGATTTCTCCAAAGTCATTGCTACCAGGGGCCTTGCCTGGAATGGTGTATTTCTCTGGCTTTGTCTGGTCTGGCAAAGGCTCTGTCCCTGCCTCAGAAGTTTCAGGCCTCAGTGAGCAGCTACGGCAGAGCCTGTCTGACGGGACCTTCTGGTGGGCCTGAAATAGCGTCCTGGCTCAGACACCCACTCTGTGTTTGCAGAAGGTGATGACCCACTGTTTCTCCCACGCTGCTCCTGTGCTCTGTGCAGTTAGTTTGGAAACCACAATTCGGCTGCCTTACTAGCTACTTTTCAGGAGAGGCTTGTCTTATTAGTGTTCTACCCAGCATCCAGATGGGCCTGCTGAGCTGAGAGCAATTTTTGGATGTGCACGATTTCAGGAAGGGGGCACCCCACCTCCTCGTTCTGTTATGGGAAATGGGTGAGTTCAGATAAGCAGTTGGGGGGGAGGTGTGGATTACAGGGGGAGGGGCTTCTGTTTTATGCAACTTCAGCTTCTGGGAAAGGGTCTATTGTGTAAGACCAGGCTGTGCCCAGGCTCAGGGCAGCAAGCCCAGAGCGGTGGCAGGGGCACCTTGGCAGGCGCCCTGCTGTGAGTTTAGGACTGGGTCATGTGAATGGTCCCTGGCAGAGCAGAGGCACATGTCTTCCCAGAGGGATTGCTCCTGAGGAGGCATCAGAGCCCAAAAGCCCCTTGGTCCCAACGTTAACCCTTGACTTTGCCCCTCCCTGCTCTACTCCCTGAAGAGAATTGTCCTTCCCTGCAGCCTGGCTCACGTCTCACATGAGGGGTGTCAAATGGATTTATTTTCCAATGCTGACCCAAAGAGTTAGCTCTCAGTACCTCAGACTCTTGAAACCAGTTTTAGGTGGTGCTGAGGCTCAGTGGGGAGAAGCGCTGTGATTGGTGATGCTTGCTGTGGCCAGGTTAGTGATGCACGTGGCAGGGGGGCTCTCTGAGCGCTGGGATACAATCCCCACTTGATGGGACAAGAGAGGGCCCGATGAGTGATCTAAGGGAGGTCTTTTCAGAGTTTGAGCAGGTATCATCAGATAGACCCCTTTCTGGATGCAGAAAGCATGTCTGCCTTGTTCAGACACATTTACCTATGATGGGGAAGGAGGAAGAGGAAGGCTTGGATCTGAGCCCAGGGCTCTGACACCAGAATTCTTGTTTCTTCTGTCTTAGGCTGCTGTCCTGTGGTTCCTCCCTGTACCCACTGCCTCCACTTTCTTTTGAAAGTGTCTGTTGGCAAGTCTGATCTTTTCTCCCAACTTTCCCGGGGATAAAAACGCAGTGATGAGAGAGGATAGCTAAGGGCAAGGTCTCTGCACGACTCCTGGAAAGCTGGTGCAGGCGGCAGGCTGGGCCGGAAAGCAGCAGGCTGTCTAGCTGTAACCATGACAGTGTCCTGTTCTCTATAAACAGAGGCGTGCTAGGATTCCAGAATTGGAGAAGGAGGCAAGATGAAGACTCTCCTGCTGTTGGTGGGGCTGCTGGTGATCTGGGAGAATGGGCAGGTGCTGGGCGACCAGGAAGTCTCAGACAGAGAGCTCCAGGGTAAGTAGACTGTCACCATTCCTGTCAGGGCCCCAAGGCTTAAAGATCATTTTATCCTGTGCGTCAGCTCTGGTTTGCTCTGCCGGGCTCTTCTCTGAGCCTCCTCTCCCCTGCCCCCGGGCCTCCGCTCTTGGTGGTCAGGTTGGCTTCCAGGCATTTTCAGGTATCTCAAAAGCCTTTTCTAGCTGCTGTGTCTCATTCAGCTACTCCCTTCCCAGTCTGCCTGAGCTGGTGCCCACACCTCCTCCATGAAGGTCCATGAAGCTTGGACCATTTGGGCCTTTGTGGATCTTCCTTTTTTGAGTTCTCCTCATTTCCCACCCAGAAAACCATGCTCTGTATATTGAATGATCACTCAATCTGAGGCTTGTCATTTTTTCAGAACCCAGCTGGTGGTCCCCTCTTCTGCCAGGTCTTTCCTGAAACCTGTCCTCCCTCCACTCCTCCCTCGCCCGACTAGCTGACCCATCCTTTGGGTAGTAGTTAAACACCCAAACTTCAAGATCAGAGCCTGGTATGAGTCTGTTTCTGCCACTTGCTGGCTGTATAACCCCGTGCAACGCTCTTGTTCTCACTGGGCTTCCCTTTTTCCCATTTATGCAGTGGGGACGGTGATGGTACCAGCAGCATGAAGGAAAATGCCCGTGAGGTGTTGATCTCAGTGCTTTAGCTGGTCCTTCGTTGCATCATCTGATTGCATTTGTCACACAGACTTGTGTCGTGGTGACAGTCTCCTTGGGGAACAGTGCTATTAACTCATCTTTGTGTCTCCATCACCGTGCATTGGAAAAAAGTTCAGATGTTTGATTCAACTAAATTCGAGAAAAACTTGTATCCAAAAGAACAGTATTGCATATTTTGATGTTTAAGAGGTTACACTTCCAGGATTTTTTTTCTCTCCTTGAAATTCTCTTCTGTAGCCGGGCAGGCTTGTTCTCCAGCCTGCAGGCGCAGGCGTCGTGCCACGGAGCCTCTGGGATGTGCCTGGTCCCGGGGTTTGTGTTTCTGAATAGCTGGTGCAGTTGGTTCTCAGATCCTGGGCCCACAATGAGCCCTGTGATAGGAACTTTTGTCAGGGCAAAGCCGGGGCCCGAAGGCTGCCGGTCAGGGGTTTCCCAGCCTTTACAGCCCCTGGACCTAACAGCCTTTCTGACCATTCCAGCTGGTTCCAGGGTTATATCTCCATTGTCATCTCTTCCTCTTGCCTCATTGTACCTTCCTGTCTTTCTCTTGCAGAAATGTCTACCGAGGGTAGTAAATACGTTAATAAGGAAATTAAAAATTCCGTCAAGGGGCTGAAACAGATAAAGACCCTAATAGAACACACAAACGATGAGCGTAAATCACTGCTGAGCAGCTTAGAGGAAGCCAAGAGGAAGAAAGAGGTAAGGAAGAGCCAGGTGACCACATCCCCACTTAGACCCTCCCCACTAGAGGGGAGGGAGAGTGGGGTCCTGGCTCATTTGGGTTGTCCTGCTGACCCTCGGGATGCCTTGTTGATTCTCGGTCCTTCCAGGGCTGTGTCACCTGATGCTGGGACTGTAGTTAAAAAGCCAGGAGGGTTTATTTGCTTTTGAAAGCTTCAAAGGGTGAGATTTTGGATTTGCTTTTGTTACTCTCCTGGCCCAGAGTCTGATGCCCAGATTCACTACAATAGATTTTTCTAAACCCTAACTATGGTCAAGTTCCAAGGTAGGCTTTGGACAGGGTCTGTCACAGGGTAAGACGGGGATGGCACCTTACCTTCAGAAAGCCTGTCTAGTAGGTGTAATACTTCGGGGGTTAAGGCAGGCACATACTGTATTGCCCCATGTCTTTATAGACTGTTTTGTTTTTGGTTTTTTTGTGGGGTTTTTTTTTGGGGGGGCCATAAATTCATATGGGAACAAATATCTTTAGGCAGAAGGATTTGTCCTTTAAGGCAGGAATTCTTTGGCATAGATTCTTATAGAATTATTGGATCAGAGGACATAGGCATGGTAGAGAGTTTTGGTAGTTGTGGTGACTGTGATTTTGAAAGCTTGCCTATTCCTGTTGCATGCCAGGGACCGTGGTTCCGCTAGAAACATAAGCTTCAGGGAGCTCCAGAAGCTTTGGAAGATGACATTTAAATACCAGAAGTGAGCACAGGGTGTGAGGTATAAGTGAGAGCTAAATCCTGGGGTAAAGACTCTTGAGTGCAGTATCAGATAAGATGTCCACGTGTGTCCACATGTTCGTGGCTGGAGAGGACTAAGGGACAGCTGGGTCTTGAGGATGAGAGGATGTTTAAAGCTTGGTGGGAAGGAAATTCCAGGTAGGCGACAGAGGGAATGAATGAGCCAGAGCAGGGGTGGAAATTAGCACACAGTGGCCAGCCTAGGGAAGGTCTGCCTGGGTGGTGGAGGGCCCAGCACCACCATGCCGGCTGGGGAAGGGTGAAGCCTGTGGTTTCTGTGTGGCTCACCTGGCCTCATATTCTGCTATAGGAGGCCCTAACTGATACTAAGGATACTGAAATGAAACTGAAGGCGTCCCAGGAGGTGTGCAATGAGACCATGATGGCCCTCTGGGAGGAATGTAAGCCCTGCCTGAAACAGACCTGCATGAAGTTCTACGCGCGCGTCTGCAGAAGCGGCTCGGGGCTGGTTGGCCGCCAGGTGAAAAGGAATAAAACAGTCCTTGAGTACAGCCTAGACTCTGAATGGGGGAATGAGGAAAATGAAATATTTCTGGCATTCTGCACCCAATCCCAGTGTGTGTGTGGTTTTCCCACACCACGCAGTTCTATGACACCAGTAGGACATCCCACAGTTTAACTCAATTTTGACACTATCTACCCAGAGATAGCATCAGACCCACAGATGAAGGTCTCAGTCCTACAGGACTGCCCCCACACACTTCAAATGCCAACCAGAAGTCCAGGTTGTCACCTGTGCTTCTGACTGATTGGCTATAGATTGAAGGTTCCAACCACCCCTTCCTACGGTTTGATGAATTTACTAGAGCAGCTCACACAGAACACCAAGAAACATTTTACTTACTAGACTACAGGTTTATTATAAAAGGATAGAACTCACGAACAGCCAGATAGAAAAGATACATAGGGCAAGGTATGAGCAAGGGGTGTGAAGTTTCCATGCCTTCGCCTGGCATGCCATTCTCCCCAAATCTCCACATGTTCACCAAACCTGGAAACTCTACACACCTTGTATTTTGGGGTTTTTATGGAGGCTTCATTACATAATCAATTAAATCACTGGCCACTGGCTATTGATTTAATAATCAATAAGCATAATCGATTAAATCACTGGCCACTGGCTATTGATTTAACCTCTAGCCCTTTTTCCCCTCCCCAGAAATCAGGGGCTGGGACTGAAAATTCCAACCCGTCAATCCTGATTGGTTCCTATAGCAACCAGCTTCCATCCTTAGGTGTTTTCCAGTAGTCACCTCATTAATGTAACAAAAGACACCTTTATTGTTCTCATCGCCAGAAATTCGAAGGTTTTTAGGAGCTTTTTGTAAGGAAGTGTGGAAGACATATATTTCTAGTTATAAATCACAACATCACAGCTTCATTTCCCATGCCAGACGCAATTGATTGGGGATCACTGATGGCCAAAGGACAACACACTCGTCTCAAGGGACGGGCTTTGAGAATGTCTCGGCCTCACAGGTCTTCCTAAACTCGTCCCTGTTGGGGTGGGTAGAATGGAAGGGCATTGGCCTGACAGTTCAGAGACCAGCAGGGCCTTCGGTCACGTGCTATGTGGCTCTGAGGACCTCCAGATGCTGTGAGGGGCTGGGCCTGGTCCTTCTCCACCAGAAGGAGGTGCAGGAGGCTGGGACTCCAGTGAGCTTCTCCTAACGGTTTCCCGTTCTGCCTTCACAGCTTGAGGAGTTCCTGAACCAGAGCTCTCCCTTCTACTTATGGGTTAACGGGGACCGCATCGACTCTCTGATGGAGAGCGACCGGCAGCAGAGCCACGTCCTGGATGCCATGGAGGACAGATTTAATCGGGCATCCAGTATCATAGAGGCACTTTTCCAGGATAGATTTTTCAACCGGGAGCCCCTGGACACCTACTATTTCTCACCTTTTGGCTTACCCCCGAGGAGGTCTTCTGACTTCCATCCCAAGTCTCGCATCGCCCGGAACATAATGTCTTTTCCCATGTTCAGACCCCCAAACTTCCCTGACATGTTTCAGCCCTTCTTTGACATGATACACCAGGCTCAGCAGGCCATGGATTCCCACATCTTTACACCATCCTACCAGTTCCCAATGCCGGAATTCACAGCAGGTTAGAAAGCTGTCTTGTTCCTCCTACGAAGGGATGGAAGAACTAAGTTTGTTGTTTGTTGAGAAACCGATTAGATGCTAAAAACTATGCTGGGACTTGGCATGTATCATCTCGAATTCCCCCCAACAAGCCCGTAAGGGTGGTCTTCACCCCATTTAAGGAGTTACAATGACGGAGAGATAAAGGAGCGTGTCCAAGGTTTTGCAGCTGGTAAAGTGGGACCCAGTCAAATCTAGCCCTGCAGGACTTGGAATCTGTGTTCTTTTGAGTTTACCATGTCCCTTCCAGCAGCTGATAGCATTACATTGACTCTAGAGAACCAGACCCCTTTCTCTTGGGAACTCAGGTGGCTTTCTGTGGACACCATTCATATATTGGTGACAAATTATATAAGCAGCCCATATTACAGTTAAGAAAACCATTTATGATTGTAACCTTAGGACCTGGTAGAGAAATGGCGCACAGTGAGTATTTTTTGAATGAATGAAGTCTGGCAAGGATATGAAAAGCCAGTGTTTTCAGAAATGAGTTCCTTCATTGAACCAATAGACATTGATTGGCCAAGTCCATCTAAGTGTTGTAGTTTGGCACCAGGGATTTGGTTTGAAATGGATAGAAAGGCAGGAGAGTGTTGAATTCAACCAGCATCTACTATATATCCATAACGGAGGTGGGGGGAGCCCTGTGTTGTAAGGAAGCTTTAAGGAGGATCCCATTCCTGCCTTGAAGGGGGTTGCTGACTGGCTAGGGGGAGAGAAAGGAGCCAGGTAAAGTACAGAGCAAAATGGGTTGTGATGCCTCAGAGAAGTGCAAATAGTCAAGGGAGCATGGAGGCAGGAGAGGGCTCGTCAGGTGGAGGTGGTGGGAGGGAGGCCATACCCAGGGAAAACCCCGGGAAGTACCTCCTAGCCCTCCTGCAGGGAGCCCCGATCAGAGCCCTGTGTCTGCAGGCAAATCCCAACCTGCTCTGCCTACGGAGCCATCTCAAAGTTCCAGACAGTAGAGTGGAAGGGGTCAGAGAGGTCGGGGTGGCCCATCCCTGTGTTGCTCTGTGTGGTCCCTCAGCCTGACTCCCTCTCCCTCGTGTGTCTCCAGAAGACAACGATAACCGCTCTGTGTGCAAGGAGATCCGTCACAACTCTACGGGATGCCTGAGGATGAAGGACCAGTGTGCCAAGTGCCAGGAGATCTTGTCAGTGGGTGAGTCGGGGAGGCTTGGGTCCCTGATACCTCAGTGGGGCTGCCTTTTTGTGGTCAGACAGAAGGGAGTTCACACTCCAGCTCTGCTGCCTTCTAGCTGTGGCACCAGGGGAGGCCCTTGGCCTTGCTCTGCCTGGGCCCCTTATCTGTACTCGAGGGTGAGGGTGCAGAATTGCCCCTGAAGTCAGGAGACTAAGTATATAAAGTGCCTACCATGTCACCTAGTGCAGGGTTCACAGGTGGTCATGTTTTTAAAGGTGTCCTCCTTTGATTTCCCCCAGTTATTCTTTCCCCAAGGGACAAGCACGGTAGACATCTTTATTTTTCCCTGCAGACCATGACATTTTAAGTAGTGTCTTTTCTGTTTAGCAAACACTTAACCATGCACCAGGCAGTGTTCTAAACACTTTGCAAACAATTACTCATTTCCTCAGAATGACACTGAGTTGGGCACAGTTATTGTTCCTGTCTTACAGAGGTGCCAAATCAGTCAGAAAAAGGTTAAGCAACATCCTGTGTCAGGGAGACTAGGTGTTTGGGGTGTGCTCTTACCCGGTGCTTTGTGTTCTGTCCCCAGCACGCGTGGGTCACATGGGTCACTGCTTGTGAGCCTCCCAGCAACACTGTCTTTGATTGGTCTCTGAGGCAAAGAAATAGCTCCCTTCAGTTGTTCCCCTCCGTTTTATCAGATCTGGACACTGCCTAGTTTCTTTCTCCTTGGAGATAACACTATAAAAGCACTTAGAATAACTTCCTGGCCCACAAGAGTCTATGCTCAGAAAGTTAATTCTTTACCTTGTAAATAGAGGATCCACTTTGTGGTTTTGCTCTGATTGAATACGTTTAGGTTTACCAGGGCAAGCCTTCAGAGTCTGGTTAAAAATTCTAGCCTCATTCCTATAATTTTAGAAGCCACTGCAAAATGAAGTGTTCTAAGAGGCTGCTGCATGGAGACGTGTCGATCAGGACACAACCACGCCTCTTGGGCCCTTCCCATAAAACGTCCTAGTTAGAATAGCACATATTATCTAGCACCTTGCCACAAGAACGTTAGTCATGGTAAGGCCAGAAGAAAAACACGCACAGATGCCTAGGCCCAGATGGGCAGTCACTGATCACAGCTTACCTAAACAGCCATCTTCGTTTTTTCACCGAGGAACACTTACGATCTCTTATTTAAGGCACTTGCCACCATGCGAGCATGCGCTGGCTGGGGCCCTGCTATTTCTCAGGGTCGGTACTATTGACATCGCAGACCAGATCATTCTTTTTTTGTCGTGGGCCGTCCTGTGCACTGTAGGATGTTTAGCAGGATCTGTGGCCCCTACCCACTAGATGCCAGTCGCTGCCACCCCACCTCCTTGCCGGCTGTGATAACCAAAAATGTTTCCAGACCTTGTCAAATGTCCCCTGGGGGTGCAGCTTTGCCCCCATTTGGGATCTACTGCCCTAGACTGACTCTCCGTTCTCAGTGACTTTTCTTATTTTTCATTTATTTCCTGGTGAAAAGAGTTACAGTTATGCGTTGTGTCTCTTTTCCAATCCAGCTTCTTGTTAGTAATTCTATTTCTTGTCCCACCTAACCTTTTATTTTAATACAAATGATTACATGGAATGTAATCATTCAATACAAATGATGACATATAATTATTTACCATAATTGATTACCACTCTTCAGTGTGCAAAGATCTCCTTTCCCCTGACTTGCCTGGGTTTGATGTGCTGTCCTTGGGATATTTTTGAAAAATTGAGGGGGAGAAAAAGCAGTCGTTTTTTAAACAGATTGTGGGTAGTTGCCAGCTCTTATCAATGTGACAACCTGTAGTGGGTGCTCAGGGACCAAAAGGAGTGAACTCTTATCTTCCCTGCTCTCCTGGTGACCTTGGTGACCAGCCATGCTGGGCAGGTGGGAAACCAGGACCCCAGCCACCAGGCTGCTGTGCTTTGTGACGCAAGGGTCCTGGCCATCTCTTCTGCTGCGTGGACTCTTGGGGCCAGAATTTCCAGCTCTGCAGGTATGCACAAAAAACAAGCTCGGGGAATTTTCCAGCCCCGCAGACTCAGACTAGGAAGTTTAGGAGTCATTCCTGGCCCCACAAATTGTTCATTCTATGACGTTAGGCAAGTGATTTACTTTTGTGGGCCTCCATTTCATTATTGGTAAAAAAAAATAAAAAAATTTATTATTGGTAGTTCTTAGAATACATCTGATTACTAGAGATAATGGATATCTGAAACACTTATGTGGTGTCTGGTACATAGTAGGTGCCACACAAATGGTAGCTATGAGTAGCATTCTCCCTCTCTGGAAATGATTCATGGGAGAACAAGAGCAGCCAGGGCAGCTCCAGGCTGCCTGAGAGTGTGCACTGAGATCCGAGCTTCTCAGACTAGTTAGTGCTGTTCACCACCAGTCTCCAAGGATATAAGGGTCTTGCATCCAAAGATAAATCAATGATGTCACTAAGCACACTGTGTAGTTTAGCTGACACTGTTTTCCAGAGCAAGACTTTCTTAATGAAGGAAGCCGCATGTTGATTTACATTCTGGGACAAGCTCTTTATGTTGTTGCCGACGGACGACAAACGGTTTGGGGACTGGCGCTGAGAGTAACTCTACTTTAGGTTCCAGCTGCGTGAACTGGGTTCCATGTGTGTTTCTTCCCGTTTTAGCTTTCCCTTCACATGTCTGCCTTTTCTGTTTTTCTTCTTTGGGTAGATTGTTCGTCCAGCAACCCTGCTCAGAACCAGCTGCGACAAGAGCTAAACAGTTCTCTCCAGCTTGCAGAGAAGTTCACCAAGATGTACGATGAGCTGCTCCAATCCTATCAGCAAAAGATGCTCAACACCTCCTCTCTGCTGAAGCAGCTAAACGAGCAGTTTAACTGGGTATCCCAGCTGGCTAACCTCACTCAGAGCGAAGACCAGTACTCTCTCCACATCACCACGGTGAGTCCTGTCCCAGCCACACACTGAAGCTGAGGGCCCAAGGTACAATCTGCAGGTAATGTGACTCTCCTCTGAGGGTGAAATGGGATGAAGGGCTTCAAGGGGGCGCTTATGCTTTTGATGGAGCATTTGTCCTATGGCAGGAAACGTAAGACCTTTATGTATATTGTTGCATGGAAACCTCATCACCCAGTGAGGTACAATGTCATGACCCCATTTTATGGATGAGGAAAGTGAGAGAGGTTCAACAGCTTGCCCAAGGTCAAATAACTGATAGGGGACTCACCTGGGCATCATAACCTGTCTGCCTGCCTGCGATGTGCTCTTTCCATGAAGCTGCCTTGCTGTCCTGTGCCACGTGGGATAGCTCATGAATTGATGGCATCGTTCCCTACCAGTGATGAAAAGCTTCTCTCTAGCACTAGGAACCTTTTTATTTTCTTTCCCTGATGCCTTTTCCACCACAGCCTGGCCAGCAGCTGCCCAAAGAAAACACGGTGGCTTGGAAACCATTTTTTACTCCATGGGTCTTCCCCTGGGCTGGTCATTTGTGGTGGCATTTTACACTTGCCAATGAGTGTCTCTGAATTAGAGCATTTCTGTTCACCAAGCTGTACACATGTTGAAATTAGTCAAATGCAAAAGGGGTCAACTGTCCAGATTTAAGCCTGACTTTTGTTGCAAAATGATTCCAGTTTGGCCAATGTTTTAGCCCTTCACTTACCTTTCCCCCTTCTAGGTGGCTTCCCATTCTTCTGACTCCAGCGTTCCCACTGGCTTCACTAAGGTGGTTCTGAAGCTCTTTGATTCTGACCCCATCACTGTGACAGTCCCAGAAGAAGTCTCCAGGAACAACCCTAAATTCATGGAGATGGTGGCAGAGAAAGCTCTGCAGGAATACCGCCAAAACCACCGGTGAGTATACAGGTCTTAGCTGTGGTCCTTTGGGGCCCAGCAGTCCCTGGGAGCCCAAAAAAGGCTGAGTACCCAGCCTGGGAATGACTGTTCCTGCAGCTAGAGCCCAGATACGAAGCCAGGAAACCACTGGCACTTTTTATTTTCCCTTGGAGGATGTGCTTTCTTGGTGGATAAGAATTTGAGTGTTGGTTGTTGCCTCTCAGTGAACATGGAACCCTCATGTTCCCCTCCCCCTCCCTTTTTTTCAGGGAGGAGTGAGATGTGAATGTTGCTTTTCCAAGTATGGGGCATCTGAGTCCAGTTGCCCCCCCCCATGAGCCACAGACCCCCTAGAGAGAGCTCTGCATGTCACCAAGTGACCAGGCCCTGGCCTCCAGGCCTTCCTGATCCCCACCCAGCCTCTCCTCCCTCTGGATTCTGCAATCTAATGCCTGTACTTACTGATCACGGGAAGAACTTTCCCCCGCATGTCACTAACTCAATAAAACTGCCTGTATGCTCTGGAGTGTCCTCTTTTTTGCTTGGTTTTTCTACCTCTCATACGTCTTCATTTTGGTACAGAAAATAAAAAAGAAGTAGAAAAGCAAAAGCAGTGGCTAAGATGGTATGGGGGTATTATATAGTTGAAAATAAAAGGAGTGTCACGATGCAGTTGAGCCAATGCAAGGATTTCTTGCTTTTAGGAAGAGAGATGTGTTCTAACAGCCAACAAAAATAAATTTCTGAAAAGTGAAACTTTTCCATTCCATTATAAAACACTTGATGTATTCTGATTCGGGTGAAGGGAATATCCTGAAGGAATAACATTGAAAATTAGCATGAGGAAAGGGTCATAATAAGGCATACTGAGTAATACATAATTGATATTTTCCTTATGGAGACTGTAGTCCCCCCCAAAAAAAATGAGGCAGTTTTCATTTCAGCTGTAAGAGCCTGGAATCCCTGTGGCACCTTCTTAACTGGCATTGTTTGTCCACTGTCAAACCATAAAACTTTTATATCTTTCCTTCGACCATGGGAATTTCTCCTCTCTCTGCCAGGGTTTTTCCTGAAGACTATTCGCTCAATCTGAAATATAGCTGGGCTGCAGTACCCTATACTGCCAGCAGGTGGCCCTGACTAACCATGGTGCTTACTTCAACATTAAATCAGCAAGCTTTTTAACTTCTGAATACATAGCTATAAATGATTTTCGACGGCGTGAAGGGTTAGTGCTCATAACCCGATTCGTTCAATGGTCAACTCTATTCTCTAATTATAAAATTCTGTTCATCAAATATACTTCAAATGGAAAGAATTTCTGGCTGTATCCCAACTTTGTAATGAAGTCCACATGTAAATTACCTAATAACCTAAGAATATTCTTAGGTCACCCTCTCTCATCTCTCTCTTTTAAGTTATAAGCACCTCTGCCACACAAGCAACAAATTCTGAAGGTTAGTTTATGTCCAAAGGAGCTAGTATTTCTATCAAGGAAATTTAGAGTAAAGTTAACATGATTTCTTTAATGTTATATATAAATTAGGGTTATGGATTCAGAAGGCATGTGTTAAAATGACCATCATTGTAAATTACATATTACATGAATGTCACACATCATGTTTCAAAAACTATTTTCTGTTTTCCATTGTTATGTTGCTAGATTCTGGCAATCATTGTATCCAGCTGTTGCTTCTTTTTATGCAACACTCTTTAAAGTCTCCTAGATTAGCCCCCGAAAAGACAGAGCCTAAAGCTGACTCTGAGGTTCCCTGGGACCTTCTGTCCCTCCTTTCTCCCTCTTTGCACAGTTGTCTTGTTTGAGGGTCCTCGGATATCCCTCCATCCCTGACAGAAGTTCCAGCCTAAGGCACTAGAAGCGGCACACCAGATCACCAAGGTGCATGATGAGATGTGGGTAATTCTGGCAGGGGGCTGTGGATAATGAGCTCCTGGTTTCTAGGATTCTTATGGCAAAGCGGGAGCAGGCCTTGATATTCTGAGAAGAGAGGGTTTGCCATCTGCCTGGGTGGCACCAACCCTGCTGTGAGTCCCTATGTTGATGCTTGATAGGCCTCTGCCAGAAAACGAATAAGGTATAATCTCTGATGACTAAAGGGTGAACCGACATGGAGTTGTGCAGTGTGCAGCTTGCGCAACTGTAACCAGCAGTCATGGGCTAACGAAAGTGCTCTAACACTTGGGCCAATTGATTCCTGTAATTCCATTAGGTCCCCACAATTGCCTTCAAGGCAGGGGTTATTTACCCTACATTACAACAACTTTCTGGAGTAGCCTTCGTTAGAAAAGAGTCTTGTGAGTGTGTGACCAGGAAGGCCTGGGTGTGAAGAACAGAGCTGACCACCAAGTGGTGGGGTGGGGGCGATGGAAAGACTATTTGGTTCAGACGTTACTCTCCCAAAGGGCCTCCAATTAGGCTTTTGACATCATCTCCACAGGGGTTAGACTATGATTACAGAGTCACACTGACAGGATTGAAGGAAAATGCTCACCATATAACAGTACCCAATGACACCATCATCCTGTCTGGAGGAAACCACCTGGCAGTTGCAAAACAAACCACAATTTCGATAATTCTGTTTGGGGATTTTCTGGAAATGTCTGGGCTTTTCTTGGCCTCTGGAAGGCCCTGCCATGGGGCAAAGAAAGCCAATGTAAAAACTAAAATAAGCCAGGGTCAGACATTTAGTGCAGCTTTGCTCAGACACTGCCTTCTAGTTTTTTCCCCTGTAGTGCATGGGTTCCTCAAAGACCCTTGGGATTTGGGTACTTGTAGCTATTTCTGGTCTAGGTCACCAGATCAAACAAGACTATTCTGACCCCAGGTAACCTCAGAAGAGCTTGACCAGGGAGAGAGGAGGACAGAGCCGGCCCAAGCCTCCTTCCTACTGTCGGGGCTCAGAACAGAAGGGACAGTGAGAGGTAGAGTGTGTGCCCCTCACCTCCACCCCTCCTTCTCCAATGGGTGAGGGGAAGAGCTTTGATTTGGACATGAGATTAATGGTCCAAAGTAAACTGTTTGTTAACTGTGAGATTTTCCCAGAAAAAACAATCTGCTTGAGATATTACCAAGTAATGGGAACCGTGGTCAGAATGACTAAAATGGTTTCAAGTTTGCCTCCAAATGAGTTCAAACTCCACAACAAACAGATCCCAGGAGCTCTTTACCACAGTTAATCATGAGGTTCAGCTGGGAAGTATACCCGTGAGAGGTAATGAGAATCACGTTGTAGAAATAACAGGGGTCATTTCTTTGCAGGTACTCAGCGGGTAAGCGGCAGAGTTGGGATCGAACCCAGGTCTGATTCCAGGGTTCACGAGGTCCCCACTGCCACCTTTACGTGCCCAATGCTTCCCACCTCAGCATCCTATCCAGAGTCAGCATTTGCCTGGTATATTCTAGCTGTAATAAAATAGCTTGGCAAACCCAGGATGTATTAAATAATTCAAAAGACAGCACAAAAAGGACTTGGGTCTGCAGAGTTTACTAGTAGAACTAACAGCTATTAAATCAATCGATATGATAATAATAAATACCAGATCACATGGAACGGATTTACAAAGTTAATAATGAACTTGCTGTTTGCGTCGGAGATATTCTCAACTGCTCGGTCATAATCCTCCTAGATTATCACATTGCTCAATGCGGGGTGGGCAACAGCGGAGTTTGCCCAGCAACTCCTGCCCGCCTCCACCACGGAGGGCTCACCAATGCTCAACAGTTGCCTTCAGCCCCGTTCATATTTATGTATATAAAATCATAGAAATTGAAATCATATGACAACATCAACGGAAGCTGTTCATTCTCCAAATTCAAACCTGCACCCATCACCAGCCCACCTGCCCAGAGTGGCATCCTGCCATTACCGGGAGCACAGTACAACATTATCTCACTCGGGGTGAGGGCATTCATTTGTGGATGTCAAAAATGAAAACAAACCACAATTTGAATAATTATGTTTGGGGATTTTCTGGAAATGTCTGGGCTTTTCTTGGCGTCTGGAAGGTCCTGCCATGGGGCAAAGAAAGCCAATATAAAAACCAAAGTAAGCCAGGGTCAGACATTTAGTGCAGCTTTGCTCAGGAACTGCCTTCTAGTTTTTTCCCCTGTAGTGCGTGGGTTCCTCAAAGACCCTTGGGATTTGGGTACTTGTAGCTATTTTTCCAGCTTCCACTCCCCCATCCTTGGAGTAGTTCCTGTCTTTGGTTTCATTTTAGTAACTGGAGACCTACAGGTATGATCTCTGTAGGCAATCAAGAGACACCCCTTCCAAATTTGAAACCTACTGTCAGGTAGAGACCATTTTTCTCTCAGCAGCTCCCTCTAGTGCCTCCATCAGGGTTTGCTCCCTTTTCTGTGCCATTTCTGGTCACTTTATAGCTTGGGACTAGCAGGCTGCACAGACAGGGTCTAGGTGGGAGGGGGTTGCTCTTTCCTTCTGTGTACCTCGGCTGTGGCCGCACAGCTACCACCAGGGGGCGACTTGAGTCACTGCTCTGGGGCTGAAGGCGGATGCTGACCTTTTGGACTAGTTCTGCTGCGCTCCCACTGATGGCAGGCTTTGCTGCTCTCTCCCTCCAGTCAGCTCCACCTACCCACATCCCTTTATCTATCTTCTGGGCCCAGCTCAGGCAAATGGCCAGGTTGAAGGCCAGTTTGGGATTCTCCCCATGCAAAGACACCTAGAAGTGAAGTAAGGGGGCATCTGTCTTGGGCCTTTAAATGTCCCTCATCTTTGCATTTTGGGAGGCTTTCTGAGTGGTGGTACATCCCTCTGGTACCCTCAGAGCTCACCTGGATCCCTCCTTTTCTACTATGCACCTGTGAAGTGTAGGGGACAGGGGGCCTCCCAGAGTGGAGAAGCTGCCCACAATTCATTTACTCTCTGTCATGCAGGGTGTCATGCGGGGTCTCTGGTCCCGCTCCCCACATAAAAATGCAGGACATGGTGAGGCCAAAAAGGAACACCCACGGAGCCATAGATAGGGGAGTCATACCACTATAGTCTCGCTGGCGGCTGGGTTGGAGACACAGGAAGCAGGAGCCACACGATCCGAAACCCACCATCCGCTTCTCTGCCAACCAACCTCACTTGCTAATTGCAATCCGCCCTGCTAACTGCATCCGCTGTGCTAATTGCAATCCCTGCTTGCTAGCTTAGCCACAGCAGTTATATCAGTGGCTAATGGATAACCTGTAACAGTAACAGCTGATGGCCAACTAGTCACAGTTGATAGCCATCTACTACCGGAGACAGCACCTTTCCGCGTGAGGCCCCACACTCTCCTTGGTGAAATTTGCACGTTTCCTTTTGGCTGGTGATCTCTCACCCCAAATTCAACTTTGAGAAGCACTCATGGCCCAATAGCCCGATGCTATACTCTGATTTAGTTTCACACTGGCCCAGGAAGACACCATTCCTCATCTTTCCATCCTAGTTCTTCTTAGATGCTTCTGGCAATCACTGTTCACTGTCAGAAGTCCAGTCTTTGAGCATGAGGCTCCAAGCCGCAGCACCACGATTTTCCAAGTTTCCTGAGATGAGGAGACTGTTGACCACAGGGGCAGGGCTGGCTCGTGCTACCTGAAGCTTAGACAGTTAGGCCAGCGCTGGGAGAGAGGAGAAGACAGCCAGTGGGAACCTGGAACATAACTGGTAAGGAGGAAGCGAGGGAGGAGAGAAAAGGGATCTGTACCAGGGACGCCTTCAGGAGCCCAATTCATAGGCTCAATACACACCACTCAGTATCTAAAGGATTCTGCAATAAGAATTTCTGGGCAATGGTGACCTTCAGGCATCAAAAGATTCCAAATCAAAGGAAGAGTAAATTAAATGCATCGAAAGCCAGAACCAGAAAGAATGTCTGCGTTCTCTGCTAATTAGAAAGTCTATTTTCCAGAACACTTTTTTGCCTTAACAGTCTATAAATTGAAGTTTTACTAAATTTCAAGGTTTCAGACTTAAGCCATTGCAATATGTTCCTTAATGTCTGTACTTCTCCCACTGGGGTAGATCTGAGGTGCCAGAAGGACACGGCACAAACATGGCACTCCTTCCTAGAGCAGAAATGTTACTTAAAGATTTGGAAGAGGGGCGGATGGGTGGCTCAGAGAACCCATCCAGAGCTCTTGGTTAGAGCATGAGCTCTGGGCAAAGGGGCTGCCGGTTCGATTCCCACATGGGCCAACGAGCTGCGCCCTCCGCAACAACTAGAATGAAGTCAATGAGCTGCAGCTGAGCTCCCGGGTGGCCAGATGGCTCAGGTGGTTGAAGCGCGGGCTCTCAACCACAAGGTTGCTGGATGGTGGGCTCTGTCCCCTGCAACATAACAATGGCGACTGGAGCTGAGCTGCACCCTCCACAACTAAGATTGAAAGGACAACAACTTGACAAGTCAAGTTGGATGGAGCTGATGAGTCCTGGGAGAAACACACTATTGTTCCCCAATAAATAGTTCTGGAAATACACAGTTCCCCAATAAAGTCCTGTTCCCCTTCCCCAATAAAATCTTTAAAAAAAAAAAAAGAGTTGGAAGATAAAATGTAACTTAAAAAGTTTTATAACACAATTACATAATGGAATAGAACACAAAATTCAGACATTTTAAAATTTAAATTTAAATTATCGAAAATACAGGGCTGTGAGACATACTTTGGTTGAAAACTTGAAGGCACTGCCTTTCCTAACTTGCTGTGTGATGTTGGACAAGTTTCTTCCCTTCTCTCATCTGTAGAACATGGGAGTGATTTGGACCCCATGATTTCCAAAGCCTCAAGATTTAGCCTGTTATGCTTAGCTTTGCATTAACTTCACTAATCCATCTCTTTCCTTATATACTGTATCAGTCAGGGTCTTCCAGAGGACTAGAACCAAGGTATATATTTATATTAGATTTACTTCAAGGAATTGGCTCACATGACTTCCCAAGCCTAAAATTTGTGGGGCTGGGAACTCAGTCAGTTCTTGAGGCAGAATGTATTCTTCTCCCAGAAACCTCCGTTTTCGCTTTTAAGACCTTTCAATTGATAGCACGAGGCCCACCCTCATTACTAAGGATAATTCCCTTTACTTAAAGTCAATTGATTGTAAGTGTTAACCATGTCTACAAAACACCTTCAGAGCAACACCTAGATTAGTGTTCGATGAAATAACTCAGTACTATAGTAAGTTAACACATAAAACGAATGGCCACTCTTGGTGGTGGTGAGCAGGGTGGGTTTTGCAGGGGCACAACCTGGGCAGTGCTGAATTTAATGTTCTGCTCTCACCGTCTTGAAATTCTTAATTTTTTTGCACTGGGCCCTGCAAACTACACAGCTGGTCCTGCTGAAGGGTTAGTTCTTGCTCTCATGGCCATGGACTTGGGTTTTTTTGCTGAACCAGGCTACCTGAAGAAGTTCAGTCCTGGAGGGCTGGCCAGGCCTTCACGCTATATCATTTCCCTGACGCCGTCACATTCTCCCTGGTATCACTGTTTAATGTCCTATGCACATCAGTTGTGTTTCCCTGATGTCCAGGGAATACGAATTTCTTTTTTTTATTGGGGTAAAAAATATATAATGAAACATTACCGTTTTAATCATTTAAAAGGTCAGTAGCATTAAGTACATTCACCTTGTTGAGAAAGCTTCACCACCACCATCCATTTCCAGAGCTTTTTCATCTTCCCAAACAGAAATTATCTATTAAACACTAACTCCCCATTCCCACCATTCTACTTTGTCTCTATGAATTTGACATGCTAGCTACTTCATATAGTAGTTGTCTTTTCGTAGCTAGCTTATTTCACTTACTATAAGATCTCAAGTTTCATCCATATTATAGCATGTGTCAAAATTCCCTTTCTTCTTCAGACAGAGTAACATCCCACTGTATGTATATGCCACATTTCCTTTATCGAATCACCTGTCAGTTGATACTTGATTTGCTTCTACCTGTTGGGTATTGTGAATAATGCTGCTGTAGACACGGGTGTGGAAATATCTCTCCAAGTCCCTGCTTTCAGTTCTTCTACATGTATCCCCAGAAGTGGAATTGCTGGATCATGTGGTAACCCTATGTTTAATTTTTTGAGGAACCATCATACTGTTTTCCACAATGGCTGCTCCATTATATTACAATCCCACCAGCAAGGCACAAGGATTCCAATTTTTCCATGTCATTGACAACGCTTATTTAAAAAAAAATTTTTTTTAATAGTGATCCTAATGGGTGTGACGTGGTATCTCACTGTGGTTTTATTTTGCATTAACCAAATGATTAGGGATGTTGAGCACCTTTTCATGTGCTGTTGCCCACTTGTATATCTTCTTTGCAGAAATGTCTATTCAAATCCTTTGCCCACTGGGTGTTTGTTTTTGTTGCTGTTGAGTTGTAAGACTTCTTTACATGTTCTGGATATTAACCTCTGATGAGATATATGATTAGAATATAAGTTTCCTGAGGGCTTGGCTCACATGAGCCAACCTTAAGACAAAAACCTGTCTTAAGGCTTTTTTAATTCCCCAAAGCACTTGGCACCTTGTAGATGTTCAGCGAATAAGCCATGAAAGAATAGGCAGTAGGTCAGAGATGAATTGAAACTACGTTAGCAAAAGGAACACAAAGAGCATTTTCCAGGTTAGTCCAAGACCCATTGCCTCCGGAGGGAAGCCAGGGATTCAGTGAGCCCCAAAGGATGACCTTGGACAGAAAGAGGAGTGATCAGAGGGTGAACCAATGTTTGACCTTTATTAAAAAGAAGGCAAGGCGAGTCCCACTTCCCAAACATCCCCTGAAACAGACACGCTGAAGGTCAGGCTATGGAGGTCAGATGGACAGGTGGACCCACGTGGGAGAGGGCAGTTCTAGGGCAGGGGGGCACTCACCTGAGCATTTGAAAGACCTCCCCAAGACTGAAAGGAAGCAGAGCACAGTATGCAAGACTTCAGTGCCCAAACATATGCCAATGGGGCCTTTTCCTGAGAGGGTTGGAGAGGGGACACCTGGAGCTACAAACAGCCAGCTGGCAGGTGGAATCTATGAGTGACTGAATCCCTGAGCTCCTAGACAAACATGACATTTTGGGGCTTCTTTCTCTCCTGGGGAAACAGGATGTGGTCATTGTAGGCTCAGGAAAACGGGGTGCCACCTAGAGATATAAATGGGGACTCGGGTGCTCTTCCTTGCATGGGGTTGCTGTGAGGATAAAGGAAGTAGGAGTTCCCGCCCAGAAGCAGGCCCATCACTGCTGGGCAGAGCAGTTTAGGGCTCTGTAGCAGGGGGCCCGGGGGAAAGATCTGTTGCCCATCAGGCCAGTGGGACACTGAGCCTTTAACCTCATCATAGGTCACTCTGGGGGTGGGTGGGGTAGCCTCGACTTGTTTCCTCTTTCTGTTTCAGTAGAACACCTTCTCCAGGTATGCATTCATAAACATCCCAGTGGGGTCCAGCTGTTCTCGGATGGCACAGAACTTCGGAAAGGCAGGATACATTTTCTCAAAGTCCTTCCGGGTGCAGTTGTGGGCCTGTGGAAGCAACCAGATACACCAGGCCTCATTCCCTGGAGCTGGTATTACAGAGGGGCTGCAAACAGACACCCCTGTGTCCAAGTGTCTGCATGTGTGATAACCCCTACCCCCAAGGACACACACACATGCATGCACAGGAATGCATATACCCATACCCACAAGTGCGTACACACACACACACACACACACACACACACACACACACACACACACACGACACATGCACGTACACATAATGTAGAGACCCAAACAGAAGGGAGCAAGTTCTGGGAAAGTAAAAATGAAAGGTGTTAAAATATAGCAGTTAAAATATAGCATTAACTCCCCATTCTCATTACCCTCAGGCCGTGTGACAGCAGCGATGTCTCTGGCCCCAATTTTACTGCTCATTAGTAAGTCCCATCACCTCTGAGAGACCCTCGGGTTCCTCTCTGTTAAATGGGCTCACTGACCCCTGCCTTACTCTGCTCATAGGGTTCTATGAGAATCAAATGAAGTGGAAGAGGAGGAATTTCTCTGAGAACTCTGAGGGAATTACAATCACTGGGCTGTTGGAACACGAATGCAGAAGAAAGCTGAGTCTGGTGGAGTCTCTCCTTCCTGTGATTCGCTCAGCTCCACTTTTTCCAGCACCCGTCTAGGGCAGGCAGAGAAACAGCATAGAGGGGCGCCCTCTGGAGGAACCTGTGGCTCAAAGCAGCTGCCGGGCTCACACGGCGGTGAGCTCGGACTGGGAAGCCCTACCTTGGCCCAGTGGGGCCTTCCTCCGACCTTCTTCATGATGGTCTCGTAGGCCAGCCAGTAGTCCAGCCGCGACACGTCCTTGCCATAGGGCCTGGGGGTAGGGCAGAAGGAGGTGAGGCCCTGTTCCTGCCTGCACCACCCCCACAGTTATCTGGCACCTTCTCTGAGTCACACCTGGAACTTTGCAGGTTGCTTGGAAATCAAGATGCAGCTGTGCCCACAGGACACGGACAGCAATGCCCTGGCAACTTGAGGGCTTTTGGTCATTGCTCGTCCCATGAAGGATTTGAAAAAGTTTGCATCCTCCAATATTTTTTAGTAAGCATCTGGAAGTTATTACAATTTTAAATAATTTCAAAAAGTGTTGTGTATATATACACAATACATAATATAATGATATTATGTATAATTAATTATATATTATTATGTAGTTATAATGTTTGGATTTTTTTTCTGGATTCTGGGATTCCCCACAACTGTGCATTCTTGAATTGTCCCTTGGGCATCCTATAAGCTTGGGGTTTTTATATACTGAAGAAATACACCATAAGTTTAGGGCTGGGTGAGAGGTATGCTTTTCTTTTGCAAAATATATTATTATACTGAAAGAACTCATGGCAGGGCAGCTGGATGGCTCAGTTGGTTAGAGGGTGAGCTCTTAACAACAAGGTTGCCAGTTCGATTCCCACATGGGCCAGTGAGCTGCGCCCTCCACAACTAGGTTGAAAACAACTACTTGGCATGGATCTGATGGGTCCTGGAAAAACACACTGTTCCCCAATTAAAAACTATATATATATATATATATATATATATATATATATATATATATATATGATTATATAATCTATAGAATATACTATATTATGTATAGATACACAGATATATATATATATATATATATATATATATATATATATATACTTCAGATCTTTTTGACAAAACCTAGGAATTTCAGAATCACCTCATTCAATGTATGGAAAGCGAGGCCATATAACCTAGTTGGTCACTCCTCACCACCCAACCCACGAGTCAAGTCAGACTTACTAACGGAAAAAGGTGAAGTCAGACTTTTTAAAAATTAAAAAACAAAACAAAACATGTTAAGATGCATTCCCATGGCAACTTTTTCATTTCTGAATTTGGATTCACAGGTAGGGAGAAGATAAATAGACAGACAGATGAGGTCTGAGCCTTGCCACATTTGTCCCTACATGCTCCCCGCTGGATGCATCTTTCAGAACCTCTTTCCTGGATTCTGGGACTCCTATCTACAAGTGTGGGATTTTTATATGCTGGAGAAATACACCACGTCAGACTCAGGCTGGGCAAGAGGTATGAGTTTCTTTTGCCAAGTCAGAGAAGCGCTACTGTCGATAAGAGATGGGAACAGGCAGGACATTTTGGAAAAGACCTGCTTCTTAAACTATGCATGTCCCTAGGCCTCACAATGGAGACCGCTGGGGAAAAGATTAGGCAGGTGTGGGCACAGGATAGCAGCACAGCACCTGGTACATCCTCTTTTCTGCCGAAGTTCAACCTACTTCAGCATCCTTCTCAGCACAGCAGTCTAGGCTGTCACAATCATTGACTAGAGTAGGTACCAGACATAGCATGTATTTTCCATTCCATTATATCAGCTTCACAAATAGTAGCTGTTTATACTAACATCACTTAATAATTAATATTAACTATTATATTAACATAATACAGGCTAGAAATGGCAGATATCATATGAGTATAAAGAGAAAATGTGTAAGAGCCCAAAGGAGAGAGACTGTTTTCTGCTGCCAGGATCAGGGCCGTTCTCGCTGGAGAAGGTGGATTTGAAGATGGGGAAGGAGAGGGGTCCTTTCAAAGCTGAGGGGCCGGCTTCCCACCCCACCCTCTCAGGGAGCCAGTCACCTGTACATGATGATGTTCATGTAGCAGCTGTCCCTTTGGAAGCAGGGGCTCAGCAGGATGTCGTCCCCCCGGCTAAAGCGCACCTCCACGGGGAAGTGGGCCACCACATTGGGGTGGGCCTCCAGCACGGCCTTCAGCTCGAGCAGGGCCTCCTTGGTCTTCTCTCTGCACTCAGCCCAGGGCGACAGACCCAGAGCTTAGTAAGGGACCTCTGGGAGCCATCACATGAGGCCGTGCATGGCCTCCCAGCTGAGTGGGGCCTCAGACTCGCTCGGCCATACCTGGGGACGGGCTCCCAGTTCCTGAGGAGGCCTATTCCTTGTGGCTTCTCTCAAAGTCCTCCCCATGGAAGCAGAGCCTGTGAATGTGGCCCTGGAGGTCTACCTACTGCTCCTGGTTCAGTCCCCAGGCCCCGCCCAATCAGGGGTTCCCTTCAAGTCTCCGCCCATAGCCCTGGCCTCCTCTTCTTCAGACAGAGGAAAGTCACTCTGATTCTAAGACTTCTACTTTGTCTGCTATTCCCACCTGGAGAGTCTGCTGGCTCCAGCCCTTGAACACAGTGACAAGAACATCCCCTAAGCCCTGGTACCACCCCTAATTTTCCTGGAGAGAGATGGAGAGAGGGAAATTTAGAGGAACAGGTACAGTGATCTGGGGCTCCAGACCTAGCCTAGGTCCCTGCTGGGGTCCTTCCCAAGGCAGAGAACTGGCCCCTGGCAGGCTGGGTGCGCGCTGCTGACCGAGGGCCTGAGATAGGGGACAGTCTTTCAGCAGAACGAGAAGCTCGGCAGGAAGCCCCATGCTCCAAGCCCAAGCCGGCCGTTACCTGGTCTCATGGCTGGAGAGGGGCTGACGGGGAGAATGGGGTGGGGGATTCCATGACTGGTCTTCCCTGAGAGGCAGAATGGCCTGGAACACATGTGTCGGAAGGAGCCCCAGGGCCTCTGGTTTGCCCTCCCACTAATAATGGGTAGGACTGGAGCCTGGTTGGCTGTCTACGTGCTCGGGTGGTGGTGAGGACTGCAGGGGAGCTGACCCACCCCAGCCTGGCCCACGCAGTCCCTACCTGGGGATGGCCCAGTCCTGGACATGCTGCTTGAAACGACACTCATAGGTGAAGATCTTGTAGCTGAGGTTGCTGCTCTCTTTCTTCCTGGTGAACAGGAGCCAGAAGAAGAAGCGATTGATCCAGCCCACGAGGCCCGGCAGGAAAGTGCTGGAGGGGCACAAAATAACCACATTGTCCAGCATTAGTGAGTGCCAGCTGTGTGCCAGGCACTGGGCTGAGCACTTTACAAAGCAGGGCCTCATTCTCTACGTTCTCTGCCACTTACGTTTATCTGTAGCTTGGAGTGTGAGTACTGGTCTCAGTCATCCTCTCCATAGCTGCACAGTAGTCCCTTACGGAGAGCCCACATTTCCTCCCACCATGGCCCTATTAATGGCTACGTTGTTTTCAATGTTGGGTGTGTTTTTCTTTTCATTTTTTAATTGTGGTGAAAACCACATAACATAAAATTTACCATTTTAACCATTCTTTTTTTTTTTTTTATTAGTTTCAGGTGCACAAGACAAAGCAAAACTTAGACGTTTATCATTTATATCCCTCACACTGTGTGAAACCATTTTAACCATTCTTAAGTGTAAAGTTTGGTGGTCAGTACATTCACCTCATTGTGCAATGCATCTCCAGAATCTTGCAAAACTGCAATTCTGTCCTTACTAAAAACAACTCCCGCATTTTGGTCTCGGCGGCAGAAGCGCGATGGTGAGTTGTAAAAAAAAACAAAAACAACAACTCCCTATCCCCTTCCTCCTCCAGCCCCTGGAAATCCTCAATCTACGTTCTGTTTCTATGAATTTGACTATCTTTAGGAACCTCATATAAGTGGAATCATACAGCATTTGTCCTTTTGTGTCCGGCTTATTTCACTTCGCACCGTGTCCTCAGAGTTCCTTCACGTTGTAGCAGGTTGGAATTTCCTTCCTTTTTCAGGGCTGAATACCATTCCATTGCATGGACATACCACATTTGGTTTATCCATCCAGGCACTGATGGACACTTGGCTTGCTTCCCCCTCTGGGCTATCATGGAAAACGCTGCTGTGAACATGAGTGTGCATATACGAGTGTCTCTTTGAGACTGTGCTTTCGATTTTTGTAGATGTATACTTAGAAGTTGGATTGCTGGGTCATATGGCAGCATTATTTTTTACTTTTTAAGGAACCTCCATACTGTTTTCCATGTGGTTGCACCAATTTGCAATCCCACCAACAGTGCAGCAGGGTCCAATTTTTCGACATCCTCACCGACACATTTTCAGTGTTTTGTCACCACAGGCTACACTATAACAACAAATATCTTTGTACTTATTCATATGTCCTTCCCAGATTATTGGGGCAAAGGGCATGTAGAGTTTTAATTTCAGCAGGTTGCTACCAGATTAATTTCCATAAGGACTGTAGTAATCCACTTTCCTTCCCCATATGGCGATTCTGGGAAGCCTTGATTGTTGAAAGTGGCCATTGGGGGCCAGTGTCCTAGGATGGTGTCATGCAGGGTATCACGCAGGATCTCTGGTCCCACTTCCCGCATAAGAACGCAGGACACGGTGAGGCCAAAAAGGAACACCCACGGAGCCATAGATGGGGGGTCATACCACTATAGTTTCGCTGGCGGCTGGGCCAGAGACACAGGGAGGAGCCACATAATCTGCAACCCACCATACACTTCTCTGCCAACCAATCTCACTTGCTAACTGCCATCCGCCTCTCTGCAATCCGCAATGCACAATCCATGCTTGCTAGCTTAGCCACGGCAGTTGTATCAGTGGCTAATGGCTAACCAGTAACAGCTGATGACCATCTACTACCGGAGCCAGCACCTTTCCACGTGAGGCCGAGAGCCTGCAAACTGCTCTCTGGGACTCTGTCCCCACAGATGGGGTCTCAGCTTACAGATTCTTATGTCTGGAAATGATGTGAGAACTACCCAAGGAATTGCAAAAGGAGGGCTCTGTGCTTCTCTTGGGCCAGGAAGGAGCTGTCACCTGGCTTTTAATCTAGGAAACTTACTCACCAAGTCAGTCTTCAAAATCTACATGCACACACAAAGTTTGTTTGTTTTTTTTCCTTTTTATAAAAGAACTAAATGTTCCCCATAGATATTTGGCAAGACAAGAAAACAAAATCAGCCTTCTTGATGCTGTGTAATGTCAGATCTAAGGCCTGTGGTATCTGCCCAAAAGGATGTGCGGGAGGAAAAGGGAGCTCCTGCTATGGGCAGGCACTTGGAGCAATGGGCCATTCACTGCTGTGTGCCACGTGTGGTGTGCACCGTCTAACATACATGCATCTGATAAATGGGGTCCTTATGGCATACATTCCAGCGGGTCTGACTGACACTCCAAAGTCCATGCTCTCCTACTGCTTTACCTGGATTCAAGTCATAGGGGCACAGGAAAGTCATCTGAAGAATCATCTAGGGAGGTGAAGGATTCCAGGTTGTATCCTTGAACATGTGTTATAATCTGCACGTTAAGAGCAGAGAGCCTCATGCTGCAAGCTATGAATGGAGAGGCTAAGAGGCAACCTCCAAGAGAGCTAACCTCAGATGTGCAACCAGGGGCACTTTGGGGCAGGGACAAGGGGTGAACCAGTCCTGGCAGGGACCAAAGGGGGCACAGGTCCAGAGGCTCATTGCAGGACAGCTGGGCAGAGGGCTGTCCAGTCATTCCACATGAACTCGGTTCCTGCTAGCTCAGGGCCCTTTCCAGATTTTTGGGGCAAAGAGCATGGAGAGTTTTAATTTCAGCAGGTGGCAGTTGGCTCTAATCACCTCAGCTGCAGCTCCTGCCTCTTCTGGAGTCACTAAAGACTCCTGGTAACAAGGCTCGGTCTGGCTTCGATGGTTTTCTTGGTCTAGTTAAAGTGCGCACGGGCTGACTGCTTTGAGATCTATGGGCCTGGAATCCCGGTGCAGTCCTCTCCCTCTGAACTTCCTACCTTCTCGGTCCTTGCAGATGGCCTCTGCCCAGAGGCTAGTGGCCACCTTCCTTCCCTACAGGCCTGTCCCTCATCCCATTCCTGCCATCTCATCGACTGCCATAAATCCATTCAAACTGCTCAGAGCACCTCCTGCGGATTTACAGATAACACCAGTAAGTCCAGGGCCTTGCATTCTGCCACACAGGTGGGTCGCAAGGATCCTTCACGTGCCTTTGTGAAAAGGGAAGGAAGTGATACCTACTGAACGCTCCTTCTAACAACCCAATTGTTGCTACCAGCTTTACTTTACATATGGGTAAAGAACAGTTCAGAGAGGCTGTTACCCAGTCCGTTATTTACCTTTTACTCCTGCACCCTCAGGCACATAGCCCAGAGCTGCAAAGATGAGACTGGATGGATGCAATTTCCAGAAGTCACATGGGCTGAACTCAGAGGCTGTGGATCTCTCACGGAGCATCCAGCCTCGGCTAGGACGTGGCAGTGGAGATTTAGAGCCCAATTTCTTTGAGTGATCACTGGGTTCACACGCCACAGACACATGCACACAAAGCTGCCGAGCTGCTGTGATAAAGGCTGGACAGAAAGCCTGGCAGGGCATTTTCTGCTCTCACACTCAATCCATCATCTGATGGAATGATGGCTTCTAGGCTGGACTCACTTAGTGCTTCTTGTCCCTTCCGTGCCCAGATCCAGGAAGTCATGTCTTGTGCCTCACTTTCCTAATACCTTCCTACTTTGGTGTCTGCCCCTAAAGGAGGGGCCCCTCTGATGCCACCAGTAACTTTCCTACCCTGGGGAGAGGCTGCTGCCTTGAAGGAAGGGGCCAACTCTTCCTGGATGCTTGGATTCAGACCTAGGGCTCCAAAGGTCTTAGCCAAGCCCACAGGAACACCAGCCAGGTCGCCAGGTCCTGTTGTCAGCACCTCCTCTGGTGGGCTTTTATGACCTTATAGTATGGAAGATTTCTTAATAAGATACAAAATTCCCAAGATAAAAACATAGATGGAATAATCTGTCTATATTAAAATCAAATACATCTACACACCACAAAACACCATAAAAGTGAAAGACAAGACACAAACAGGGAGATGTTGCAACACATATAACCAACAAAGGACTAGTGTTCAAAATATATGTAAATAAAACCCTACAAAACAGTAAGAAAAAAAACACCCCACCACCCAATTTTTTAAAAGGGCAAAATACATAGTTACTACACAGAAGAGAAGTCTGAAGAATCGACAAGCTGAAAATCTGGGCAACCTTATTAATAATCAGGGAAATGAGAATAAAAAACCATAATGAGAGGCCATTTAACACATATCACAAGAAAATTTAAAAGCCTGACAGCTCCAACTTTGGCCAGCTGATGGCGCACAGAGAATTTCACAGTGCTTGAAGAGTAGAACGACTTTGGAGAACAATTTGATCTGATAAAGCTGAAAATGTTTAGGCTTGATGGCCTAGGAATGCCACTCATGAGTATATGCTTAAAACAAAAAAAATGCACCAGGGGCAAGGATGCTCACAGCAACGTTGTTCGTAATAGCAAAGAATCCTGGAAACAACCCAAATATCCATCGAGAGTATGGATAAGGACATTGTGGTAAATGCATACAGTAAAAATGAGTAATTAGAGCTCTTCGTATCAACTTAGATAAATATGACTATCGAAGTTGAACTACCAAATTTACTATCTCAGGGTTCATAAAACTACAGTATAAATAAAAACAAAAGAATAATTAAGCATGAAGTTCAGAGTGGTGGTTGCCTCTTGGGGAAAGGTACTGTGACGGGGGAGTTCTACAAAGAGGGCTCCAATTATACTAGTGTTGTTTCTGAAGCTGGTGTTGAGTATGTAATACTTATATTATACTTTATACTTTAAATATATCTCATTTTGTATTATGAAAAATTTTTTTTAAATGTATATGACATTATTCCAGGTCTAGGCTGGATACAAAATCACCACTCAAGGTCTCATGAAACCTTCCCCATCATTCATAGTTACATGTCCAGTGGCAGACATGGAGCCTGAACATGAGCACAGATTTTAGGTTTGGAAAAAAGGTAGGAAACAGGACAATAGGAAAAGATTCATATCACCTGTGTGCCAGAGAATGGGGCCTGTCCTTGGTATTTTTAAAACAGCTCCCCAGGTGGTTTGAATGTGCAGGCAGAGTTAAAAAAACCACTGACCCAGGAGACAGACCCAATTGTATGCATAAAGATAGGGGCATCAGGCCTGCCTGGTGGCTCAGGTGGTTGGAGTGCCGTGCTCCTAATGCCGAGGTCATTGCTTCGATTCCCACAGGGGCCAGTGAGCTGCACCTTCTACAGCTGAGATTGTGAACAACAGCTCTCTCTCAAGCTGGGCTGCCGTTAGCAGCCGAAGGTTGGCGTGAGCTGCCATGGGCTGCTGTTGCTACTGCAGGCTGCTGTGTGCTACCGTGGGCTGCCATGAGTGGCCGGTGGCCAGCGTGAGTGGCCAGCAGCCAGCGTGAGCAGCCGTCACCTGGCGAGAGCTGCTGTGAGCTACTGACTGATGACTGGCAACCAACTGCCTCAGCCGGGGGGAGTGCAAGGCTTATCATACCAGCATGGGCCAGGGAGCTGTGTCCTACACAACTAGACTGAGAAACAACGGCTTGAACCGGAGTGTTGGGGGGAGGTGGAAATAAGGGGGCGGGGGAAGATAGGGGCATTATTCTTGGGATGGACCACATTCTCAAAGACATATGGCAGGTGCTGGAACAGGTACTCTGGCTTTCCTACCTGATCCAGAGCAGGAACTCCAGTAAGTAGAATCCAATGGCATAGTCCCAAAACCAGTTGGACGAAGAGGAAGGAGGCTGGGAAGCAGAATTTGTGATAAGTTCAGTGCATGATAGTGTCCTCTTAGAGGGAGATGTGTCCCAGGAGAGAGAGAGAGAGTGTGTGTGTGTGTGTGTGTGTGTGTGTGTGTGATGACTCACCTGCCAGGACAATTGCAGGCCTCACTTCTTGGTGGTACAGTCAATTCCCATGGCCCTCTCCCTTTCATTTCTGCTTATTTATGTATGTATGTTTTTATTTTTTTTAAGATAAAGACATGCATCTCTCCTTCCTCTTAAGAACCGATGACCCATGTATCTAATTATCACTCTATGAGACCCACACAAGCCCCTTACACACAGTAGGTGTCATGGCCTTTGCCTGACTTGTCCCATCAACATTCATCCTAAGTGATGCCATTGTTTTCTTCTGCTGAGAAGCAGCCTGTTAGGGACACAGGGGAGAGACAAAACCATCGGTTTCTTCACCTGCATAGTTGGGGGTGGGAGAGACGGGGGTGTTGGAGGGAAGGTCGGTGTATGAGATGGTTTCTGAGGTCTAGCCCAATTGCCTAGGTTTCTATCTTCTCCTATCTTGTCCTGCCCATACTTGTGTCCTCTGCCCCCAACCCCCACATCCAGGCTGTCCCTTGAGCTCACCCCTACTCATCCCTACCGGCAGACACATTGGGTCCTCACTGGGCCCACCTTCCTTCTTCCTTCCACCCTCTGGTCTTTTCTGCTTCTCTCCTCATGCTCACCTTACTTTCCTTCTCACGTCTCGCTGACCATTAGGATGATAACAAGCATTGGCTGCCCTGGGAGCTGGAAGGGTATGGGGACTATGGCTCTGTGTGAAGACGGGGATGACGCCCGAGGCTACCTTGTTGGTGTGGTCCTGGTAGATGACACTGACATTCTCGCTGTGAGGGAACCAGAGGAAGCGGAAGTATTCAGATTTCTTCAGGTGGCTGTCCAGGTTGTCAAGCACCTGACCTCGGCAGAAGGAAGGAGGAAAAGATGGCGTTGGTCACAGGATGACGGTGGGGAGTCCTGGAAGTCTGGGCCTGGAGTGGGCCTCAGTTTCTCCCCACCAAAAAGAAATACTTAGGGGGATATAAATGATAAACACAGTGTGAGGGATATAAATGATAAACGTCTTAAGTATTACTTTGTCTTGTGCACCTGAAACTAATAAAAAACAAACAAACAAACAAAAAGAAAAACAAAAAAAAGAAATACTTAAAATGGTCCACACATTGCTGAATGGTATGGAATGTCTCATAATATTACTAGACTTTAAAATGGCCCATGTCCACGTTGACTTCCCTGAGTAGGTGAGACGACAGAAATGATTTTTTAGTGGTCCTGGCTTGAGCAATTAGCTATATGAGTTTTGGCAAGTTACCTAACATCTTCATGCCTCAGTTTCCTCATCTGTAAAATAGGACTAATAACAGTACCCATGTCAGGACTATTATGAAGATTAAATGTTCGCACGCCTAGAAAATGCTTAAAATGGTGGCAAGAACATGACAAGCAGTGTGGGTGTCAGCTGCTGCTGCTACTACTACATATGACTCATATTATCATTGTCATCATTATCTCTTATCTCCATAATGCCTGACACCTCATAGGTCCTTAATAAAATGAACAGGAGAGTCCTGCTCTAATAAGGCTCATTATTACATTCTTTGAGTTAATATCACAGGGCCATGTGTTCTCTGTTGCAAATACTCAACTCTGCCACAAGAGCGTGAAAGCAGCCATAGATAGTGGATAAATGATGAGCAGGCTGTGTGCCAATAAAAATTACATACAAAAACAGGCAGCAAGCCAGATTTGGCCCGTAGGCTGTAGTTTCCTAATGCCCTGCTCTAGAGCTGCTCGCACAGTGCCTTGTATACAGTCAAGGTCAGAGGACCCTATGCTTCCTTATCTGAAGAGAAGGGACTTTCCTGCTGTGCTGTAGGCCTGTGAGAAGTTCAGGAAAAAACCCCAGGGCCCCTGTCGCTATCACTTTCCTCCTGACAGGGCAAGGGACCCATGGCCCACAGGGCTCGCATGTGGGAAGCCTTTGGGTACAGCTGATTTTCTCCTGGGAGAGCAGGGAACACAACTTGGTGGTCCGGCCTGGAGGAAGAGGCTGGGCACTAAGAGCAGAAAACCTCCATTTTCTCATGTCCTAGTAGCCTAGGCCATCCCACTATATTGCCCCGAATCCCAGCAGTAATTGTAACGGTGTTCTTTTCTCAGCTCTGGTGCCTGAGAGAGGCACGACCAACTTCCCACCTAGAATAGGGTGATGCCAGTTGCCCTCATATCACATTTTGTGCGTCTTTCCTGGCATCTATCATTTTTTGTCCTCCCTGCATTAGAGGACAAGGCATAAATTACAAGCTTCTAGAGTCACGAGTCATGCACGATCTATCTCTGTCCCCTCCGTATTTCTTAACTGAGCACAAATGGTCACTGAATGATGGAACCACCTCAAGCCCTGTCCCATTGTGAATTAAACTCTCTCCCTGGAGCCCACAAACAATCTTATCCGGAGGAGGACGGTCCCTGGGGTCACAGGATTCCTCGATCTGACTTGCATTTCCTGGGAACACCATCAAAGGAGTTTGGGCCCCATAGGAACCTCTTCTTTGGCATGAAGGGTTCTACTGGGCTCTGTCCCCCCAGATTCAGAGTTGTGGCACCACTTGAACTGACTTTTTGGGAACTGGTTACCAGACTTGTGAGCAGAAGCAGAAGGTGCCACGGGCCATGGCTGGGTGTCATCAGTGGACCTCCACCCAAGAGACTGAATGCTGCTGACAAGCCTGGTTTGTCACCAGGACCAATCCTGCTTCCCAAGGCAGCAGAGGGGTGGGGGGTGATGCAGGCAACCAGCTGCCCTCATCACATCTCATTATGCTTTGGGTGGCATAAAGGACTAACGGTTGACAATAGTTTCCAAAATCTTTACGTCTTCTAACTGGCTGTGGTTCCATACTGACCAGACTGCAAGAGAGTCAGCAATGCTGAGACTTTGTCATAAAAAGCCACTAAAGCTGTCCCTTTCTCAGTACCACATTCACAAAACTGGACTAGCTATCTTCCCTTGACCCACAGCCCTACATCTTGAAGCACTGATTTCAACTCTCCCTGGGGCCCGGGAATGACCCCTTCCTCTCACATGGCTGTGAGCAGCATTCAGAACTTGTGATGAGGTATATTTAAGGAATGGGTAGTGGGGAGCATAGAACTGAGGAGCACAGAACTACATCCATGATGGACCACACACAGCATGGCGGGAGGAGACAGGGAAAATCCCAGAAAAGAAGGGATTTTTAATAAATTCTGGATCAATCGGCCTTGAGTTCCCTGGTACAGAGCATCGTTATAAATTTTGTGGACCCTGGGGAGCATAGGAGGCCTCAGATAGAATCTATGCCCTCCAGGAACAGATCACCAGGCAGTGAGAAGGAGGAGGAAAATGTCAAGAGGTAGTGACAATGTTAGGGAACAAATCAGAGCAGCCAGCACCTCTAGCTGGAAAAGTATTGATTCAGATTCTAGAATCCACCCACAAAGCAGGTGTTAGGTAGTATTTTCTTCAAATATATTGAGAGGGAGGATGGGTTTGGGTTCCTCTCTCTGAGGCTCTAAAGAAAAGCAAGGGCAGAGAATTGACATGTACTGTTTCCTTAGGTCCTGGCAACGATCTCATGTGGACAGTTATGCTCTTATCCCCACCACACAGGGGAGGAATCCAAGCCCAGAGAGGCAGGGAACTTGTGCAAAATCAGAGTGGTCAGTGGAGAAGCTGGGCTCCAAACATGGTGCTCTGACTTGGGGAGGTGTCCATGCTGTGCATGGGAACCTCAGCACGGGTCTCCTGGCTTCTGGAATTCAGGGCTGGAAGACTCGTGGTAGGGTTCTAGAAACACGTGCTGCATACAAGGAAGGGAATAGGAAAGAAAAGGGGAGCAAAGGAAAGGAAAGAAATATGAGGGAAGGAAAAAATATAAGGGAAGGAAACAGGGCCGAGAAGCTGAATCTTCAAACCTAACATTAGATGCAAGAAGCCATTGTCACACTCCTTTGTCCCAGCTTCTGGTCCTTCTGCTCCTTGCATGCTCCTCGTGTAGCTCAGGCCCAGCCATCCTGGCAGGCCTGGCCAATGCCTGGAGAGGACGTGATGCTGGGGAGCTGCATGCATTTCTGAGCAGCACCTACAAACACTCAGGGAGGCCTGATTTGCATCCCCAGGGGAAGTGGGACAGTTTTCTAGAAACCTAAATGGCAAGCGACCAGGAGCAGATATCAGTGCCTGAATAGGAAGATGTACTGTCTGCCTGCTGGTTCTCAAAAACCTTCACGCCTCCTGGAAATTAGGTCCAAAGATTGTCCTTTTTGGATTAGAGGGAAAGCTCCTCAGGCCGAGCAGGAGGGAGGAGAAAGTGCACTAACGATTTTCTAACCCTTCCCCCTCCTTCAGGGCTTGTTTCCTTCAAGGGGAGCAAAGCCCACATGTGGTTTTTCCATCCCCATCTTAGCTCTTTCTCAGAAGCATTCTCAGCCCCTTGAAAGGCTGCTCAGAGAGGAGAAAGCAAAAGCAAATTAACTGTGGGACCATCAATTGCACAGACCATTGGAGTAAATCACGGCGCTGAAAATGCCACCTACCCTCTGTGGTAGTCCTTGTTTATGGCCTGTGACTAGAGGTGGGAGAGTCTATCAGTGGGGTTTGATGGATGCTGATGGGTCTGCAGTGAGGGGCAGAGTAGCTGCAGCGGCCGCTTCACAGAAAGGGAGAGAGTCCATCTAGGACGAGCTGACTCAGACGAGTGGGGAGAACAGACCCAGTTCCATGATCCCTCACTGATGAGCTGGGGTCTGCTTGGAACCGAGGGAGGCGTTCCCATTAGGGTTCACGCCCTCGTCAGGGATAAGACTCAAGAACTTCACCAGATGCTCCAACGGACAGAAATGCAAGAGGACACTCTGTCTCCAGGGTGGGGCTTAAAGAATGTCAAGAGCTGAAAGAAAAAGACCTCAGGGTTCATTTAATCCAGGGGTGTCAAAACTTTTTTCAACGTTTTTTACCAAGGGCCATATGCGGTAAAATACACAAACAGCCGGGCCACTCACTCGAGGTGAAGTACGTATTACCTCACCTGGTTTATTTAAGTAAACTAAATATATTTTTGGAATTTGCTGCGGGCCAATAAAAAATGAATTGCGGCCGTAGTTGGCCCGTGGGCCACAGTTTGGACACCCCTGATTTAATCTGACCCCACTTCTAAAAGATGAAGAAATCGGGGCCAAAAAATGTGAAGGACTTGCTCAAGGTCACACAGAGAGAGCAGCACAGCCAGGCTGATGGGCTCTGCCTCCCCCCCCACCCCGCCAGCCCTTTCCTTACACTGTATTGAGGGTTTTTTGCTCTGTATGTATGTGTGTGTGTGTGTGTGTGTGTACACGCATGTGCACACACATGCAAGTACCAATCTTAACCAGTCTCAGCCAGGTCACAGGAAGAGCAGAAAGAGGATGGACCAGCTATCAAGAGACTCAGCTCTAATATCCTAGAAGGAGCCTGGGAGCCAATCCTACTGGCAAAAAGAAGCAATCTCTTCTGACCCAGAGGGGTCAAACTGTTCAGCCTACAGATTAACAAGTTCTGATCTAAGTGGGAGGCAGGAAAATAGATTCAACAATTAAGCAGTTGACAACCGCTTTCTGAACGTGGTCTCTGCCGGCCATCTCGCTTCCTGGCCTGCGATGCCCACCCACCCCTTAACCTGCTCAATGCTCCGCTGAAGCCACGCTCACCAAGGTCAGCAACAGCCTCCTGATGACCAGATCTGGGTGCTGAACCCAGATTCCCACCGCATTGGGCTCTGTTGACCACTCCATCTTGGATAACCAGCACCCACCGCCTCTGTGGCTCCTACCCGCTCCTCATTTGATTCATTCCTCTCTCAGCTCCCCTCAATCTCCTTGGCACCCTTTTCATCCTCTCATCCACTGAAAGCTTGTGTCTAAGCCCCAAGTCTCCCTTTTCTCCTCACCCAAACCCACTCTCCCTGCGTGAGCTCATCGACTCCCATGACCAATTGCTCAGGGAGCGGATGACCCTTGCTTTGGTCTGTATTGTGTCCACCCAAAATTCGTATATTGAAATGCTAACCTCCAGTACCTCAGAATGTGACTACATTTGGAGATAGAGACTTTCAAGAAGTGATTAAGGTTAAATTTGATCATTAGGGTGGGCCCTAATCCAGAGTGACTGGTGTCCTTCTAAGAAGGGGAAATTAGGACACAGACAGGCACAGACGTGAGGACACAGTGAGAAGGCGGCCATCTACCAGCCAACAAGAAAGAGGCCTCAGAAGGAACCAACACCTTGATCTTAGACTTCGAGCTTCCAGAACTGTGGGAAATAAATTTCTGTTGTTGAAACCACCGGTCCATGGTATTTATTACTGCAGCCCTAGCAAACGAACACAACCCCTCAATCTGTGTCTCCAGCGCTGGCCCCCACCTGAGGACCTGCACAGGCAGCTCCTATCCCCCACACCCCTACCATGACCTCCACTTGAGACACCTCAAGCTCAAGTTCTCAAACTGAACTGATCATCTTGCTCCCCACAGCTGCTGTGCCTCCTGGATTGTCTACCTCCATGGGGGCTCCACCACTCCCGACCCTCCCTCCCACTCCCTGACCCCACACCAGTTGCCGAGTCTCTTTGGTTCCTCACCCTAAAGATCCCTTGAACTTGTGCCCTAAGGAAGTGGACTGGGCTCTGGATTTCACCCCCCTGGGCACCTCTCCAGGCTATGCCCGCTCTACCTCATTCTCTTCCAAACCTCCTCCTGGTGCTGACTCTGGTCAAAGGCCTCTCTCCCAGGCCCTTCTTGGACGCTTGTCATGAACTATTTCTTTAGCTCCAGGCCAGGCCATCTGCATTGGATACTGTCTTTAGTTTGAAGACCCAGGGTGGGCTGGCTAGGCTGCTAGTCCTAGAAGCCCAGCTCCAAGACTACGATGCCTTTATTAGCCATGTCAGCATATGCACTTACCCTTCGAGTGGAGACCACAATGGTCTTTGGGACCTCCCCCTGCATGCATTTCGGTTATTCCCTATCTGTTAAATCCCTTTAGCTGAGAAGGGCTGGAGTGCTTGGTTCAGAGGCAGCACGGATAAGGGAAATTGGAGGATCTGTTATCTCCTCTGCTGCTAGTCCAGGATAGGAGACCCTGAGGACCCAGCAGAGAGGATGGATGGTAGAGCTGCTGAAGGGGAGAGAAGCCGGCCATGCCAGGGTCTGTGCGCACCTTGTCACTGCCAAACAATTCCACGAAATATACTTGTGCTGAACTTACCCTACTTTCTTGGGCCGCAGCATCAGGCAGCTCATTTGCCCGTACTGGCCCAGGTAGGCTCAGCATCGGTCCTCTAGAAATCAGTGCTGCGTCCTCCAGAACTGCGGAATCACTCTTGCAGCCACCAGCTGGGAGTTCTGAGAATAAGTTTCTACCAACCACCATACCTCCGAGTAGGGGGCCTCCTGGATTTCAGGCCTTTGCCTTGTGGTTTAATGCATTAGAAATTCCAATGGTAAGGATTTTAGACCAGGTTCTAGGTAACAAGCAATATTTCCCATTTATAACTGACTAGGTGCCATGGCAGCATATTTTAGTACTGAACCAGACACTTCACGTGTGTTAATGGATGTAATCCTCAGATTCAATACTTTAAAGTACACATTACTAACTTTCTTTTCAGATGAGGAAACTAAGGCTCAGCAAGATAAATGACGGGCTCAAGGTTACAGCTTGGAAGTGGCAGCGCCAGCATTCAAGGCCAGGTCAATTTGATCCCAAATCCTACCTTGAGCATGTTGGGTCAGTAGTGCTCATGTCACTGCTAACTGCACTGTGCAGAGGGTCTATTTATATTGAATGATAAGGTGACTATGGAGTGAACTCCAGGGAACTTGGAATCATAAAACTGAGTTTAGTGATTACCAGAGACAGACCCAGGCCATTGCACGCCTGCTGTATGCTGCATTTCTGTCCATCCATCCATCCATCCATCCAATCATCCATCCATCCATCCATCCATCCATCCATCCATCCATCCATCCAACGAACATGAGTTTTCACTCATTCAAAAACCACTGCGATCAGTCAGAAGCTAGCCTTTCTGCTCCCGCCCCATCATTCAGATTCAAATCCTCTGCATGTCACCTTAGGCATACAATAAGCCTGAAACTTAGTCCACCCCCTTTGCTGTGAAGAAACCATTAGAAAGGAAATCCTGGGCATATCCCGTGGCTCAGTACAGTTGAGAGTCAATGCCCTCTAAGGAGCAGTCAGCTCATGCCGGCACCATGTCTCCCATGGCAAGTCTCTACCCAACCTCCTTTCTTGCCCACACCTCTGCCACCCCCTGCCGTTCCTCTGAGCTTCACTGACCTGCTCAGAAAGGCTTCTGGTCACAGTATCCCTAGGGCCAGGGAGGGCCTGGTGGTCAGCCTACGCCCCCATTCAGGGGGTCTGCAGAGCCACAGGGGGCTGTCAGTGGAGCATGGCCCACCTGTCAATGTCCTCCATGTATTTTCTGAAGCTGAACAGTGGCAAGCAAGAGACCAGTACCTCTCTCAGGGTAGAAGGGAAGGATGTCTCCTGCAAGTGGAACTGAGGCACACACTGCAGGGTGACGGTGAGGATGACTCCGAGGCAGCCCAGATGTACCCGCACGGCCTGGAACATGCGTGCGTTGTGGGACTCGGAGCACTCAAGCACGGTGCCATCAGCCGTCAGCAGGGTCAGCGCCACCACCTGGCAGTCGGAGAAGAGCCACACTTCAGAATCCGGTGGGCTTTTCCTGTACACTTGGGGGGAAGCCCTCGTTTCCCTTTGTTTTTGGTAGTGAGGCCAGGGGTCACCTGTCTTGGGAAGATCACGATCATCTGGCCACAGGGTCTTCTCGGCAGGGTCTAGAGTTACAGTCTGAAGGGGTCTCAGTCTTTGGGGCAGAAGAAAGGGGAAATAGGCAAAGTGAGGCTGTGTCTGAGGGTCCACAGCCCTCAGCCTGGAGACGGCTTTGCTCATACTGTGGGCTTCACAGTCAGGGTACAGCAAGCCTCTGCCCTGCCCAGAGGAAGTCTAAGATGAGACGGCTCCAAAGAGCCACAAGGTCCCGGGAGAAGTGCCTTGCAAAGGCAAACAGAGGATGTGCATGTGTCTGGGGTAAGACCAGCCCCGCTGTCCCAACACGCAGCCTGGGAGCCAGGGCTACCTGCAGCCTCTCTGCCTGTGGCTCCTCCTGGGCAACGCGCAGCCACAGGAACCAGACTCTCCTACTTGGACACACCCAACCAGACGCCTCTGGGTTTCTACAAAGAGTAGGATGCCCCTCGGAAACAGATGATTAGTCCCAGTATCTTTCTCCTTGGCCCCCGTTTCCAGAGCAATCCTCTTTCATGGCCTGTTTTAAGTACTTCTCCACACTCCACTACCTGCTAATTTGGACAGAAATTACTTTTGACATGCGTAGTTGGCGGCTGGATGCTCAGGGTGAGAGAACAGATAAAGCTGAACTAATTCTGATTAAACAGTGATCAAAACCAGAGAAGAGGAATTGGCAGAAAGGGGGCACGATGGCCCTCTGTGGGAGTGAGGGTGTCGAAATGATTTTTATACAAACCAGAATTTTGTATAAGATCCAGAGCAGTGAATGAGAGCTGGCCAGTGAAATACTGTAGCAGGGTCCAGCAACGAATAAAGGTGGGTATCGATTTACTAGCTGTGTGACCTTGGGCGTGTCATTTAACCTTGCCGTTGCCTCATGTGTAAAATGAGGATAGCAAATCTCAGAGTGTGAGAAGCATCCAGCTAAGTGCCTGGTGCACAGTGGGTATCAGAGTTATCCGTCCCCTCCCCTGGCTTCCTGCCATTGGCATAAAGTGTAAAATACAACAGCGAGGGTCTCTCACTGCTATTCAAGAGCCGCTCCTGCTCAACTGGGCTTCCTAAGAGAAGGAGCCGGTAAATCTCAGGTGCAGTTTGATTTGTGGCCACTTAGAGTTATTTTCATACTCTGCTGATCATTTTGAGAAACTGAGGCAATCAGCTTGACATCAGCCCTGGAGAATCCTGTGGCCAAATCTTAGGAGGGGGCCTATTGACTGTGTCATCCTTCACCCCCAGTTACCACTGGGCTCTCTTGGGCAGTGAAGACAGCTCGGAGGGGGCAAATGACATGTCCGCTGAGGGCTCCAAGTACCTGGGGATCAGGCCCCACGGAATCTATCATGCTTTGGCTGCAACAGCTCTTAAGGGGCAGGTGGAAACTGATTAACACAGGGCCTCAGTCTTTTCCTTTCCTCAATCACTCCATCCCTCAGATGCCCCTCTCTCATAACCTACCTACATGCGCATACCCAGTGCAGGCTGGAGGCAGGTTTTGAATCCAGGTCTAAGTCCAAAACCTGTGCTCATCACCAGTTCCCCAAACTGGACACTTGAGAAGTTTAGAACATGCTTTTTGATGAAGGTCAAGTGTGGATCCCAGGCCCATATGTGCTGGGCTCCACCCCAGGTAGCCCCAGCTCCTTGCCCAGCCCCTCCCTGACTTGCTACCTTGGAAAGGTCCCGTGCCCTGCCTGGCTCCTACTTGCAATGGGGGATAGAACCCCTGGATCTTCTTGCCCTTTTCCACAGGGTGGCCAGGAGGCTCCTGAGAGGCGGAGGGGCATCAATATGCAGAAGGGTGCCTTTGTCACTTGAGTCTGTCAGGGATGAATGAGCTTTAGAGAAGGAGATGATGTTCCTGGAAAGCATCTGCCAAGTCTCCATCAGAAGGAGAGACCGGGGTGGTTTTCAGGCCCACATGGAGCTGAGCTGGCATGCCAGGGGAGCACAGAGAGTTTTTTCAGGAGCCGCAGAGAAGAGGCGCTCCATCTGACTCTCCCCTCTCCCTGGCAATCCGCCGAGTGCTGGGAGGTAGGCGGACTCACCTGGGTGGCCAGGATGCCGTGCTTGATCCCTGTGTTGTGTGTTCCAGACCCAATGACACCAGCTGCAGTCACATCTGATACGGCTCCCAGGCTGGGCAAAGCAGGACAGAGCGAGAGGGACCCAAGGCACCAATTAGGCTTTGCTGGGACAACAGGCCCCCTCGGTTGCAGGGTGAAGTCTCTCAGAGCAGAATAGTAGATGCATCTGTTACCTGGATTCTCGTCCCAAATGTACCATGACTTAGCTTGTCTGATTGGCTGGCCCTTCTCCTCTCTGGGCCTCAGTTTCCTCCCCTCAGTGGCCTGTCAGATGAGCTGGGAGGGGCATAGCTCAACTCTGAGGGGAGGCCTGCCTGCCTGGTTCTGGGGTTGCCACAGCCTAGAAACTCCCTTCTCTCTGTCCTCCCTCTGCCAATGATGCCTTCTCCATCAACCTAAGGCCCCCGAGGTCCTGCTAACACTTCTGGGGGACCTGGTTCAAATGGCACACAGAGATGTCCCAGGCAGGTATAAGGAGGTGGGAGCCTCCCTGAGCTGTGAGGAAGGAGAAGACCATGTCACCTCCCTGCTCAGACACCTTCAGGGGCTATTTGAGGCCTCCAGGATAAAGCCCACCTCCCTCATCCCGGAGTTCCAAGCTCTGGAATGAACAGAAGATTCTGTGTGCCCAAGAGGACCTGATTCCTAAAGAGGAGCAGAACCCCTTCAGAGGTGTGCGCTCTGGGGCCAGGAATTAGAAAGATGTATTCAGACCTGAGGGTCAAGGAAAAAGAGCAGATCAGGAGTGTGAAAGGCTTACTTCTCAGGCGCTTTCTCTGAGACATCCCAGCCCTCGCTTAAAGAAGAAGGAAGCCCATATGTATTGAAGATCCACTGGGTGCCAAGGTTATTGGAGCCTTGTACTGTACACAATAGTTTCACACTCAAGAAGTGGGCTTGGCATGGAAAGGCAAGGGTTTGACACAACTCCTGCCTTCAGCACAGACCAAGGGCCCCCAACGCAGGCAGGCCCCCAAAGACGCAGGCTGAAGGACACCAGTGGCTCTGCTCTGCTTTCAGCTGAAGTTGACAATGATTAGAAAATCTAGCTTCAAACTTTCCTGCGGAGGTGAGACCTGAGGATAGGAAGAAGAGGAGAGAAACCGAAGCCTTTTCCAGTCCTCCTTCGCCCTTCCCCCACCCTGTTGTCTCTGTCCCCATTCATTGGGCTATGTGGTGACATCAGCCCTTCCAAAAAGACCAGAATGTTAAAAAAGAGGGTCATAGACATCCTGCCCTAGGGAAAGAGTCCAGCATGTGGAAAGACATAAGCACGAAGATGTTCATCACAGAATTATGTATAATAGGGGAAAAGAGAACAACCTGAGTGTTCCACCACGGGGGAGGGTTGATCTAATTGCAATCTGTCTTCCTTTCTCCATGAAATTTACAAAACACAATATGGAAGCATGCTTGTGACAACGTTAAGAGAAATAAACTGGATAAAGCAAGGCCCTCTGGGAGAAGGGCCTAGGAGGATTAGACTACGGCCCTTGGAGGGGTGGAGCCAAGGAGCCAACAGAAAAGGTCACTTCTGGAGGCTGCGGAGCGAGACACTGACAGAAGCAGGAAAATGGACCAGCACTAACAATTACGGAGCACTTTCTCTGTGGGACATCTTTAACTCATCCAGCCTTCTGAGCACCCCTATTTTATAGACCCATTTTCTAGGTGAGGCCCAGGTGGGTCCAGGAACTAGATAAAAGCTCGCATGAAGTACAACTGGGGTTTACACCCAGGCTGGCTACTCTTGGAGCTGGAGTCTTCACCACGCTGCTCTCTGTCTCGTAAGAATGGCGCTGTGTCCTGCCTGCTCTGGCTTACTACATGGTGGAGTGCTCCAGAGCTTTCCAGCTGGGTGAAATTGGTAAGCCCCTTAGGTTCAGCCTCTGGCTTCTTCATCCCTCAATGGAGGTTATATTCCTTCCTCACAGGGTTGGTGTCATGAGGAAACGAGACAGTGCATCAAGTACCCAGCCTGCAGCCTGACAGCTCTGTCCTTCCCCCCAGCCTCCCAGCACTCCTCAATCCCCACAGCGTCCTTGGAGCTAGAGACCCAGGCGGCCCCTGAGACACACAGGATGGGATATCCTAACTCCCTCTGAGTGGCAGATGAGGCTCGCGCAGGCAGCCACTTGAGGAGGGCTGGGTCCCCAGGGAGGACAGAGACGTCATGAGCAGGGCACGGAGAGGTTTCAGGGCCCACAAACTAATACCCATACTTAATAGAACATGTCTCCTGTTGTCATTGGTCACAGAGTCTGTCCCTCTATCTGCTTATGGGCCCCTAGACCCCATACCCTTTCCCTATCCTGGGCATTGGTCCATGCTGCTCCCTCTGCCTCAATCCCTTCTCTCCTCCCTTTGTTCTGGTTTAATACCTACTCATCCTGTAGGACTCAACCCAGGGGCCCCTGCTGCAGGAAGCCTGATCTGATTCCCATCCCCTCACACATTCTCCTGCCTGCCAAGGCTGAACTTGGGGGCCCCTTGAAGCCCCACCGTGCCCTGAATACTTCTCTGACATTGAACCTATTTTCCTGTATTATGCTTGTCACTTTGTGTGTCCATCTGCCCTCTTACTCGGAGCTTCTTGTGAGTGAGTTTTATGCATCTAGTTTTATATATCTTTGCCTGTTTGGGACCTGAACAAGGTCTGCATTTGGTAGACACTCCACAAATGTTTGAATTGCCATGACCCTTGGAGAGGCAGGAACAGAATGGTTTCCCGGGCTAAGAAACCTGGGGCAAATGGAGCACGCACACTTGAAGACCAGCCATAGGCTGCCATGGGGGCAATATCCAGCTGTGAAAACATTGCTACCCCAATATCCAAAATACCTCTGTCACTTCTTTCTAATGATTGAAATCCCATAGTGAGACGTTCACTCCTTTGGCTGTGTTTCCATCAATCGCCCGATATTAAACCTGAGCAATCACTGACACCATGTTTGGATGTAGAAACAAGTGAAGCCATAGATAGGTACGGTAGGAAGCCCTGTGTCTCACTCAGCATACTCTTCTGTTCCTCTGAGCGCTTATTTTGCACAGCCTTCTCTTTGAGTCCATATAGTTGCAAGTTTTAAGAAAGACTTAATCCATGGTTTCCCCACCCCTGTACAAGACTGTTATTTAATGCTCAGCTCATCTCTGACCTATTTCTTTCAATTCTTACACAACAGCACCTGAACCCACGGGGGATGGGGAGATAGGTATCCTATGGGGGAAGAACAGGGTCCACAGAAAGGGGGTACACCATGGGAAGTACTCTTCTCTGACTCCTGCCAGATCTTTGAGTGCCTAGCCAAGGCTAAGACAGGGTGGGGGGCAGCACTGGCCCATCTAGGAATGGGGGAGGTGGCTCTTACTTGGACAAGGCCAGGCCATGTTTGTCCAGCTGCGGGTTCAGGTCAGCCAGGAGGATGCCAGCCTCCACGGTCACCTGCTTCTTCTCCGTGTCCACCTGTAACAGACCAGCATAGTCTGGGATGAGCTGGGCTGTCATCCAGCCCTTGTCCTCCAGCCAGGCTCCCAGTGAATATAAGCATGTCTGTCCCAAGCTGTGGTCAGTTCAAGCCACCGCCTGCCTCAGGTAGCCAAAGCGGGTAAGAGCAGAGCTCGAGAGTGCTGGAGCTGTGGGAATATTCTGTGCAATCCCTTCTTTCCACAGGGGCAGGAAATAGTAGCAGGGAAGGGGGATTTGCCCAAGGTCACTGGCAGAGCTGGGACTAGCGTTCAGATCTCCTAACTGCTACAACTGAACTTCTCCCCCCCCCCACGCCTTGTGCAGAGTCACCAACTAAGGAGGGTCTACTCTTGGAGGGGCTTGATTTGTTAGATGGACTTCAAATTCCCCACTTACTCTCACCCTGGCAGGACTTAGGCAAAGACTAGAACTGGATAGGGAGGGGGAGTAAAATTAATGTCTATTAGGTTCCCGCCACATGCAAGGAATGTCCTGAGATGCCCCACGGCAGCCCTGGGAGGTAGGAACAGTCTCTCTCCATCTCACAGGAAGGAGACTGAAGCTCGGGGACTTTAAGCCGCTCTCTGAAGGTCACGTAAACATTGATGGGGAACTGAGATGAGAATCCACATCTGTGTGACTCCAAAGCACAAGCTTGTTCCACGGGCCCTGAGCACAGAGCTCGGCAAAATCAATTACTGGAGCCCCATCCTCGCTAATTAGCAATCAGAGTTAATTACTGCCATGACTGATGTCTTGACCGGAATGTTTTCTCCGAGGTGGAGACCATCAGCATGAGCAACTAAGGAAATTAGTGGAGAGGAATCCAGAACCTCTGCTAGCAGGTCTGGGTGGAGGGGAGGTTATCTGGCAAACATTACAGCTCAGGGGTGTAGGGGGGCGGTGAGAATAGGAGTCCTGCTAACATGCTAACAGTGGTACATCTGTTCGCGTCTCCGATTCCAGGGCAGGCCCGTAGAGGGGTGGGGAGTAGGGGATGGGCACTCACCCAGCGCTGGCTGAATCGAATAGACAGTATCCCAGCACAGGCTATTGTCAGGCTCTTGAGTCTGTGCCCAGCTCTGCTGCTGGTAGGCTGTGTGACCCTACCCAAGTCACTCACCCTCTCTGATCTTTAGTTTCCCCATATGTAAAACTAGTTAAGTGCAAATCCTTCTGGATTGTCATTGTGAGTCCTCCTTTGGGGACCTGACTTGCCATTCTTGTTCTAAAGAAATGGAGAGGGGCCGGCCCTGTGGCTCAGGCAGTTAGAGCTCCATGCTCCTAACTCCGAAGGCTGCCGGTTCAATTCCCACATGGGCTAGTGGGCTCTCAACCACAAGGCTTCCAGTTCAATTCCTCGAGTCCCGCAAGGGATGGTGGGCTCTGCCCCCTGCAACTAGCAACGGCAACTGGACTTGGAGCTGAGCTGCGCCCTCCACAACTAAGACTGAAAGGACAACAACCTGACTTGGAAAAAAAAAAGTCCTGGAAGTACACACTGTTCCCCAATAAAATCCTGTTCCCCTTCCCCAATAAAATCTTAAAAAAAAAAGAAATGGAGAGGAGGCTCCACGGCAGAGGGGACGTGGACATTCTCCCTGTGGCCACAAGGGGGCGCGCAGACCGGACAGGAGGCCTGAGCATGTCCAGGCAGGGCTTTAGGGAGGAGTGATCATTAGAGGGTTAGGAATTGGGGTGTCACTGTGGGACCCAGGAGCAAGGAGGGGATCAGGCCCGAGGGGAAAGGCTAAGGAGTTTCCACCCGGGGTTTGGGAGGAAGGCCAAGCCTGGGCCAGCAGAGGCGGGGAGGAGCGGGCTGGATTACCTGGAGGATCCGGTTCATCTTGCCCATGTGGATCATGAAGCCATCGGTGCAGGCGATGTCTGAGGGAGAGTGGCCACCACCCACCACCTTCACCCGCTTGTCCTGCTGCCTGGCCAGGGCCAGCACCTGCCAAGGCAATGCCTGAGTCAGCCTCAGCGCAGGCCTTTCTCTCTGGTGCAGCCAGGGAGCACCCCTGGCCTCCAGAAGGCCGTGCACCCCCAGACCTCCAGCGCCCCTGCCTGGCTGCAGGCTGCTATGCAGGGCATTTCAGGAAAGAAAGCCTTGGAGAAGGGCCCAGAAGTGACGGGGAGAATCAAAGACACATCCTAAAGTGGGGCTCCGGTGCACTTTCCCAGCTAGAGGCTTTTCTACGCCCAAACCTGATGATATTCTCCAGGGCAAAGTCTTTCAAGGGTGCCCCGGTTCCTTCAGAATAAAGTCCAGGCTCCTCATCTTGGCCCACACTGGCCTCTGCTGCCTCGGGGCAGGGGCAGAGGCGTAATGTGACTTTGTACCCTCCATGTCTACCGTAGGTCCAGCACAGGTAGGCAGTCCCTAATGATTGCTGAAGGAATAAATAAGTGAACGTGCAGTGTCACTTGAATGGATCTACTCCCGCTCACCCTCAGGTCTCTGCTCAAACACTCTCGCTGGTCCACGGAACACTAATCTTACAATTTACACCAGCAGGGGTTCCATGAGCAAGTAAACGTGTGCAGCATGTTTAAAGCTACAGGTTCTACAATAAAGAAAAATCTGTTTAACACCATCTTCCTTGAGCTCCCTTGACCACAGAACCTAATTTTTATTTTCACCTACCCCTATGAGCCCTCCAGGGAAACATCGGCCTACAATAAATAGCCCGATCCTCTTAGTAATTCACAATTGTGTAGGCCAGGATACTTTAGGAATGGCCTTCACTTACAGAAATACTAGCCCGCCTCCAGGTTCTTCCTGAAGCTCAGAACAAAGCCTGGTGCCTCAGCAATCAGGGTCCTCTGATCCATTCACAGCCACTCCGCCCTGCCAGCCTTCCTCTTCTGCCCTGCACCCTCCCCTCCCCATCCTCCCCATAGCCTATTCTCCAGGCGTCCTCCTCACTTCCTTTGCTCACATTGCCCTCCTCCAGCTCCTATTGAACTCCTATTCATCCTCCAGGCCCCACCTCAAGGAGCACTGTTCCTTTATGTAGCTTTTCCTGCATGGAAGTTAGGGGCTTTGAATTCAGACAATCTCTGGTTGAATCCTGGCTCTGATGCTTGTGAATAAGTGATGCATGGCCCTGGGTGTTAGGAGCTGGGGTTTTATTCTACAAGTAATGGGAAGCCTCAGACGGGCCTTAAGCAGGGAAGTAACCCCACCCAGCTTACAGTTTAAGAAAATTACTTTTGCTGATTGCAGAAAGTACATTTGAGGAAGGCAAGAACAGCAGCAGGGAGACCTGGGATGAGGCTGTCACAGGTCACAGTGGGTAAGGAATGGATGGTGGCCTGGGCTCAGAGAGTGGCAATGGTGCTGGCGAGAAGATGGATTCTGGAACAATCTGGGGCAGGACTTGCTGATGTCAGATAAGGGTAAAGAAGGGACAGTGACTCCCTTCTTGGCTTCTAGTTTGAGCAACCAGGTGCCCTTTACAGAGACAGAGAAGACAGAAGACTGCAGTAGAACAGGTGGAAGGTAAATAAATAAATAAACAAACCAGGAACATTGAAAGATATTGCTTTGGACATACATGTTTATGATGTCCTTGAGACATACAATGGGAGAAATCATGTGCGTCTACACTTAGAGAAGAGATCTGAGCTGGAAATGAAAGTCTGTTGTCATTGGTGGACATGGCTGTTGGGTGCAGCTGGGGAAAGAATCTTATGTGGTCAGCAGAGCTGGGGCAGGCTGGGGTTCTTAGCCCAGGAAGCCCATCTCCCAGCCTCTGCTCTGGGCAGGGTCTGGTCTCTAGGGCCCAGATGAGCTGGAGATCCAGGGGCGGGGCTATCGGGTGCTGGGCTGAGATGGACACTCACCTCTCTGATCTCTTCCACGGACGTGGGCTGATAGTACATCTCCGGGCAACAGCCATAGGTCTCTGCCCAGTTGTGGAATGTGACTCCTTTGTATCCATGAACCTAGGACAAGAAGAAAGCTGGGTCACCAGATATGTGGCTGTGGGCTGCCGGGAACCCCATGCCCCTGTCCTGCCATTGAAGAGATGGGAGGCTAGGACCCTGTGCTGAGTCAGGCTCCTTCTCTTCCACCATCACCTCTCAGGGCCATCCTAAGATGAAAATAGCTGCGGGTGGGCTTCCTGTTATCTCTCTTGATCCCTCACGGTCGGGTAAGCAGATTATAAAGCAGACTGCCCATTCTTAAGAGACAATATGAGGGCAGGCTGGAGCCTGAGAAATCAGGACTCGGGAAGTGCCTGCTGTGCTGGCACTTCTCTGAGGGACCCATTGGATGGTGCACTCCAGCAGAGTAGGATGATCAGGAAAGGGGCTGCATGAGCTGGCCTGGTGCCCAAGGACTCAGAAGTGGCCTTCATCTTCCCCAACAGGCTTTTCCAGCAGGGAAGGGGCACCTTTGGGAGACTCCACAGCAGGAGCCCTGGGGGTAAGACTCCCATTTGTTGGACACCAGCTGTGTGCCAACTGTTCTGGGATCCTCCATACAGCATATCGTAGGTAGACCTTACAGTAATGCCTCAAAATAGCTAATAGGACCTCCATTTTCAGGAGCAGGAACTGAGGTTCAGAGAAGTAAAGTAAGTTCCTCAAGCTCACATAGCAGCCGAATGTAGACACAGGGGTCCAACCCAGGCCCTCCTTTCCCATGCCTTCCCCAACACCCCACGGCCTCCCCAGAGCCTCAAGTCCAGTTCAAGAGGATCCCTGTGGCTTCCTCTTGCCCCAGATATGACCTAATTTTGCCCTCGTGGACACAGCCTGAATGAAGCCCAGCTGGGCTGACTGGCTGTCCCCTGTGGCCCTACCATGGCTCCAGCGGTGGGTCAGAGGCCTTGGCTGACTCTGGCTTACTCCAGGAACAGAGGTACAGCCGAGGGGTCCGCAGCAGGCAGCACAGCCAACTCAGGACTCAGGGCAGACTCAAAAAGCTGCTGCTCACTGAGGGGCTTTGGGGCCCATCAAGGTTGGGTAAACAGGCTCCACCCAGACAAACAGCAGCTTAGGCCTGCCCCCTGCCCCAGGGCCCCTCTCAGCAGCAAGGCTGAAAGGGCAGAGTTTAAAGGGTAGGTGTGCTCTCGCTGGAAGCTGCCTGAACTCTGATGCCAACTCCAGGCATTCTGGGGCCAAAGGACCCCCCAGCCTTGACACTGGGCCCCTGATACCATAGGGGGGCCTGTGCCGCAGTGGGCCTGGGGGAATGAATGTGGGGGCTTCCTTGGTGCCCTGACTGTGCAGCTGAATTCTGTGTGTGTGTGTTGGTTTACTCATCAGATCTGGGGGATGAATACACTGAGGGGGAGCAGAGTTTGTCACCCCAAAATATGCCTTTTGGGATGTTGATTATTTTAAGGTGGTTATTTTAAGAAAAGAAAAAACTCAGGAAAAACCACTGACCTTCCCCTTAACTGCCTAAGCGAATGCAGGTGGAGAACCTGCTCCAGGAAGGGAGCTATCACCACAGATAACTATAGTTTAACAGGAACTAGCATGAGACAGGGAGGAATCTACAAGGCCCTTTTGTTCAAAGTCCTCTCACGTCCCATTGTTAACGATGGCCCAGAAATCATTTGTGTAGGAAACGTGCTTTTCCATCCCCATGGGAATTGCCTTCCTTGTTCACGTCCCAAACCTCTACCCCCTCCCCCATCTCCTTAGCTCAAGATAATGTAAGATGTTGCTTAGTGAATGGGGCGGGGGGTGGTTCCTAGTCTGGTGGATTGGAAGAATGGGTACACAGACCAGGAAGAGGCAAAGAGTTGCACAGGAATAGTTTGTTATAATAAAGCAAAGAGTTACAGCTCCCCAGCGGGAAGGGGTACCGGAAGCTGGGATGCCCGTTAGCTAAGGCAAAAAGCTTGTGTTTATATACCTTTATTTCTACCTGGGAGGGGGGATGCTGGGATGTGGGTGCCTGGGGAAACAATGTTTCCCAGACTAGGTCTACTGCTCAGCTTGGGGGAGGCCTTTGAAACAAACCCGTTTGTCCCCGAGAAGGATTGATGACATTTTTGTCCTGGGACGGTTGCCCTGTGTTCTGTTTTTGTTCTGTTTTTGCTCAGTCTACTGAGGAGTCTCTAACTGCCTGATGTCATACTAACTAACCTTCCTCAATGATGGCATAGAAGCCTCACCAGTACAATGCGTCCTTGGGTGTCAGAGTCTTACGGAACCCCAGTATGGATAAGTAAGAAATTTGTAAATCTCCGTTGTAAGTTTTGTATTTTTTTAAAATTGTATGTAAATACATTTTAAAAATACATCATTTTCTCCTGTGAATCTGTCTCATGTTAATTTGATTATGAGTCCAGCCAGAAGAATTTAGAAGAGTAGAAGGAAAATTATTTTTCCCTCCCCTGCAGTACCCAGCGGCTCACCACTGCTGCGAGACAGAACAGGACGCTGGGGGCGGTAGCATGCGGGGGAGGTGAGCCTCCGCCCAGGTGGAGTCTTCTAGCAGAGCTCTTCCCTTCCCTAGGCTTCGGGGCAGTGCCTTATCCGTGATTTGCTGATTCACCTCTGTGGACCTGTCAAGGTAAGAAACATCCAAACCTATAGAGAAACTTTATTAGAGTTTATTTGAGCCAAACTAATGACATATGCCGGGGAGCAAGAACTCGAATGCTCCAGAGAATAACAGTTTTGCAGTTTCTTTTGTGCATTTGAAATTAAGAAGGGAACTTTTGTTAGGAGGTAGGAGAAAGCAGAGCAGGGATTGGATTATAGGATAGTTAACAAGGGATAGTTAACAAGATTATGTGCTTTCTTTGCAGTGGTTACATCTTATTTCAAAGGTGTGTTAACCTCGATATGCACAGAAACAATGGACAGTGCTCAAGGCAAAGAGAAACTTTTTACTAAAGAAGTTGTATGTTTGGGAGTGACTACCCACCATGACCTGCCCATTTTGGAATTTATGATTAGATCATCCTGTGAGGTTACCTTCCATAGAACCCTTTATTTGTGTCCACAAACCAGTTTCCTCCTCAATAAAGTGGGGACATTTTTGCTTCCCTGAGTCAATACAAAGGTTAGAGAAGATGCGTGACAAGCACTGGAACACAATTAGCACTTGAGATGGCAGCAGGGTCTTGTACCTGCCCCCAGCTGTGAGCTTGCTCTGGCAGGATGCACAGGACACTTACCTGCATCACGATCCCTTAGCTGCGTGCCTGGCACAGAGCCAGCACCGATGCACATTTGGGCAACAAATTAATAAGTCACTGAGCATATCTCTTGGCTTATCATATCTCTTCAAGCCAAGAGCTGGTATCTAGTGGGGACGTGCACCACAGCTCTGGAGTTTGGGAGAAAGAAAGGCCAGGATGGAGGAGTGAAGCTGGGGTCAGATACGCACAGGAGAAATCCTTGAGCACGGTGGGGGAGAGGGAATCAGAGTCATACCTGTGTTCCTCAAACCAGGATTTCCACCAAACTGTCAAGTGTGTGTGTGTGCTCATGAGCACACAGAAATGCACCCCCACACACACAATGCAAATATACATGCAGTGAACTGGGGGGTGGTGGGCATGTGCTCCCCACAGGGAAAAACCCAGCTAGTGGGTATGATTGTTCAGAGGCAGCTCAGACATGGAGAGGGTAGTGCCAAAGACACGTGAGGGAACTGCAGAGCTCAGGGCCACAGAACGGAGCTGACTTTGGTGGAAAAGCTGTGTTATGGGCTCAGTTGTGTTCCCCCCGCCCCCGCCCCAAATTCCCATGTTGAAGCCCTAACCCCTGGTACCTGAGAATGTGACTGCAGTTGGCAATGGAGTCTTTAAAGAGATAATTAAGTTAGATGTGCTCTGATCAAATACGACTGTTGTCCTTATAAGAGGAGATTAGGACACAGACACACAGAAGAAACCATATGAAGCCAAAGTGAGAAGATGGCCATCTACAAGCTAAGAAGAGAAGCCTCAGAAGGAACCAACCTTGTCGACAGCTGGATCTTGGACTTCCAGCCTCCAGAACTAGGTGAGGAAATAAATCGTTGTTGAAGCCCCCCAGTCTATTGCACTTCATCACGGCAGCTTGAGCCGACTAATATACTATGTCTGCAAGCCCCTGAGGCTGGGGTCTCCACCAAGGCCTTCGTAAGACAGAAGAGCAAGGCTGGGCCTCTTTCTTCTGCACCCATTTCCCTTGGCTGTCCCTAATGGAGGAGGCAGGGCCTGTGTACTCCATGGCTGCCAGCTGCATTGCCCAAGAGCAGAGAGCTGGGGGACCTCCCCATATAACTTCAGACTCCCTGCCTAGGAGAGGCAGGGCTTGGTGGGGGGACAGTAGTGGGGAACTTGGGGCTGAGGGATAGAGAAAGCACCTATAAGGCTGGCTGTAGTCCCTTCTCCATACTCACTATCCCAAAGCCCTAGAACGGATCCCAGAGGCTGTGGCCAACATACAGGGTGAGCATCAAGCCCAGGGGACAGAGAGAGGCCCATGCAGGGACAGGAGGGTGAGACAGATTCGCTAGCATGTTGTTCGGTAGACAGGGAGGTCCCTGGTAGAATTAACAAAGGCTGCCATATCCTGGAACTCCAGATTATGAAGTGATTCATTTGCTCCAGGGCAAAAATGTAATTGCGCTCTGGGGTTAAAGGGGTATTTCATAAATCCCTTTAGGCTGGGCAACCGAGTGAATCTGGTAGACAGAATCCACTAGAAGGTGCCAGCTCCCTTCCCCAAGCATACAAGTGTAAAAATAAGAGCATTTTAAAAAATTTATTGGGGTGACAATTGTTAGTAAAATTACATAGGTTTCAGGTGTACAATTCTGTATTACATCATCTATAAATCCCATTGTGTGTTCACCACCCCGAGTCAGTTCTCCTTCCATCACAATATATTTGATACCCCTTTACCCTCATCTACCACACCCCCACCTCCCTTGCCCTCTGGTAACCACTAAACTATTGTCTGTGTCTGTTTTTGTTTCTCATTTGTTCGTCTTGTTCTTTTGTTGTTTTGGTGTATATACCACATGTCAGTGAAATCATATGGTTCTCTGCTTTTTCTGCCTGACTTATTTCGCTTAGCATTATACTCTCAAGATCCATCCATGTTGTCAGAAATGTTCCTATATTATCTTTTCTTACCGCTGAATAGTATTCCATTGTGTATAAAATAAGAGCCTTTTGCCTTAGCCAGTGGGCATCCCAGTTTCGGTACCCTCTCCCGTAGGAGAGCTGTATTTTCACTTTAATAAAAATCTTTGCTTCTCTACCTCTCCTTCCGAGTCCACATTCTCATTCTTTGGGTATGTGAGACCACGATCTCTGGGCACCAGACACCAGAAGCTTGTAACAAGGGGAGCGCTAAAGGAAAGCCTTGTCACCCCAAATAAATGTTTCCCACTCACCCTCAAGCCCTGTTCCCATAACTTCAGGCAACGTATGCCCTGCTCCTACCCACAAATGTCTCTTTCAGTCACAGTTGGACCCAAGTTTTCTCCTTTTGGTACAGCACTCTGGGCTTCGGGAAGCTGGGTTCACAGCTGGGGGTTGGCCTTCCCTCCTCTGCTGAGATTGCCCGGATCCTGGAGCCGTGCACCAGGTTTTCTTTCCTTCACCCTGAACGACTGCTCTTGGATGGAACACTTTCTCCCCCACCCCCAAGCCAGTCACATCAATTTTATAAATTGCCTTTATTGAAGAAAATAAAATTACATGAAAAGAAATATACGAATCAGCAAAACACGGTGTGTATCAGTTAATTGAATCTGCGTTACCACCATCCCGTGGGTGAGGTCGATAGTCTATTGCTTATTTCTTCTTGTCTGAAGGGCTCAGCTTGTTCAATAATTGCTGAGTCTTAACTTTTTTCCCAGAGTTGTTGGCAAGGGAAATTAGTGTTACTGTTGCGATGGTCACCGAACCTTTTTTTCCCCTAGACTTCTAAATATTTATTTCCTTTAAAAGTAGATTTTATTTTTTTTTCTTTTCCCCTCCTGTACTTGTGAATCAGTGAGAATGAGCTCCTTCCTGGACAATTTGCACATGGTAACATAACACATTTCTTTGAAACACAGGGGACATTTGCAAAAGTGTTTAATGATCTCTGATCTGCAGATGATGCTTCCACGTCCCATTCAGCCAACTCATTCTCTTTAAAATACGATGTAGGCCATGAAGTTCATTCAACACATAAGACACAGTGGGATGGCACGGTAGGGGTTCAGAACAAGTCACCCCAAGATGTGCCTCTGTGGTATGTGGGTTGTTTTGAGCTAAAGGTGTGGGCTCAAGAGAAACTTCTGCCCCCCACCTTAACTGCCTAAAAGAATTTGAATTTGGGGGCCTCACCCATAATAAGAGATTACCAGAGAGAACCTTTTATGACCTACCTGTTGGGCAAGGCAAACCTCCGATTACTGAGCACCTGCTCTTCTTATCATCCTGCAGTGACCTTCCTGTCCTCTGAAGGCCCGAGGTGGCCCTTAGCTCACAATGGCTTATATACCCATTCTTCCTTTCTGTCTCAGTGTATCTCATGTAGGCAGGGTTCTCATCCATGTGTGTGTATTAAGTTTGGTTATTTTTCTCTTGCTAATCTGTCTCATGTCTATTTGATTATTATACCAGCTGAAAGAAATTTGAGGGGAAAGTTTCTTCCTCTACCACAGCACTGTCTAAAAATCCCTTGCTTTTCACAGCTCCATCTGAACCCAGGAAAATTGATGGAGGCAATGACCAAATATCCATCCCCTCAATCTATTCAGATGGCAACCAAGATCACTGTTTTGGGCTTTCTCTGGAATTTTCTTACTTTGAGTTGCATAAACAAAGAATTGTTTCTGTCTTCCAAATTCTGACACAAGCCAAATAATCATACAAGCTCCCCAGGGCTGATACATTCTGCCCTTCCATCATGGCACTCATAACACCATGGAAAACAGTGATAAATTGCATGAGAAACAAAAGTTAGGTCCTAACGTAGGACCGTTTAAACATGGAAGTTAGTATTCAATTGATTAAAAAGTGAGCTTCCAATTGCAGAATGAGAGAAAATATTTGCAAATCATATACCTTATAAGGGATTAGTATCTGCAACAGATAAGAAAACTGCTACAACTCAACAAACAAACAAAAAACCTGATTTAAAAATAGGCCAGGAACTTGAATAGACATTTCTCCAAAGAAGATACACAAATGGCGAATAAACACATGAGAAGATGTTCAACATCACAAAGTATTTGGGAAACAAAACTCAAAACCACAATGAGATGCCACTTCATACCCGTTAGGATGAGTATTATTAAAAAAAAAAAAGAAAAGAAAAACAAAACAAAGTAACAAGTGTTGGTGATGAGAGAGACTGAAACCTTTTGCTTGCTGGTGGGAATGTAAAATGGTGCCGCTACTATGAAAAACACGATGGTGGTTCCTCAAAAAGTTCACAGCATCACCACAAGATCCAGCAATTACACTTTTCCGGGTACACACCCAGAAGAACTGAAAGCAGGGACTTGGAGGTATTTGCACACCCATGTTCACAGCAGCATTATTCACAATAGCCAAAAGGTGGAAGGAACCCACGTGTCAACTGATAGGTGATTAGATAGAAAAGACGTGGCATATACATACAATGGAATATTAGTCAGTCTTTTAAAAAAGGAAATTCTGACCGTGCTATAACATGGATGAGTCTTGAGGATCTTATGGTAGGTGAAATAAGCCAGTTACTGTATGATTCCACTTATGTGAAGTAACTAGAATGTCAAATTCATAGAGACAGAAAGTAGAATGGGGGTTTCCAGGGGTCGGTGGGAGGGAGAACGGGGAGTTAGTATCTAATGGGGAGAAAGATGCTGTCTGAGGAGATGAAAAGAGTTCTGGAGATGGGTGGTGATGATGGGAGCACAGTAAAATGAATACATTTAATACCAGTGAACTGTACACTTAAAAGTAGTTAAAATGGTAAACTACGTGTTACGTATATTTTATCATAATAAAAAAAGTGATCTTACAGGAGTAGAAATATCATTGGTTCTTTCAAAAGTAGGTACTAGCCTCAAAACCCTTGTATGTAAATATGACAACATATATTTAGGCAAACTGCCAAAGTGATTACACTCATACCTTATAAACATGAAAGCTGTGAACATCTACAGGAACTGTAAATACTTCAACTGGAACCAAGACGGTGTGTGTCTGAATGTAGGCTCTGCCCCTAACTATCCAAATGACCTTGGGAGAGTTATCTGAACCTGTTTTCCCATCTGTTCAATAGGAAGGATGAGAGATAGTGTATGTAAGGCTCCAGGCACCCAGAGATACTTAATGACAGCTACAGACATTTCTGCCCTTCCCCTTGCTTTCTGCATGCACATGGACATACATATCCTTTTCTCCTGGTTAATTTATACTCATCACAATTATAATTTAGCATGGAGACACCACCACCTCAAGCTTTCCCTGCTGAAAGTGCTGCAAAGGACGTGTGCATATGTCTGTGAGCAGACCATGCTAGGGGAGCAGGGAGAAAGGGCATGAGACCCACCCTGGGGACTTCGTGGAGGAGATGGCCTGCAGGAGCACGGCAGGCAACAGGACACATTAGCTCAGGCAGAGGTCAAGGAGAATCAGGGTGCTGTGTACAGGCACGCAGGATGGGTGACGCTGGAGGGCGGGGAATCGGTGAGTGACTGCAGACAGGCTGGGGAAGTCGATCCACATAGTGCGTGGGCTTCATTCAGAGGCCAGCAGGGAGGCCCTGCAACATTCCGGTCATCAGACCCTGTGCAGGGGGACCAGTCAGGAGTTGCTGCTGTAGGACTCTGGGCAGGAGACAGTGAGGACTTGGAGTGGGGGTGGGGGGCAGGGGGGAATGACAGGGAGGGAGACAAAACCAGCAAGACATGACTTCTGGGTGTGGCGAGGGGGAAGGTGAGGCTAGACAGAGGGAAGTTCTTAGAACAATGACTGTGTCCTCCCAAGAACACAAACAGCAGTACCACAGTTGTCTTAGCTTTATTGAACAAAGGAGTTCCAATATCTGTGGAAATGCTTCGCAATTAACTGCTGATTTTGCTGCAAACGTATGCATTGGTTAGTCAAAGAGAAATCACCTGCTGGTCATCTCATCTTGATCCCCCACAAAATACTAACGATTCTTAGAGATAAAGTGATGCATTTATATCCAGAGAATTAATCACACATTATTTTTCCTTTATCTAAAATTATGTAGATTTGACTCATTTCCTTGAAAGAAAATCACTCTTGGCTGTACACCCCTTCAGAACAAAGCTGCTGGTTCTGAGAGATGTGGGTAAGGCCCCATCTGGGTACCAAGGGCTGCAGTCCCACTGAAGAAGGCATTGGGGTGCCTGCTGGGGGCTCGCACACGTTTCCCCCTAAAGCATCGAGACCAGTGGCGGGTCCCTGGCATCGGTTTTCAGCCACTCGGTGAGGATCTGATTCACCTCGTTAGGCCTGGGAAGGAAAGAAAAGACCGTTCACACTTGCCTCACGCTAAGGCTGAGGTGAAGTGAAGGGCTAACCCAGGGAAGCCTTTACTGAAAGTGAACAGGAAGTCCGGATCTCCCCACCCAGAGACCCCCCCCCACACACACACCATCTCCTTACTTTTCTATCTGTGTCCAATGTCCACAATCCTTAATGAATCCCCTTTTCAGGTTGGGGATCTGGAAGAAAACCCCACCCAGAAAAGTAAATGACAGAATGCAAATGGGTCTGGTTCAGGTTAGGGCAACATGCAATGGAGACCCCAATAAGGGGGCACCTTCCTCTCTGCTCCCCATAGGCTACCCCCCTGAAAAACTCTGCATTATTTAGGAAAGGAGGCACCATTTATTGAGCTCCTACTATGTGCTGGGTGCTCTACACTCATTGCCTTATTTAACCTTGACCATAATCCTGTGGGGTTAACATGAAGGCTCGGAGAGGTTAGGTAACCTACCCAAGGCTACACAGAGTGACTGAGCTAAGATCTGAATTCAGGGCTGACACATACTCATCTCGACAACTGTCTCCCTTCAGAATCCTTAGGCCTCAGCCAGTTTGCTGTCTGGAAAATGCTTGGTTGCTGTTTGGCTCTCGCCATGCAGACATGACTGTATCCCCTTCTCATGCTGCCTCCCTGGTGGTCTGCATGCAGGACTGTTTGGCTTCCCTTCTGGGACCCGAATCCCCACAGTGGGTGAGAGCAACAAGCACCAAGGGCTGAGAGGAAGCAGCCATGCCACAGCTCGGACACAGCCTTGAACTGGGACAGGATAGGGAAAATGCTGGGGGGGAAAATGCCGCTTTCCTCCCCGAGGTAAGAGCTGCCCCTTCCAAGCATAATACCTCAAGGAGGTTAGCAGTCAGCTGTAAGGACCGGAAAGGGCCATCTGAAGAACTTGAGTTTTTACGAAACTTTCAAGGGTTAGAAGCAGAGAGACAAGTTCCCGGGGGCCCTCAGAGCTTTCTGTAGTCTTTCCTTTGGCTGGATCCAGAGCCTGCAAGGCTCTAACCAAATGCACCCTCTCCACTGTGCCTGCCGATGCTAATAAAGCCACAGACAAATGTGGATGGGCCTCTCAGCAGTCAGCCAGTCCACGGTCACCCACCTGCAGGCCTCCCCAGTAGCGACCAACCTCCACACTTTGAACACAGTGAGCTTTCAACCCACGGGTTTGATGCCCATCGCCACCCATTCAGTGGCTCTCTGCCCACTGCGTCCACACAGCTCAGCCAGGCCTCGCAGGCTCAGCAAGACCTTCCAGCCTCATCGGGCTCCTGCCGTTCTCCAAGCAGGCATGCCCCTCGCACCTCAACGACCTGTCTCCTCCTCCCCATGCTTGCCCTCTCTCTGCCTGGCAATGCTTAGTTGGTCATCAGGTCCAGATGCAATGGTCAGCACCTCTGTGAAGTCCTCATTTCCCACCATGACCTCTTCTTCACTTCTCCCGAGTATGGGATGAGCTCCTAGAGGGCGGGGTCTGGAGCTCAAGTTTACCTCCTTGTATCTAGCAGGCCCCGACACAGTGAAAACCCATGAAATGAATGAATGAGGGAATGAATGAGTGAATGAATGAGAGACTCCATCAGTGCAGGGAAAAGGAAGCATCAGTCATTTTTGTTGCTACCGATGAAGCCCCGTGTTAAGCAAGTTGTTCAACCCAATATCCCACTCTGTCCTCAGCTGCCACCTTTCTTCTGGGGCACCTGTGCCCTCTCCCAGGAAGCACTGATGGCCCCTGGGCAGCACCATTTCCTTACCCAGTCCTCCATATGCTTGGTCATCTCAGGAAGGAGCACTCTGTCCTTCTCTGCGACTACCATCAGGGCCGGAATCAGGATCTGGGGAGAGGTGACAGGAAGCAGGTGCAGCCAGAGAAGGAAGAAATGTCCCCTTCTTACCTTCCATCCCCCAGGGCAAGGAGACGTGCTTCATTTTCATGTTATGTGGTTTCCTCCACTGACTCCCCCCGAAAAAGCCCCCCAGCAGAGCCACTGTGGCCCTGGCTTTGTTTCCGCAAGCTTTGCTTGAAGGAGGCATCGCTATTACTGGAGATCTAGAAGGACGATATCAGATAATAGAAAATATCTGTATCGGTCGCTGCCTCCAGGTCCTGGCACAGAGCTTCTGCAAGCCTTAGAAATTCCTAAGTGACAAGCGCTCTGGGAGCATTTCCTGTTCTATTTGTCTTTGCTCCTGTCCCTGAAACAGGGCTCCTAGAATCCTTGTCAATTCCTAAGTGATAAGACCATTAGGGACATCTTTTGCCCTAATGAGGTGGCTCTGGGTGGCTCCTGGGTGGGGGCTGGTCACCAGAGAGACCAAGCCATCATTAGAAGCTTGGACTTTTCAATCCCTCCCTCCACTTTTCTAGAAAGGGGAGAGGGGCTGGAAATGGAGTTAATAACTGATCATGCCTACGTGAGGAAACTCCATAAAATCCCAGGAGTCTGGGGTTTGGAGAGGATCTGTGGTGGCGAACACATCCATGTACCAGGAGGGTGATACAGTCAACTCCACAGGGACGGAAGTGCCTGTCCTCGGGACCCTCTCAGATCTCGTCCGATACATGTCTTTGTCTGGCTGTTTCTCTGTGTCCTTTATCACATCCTTTACTAAACTGGTAAATGTAAGTAAGAGCTTCCCTGAGTTCTGGGAGCTGCTCTGGCAAATATTAATCGAACTTAAGAAGGGGGTCATGGGAACCTCAGCTCTATAGCCCGCTGGTCAAAGCACAGGTGATAATTTGCACTTGCGAATGGTGCCTGAAGTGTAAAACCCTCACACCCTGGGTGACCAGAAGTGAAGTGTTTTGTGTGAAAGTAAAGGCGACATACGGGAGGAAAAGATTGGGTTTTTCGAATGTATTAGGTTGGTCCAAAAGTAATTGCAGTTTAAAAGGTTGAAAATAATTGCAAAAACCCAATGACTTTTGCACCAAACTAAGAGCTGGACTTAGCCGTGTAGGGACCAACACAGTAGGTGTGCGTCTGTGTATAAGTGAGAACATGTGTGCTGGCTCCCTCTGTGCGAGGCACATTCGTGGAACCGTGGATGGCACCAGAAAGGAGGAAAGATGCCCTTGAATCAACATTCTTTTTCTTTTAATTAAATGAACGCTTAAAAAGGGCAGCCAAGAGGAGAGAATGAATGGGGCCAGCCACAACTGTTATCAACGTGACAGCAGGGGCAGCAAAAATGGCTTCCCTTTTATCTATTGACAAAGGGGACAGGGCGAGGTCCTGAAAGCCTCCATTTATTCTCTTTGTTCTCAGTCTACCATTACAGCTTTCAAACAGCTGCAATTTGTACCTGGTTATGCAATTTGCACTATTTTTTCAAAACTTATATGCAGAACCATGTGCTTCTCACTGCACCCCCTCCTGCAAAAGATGAAGAATCAGGGGACATTCCAAAGTGCTTTTGTTGCTGAAACTCTTCCTGAGGCTGCTGTGAGGTTGTGTAAGCTCTAGAATGTTCCCAGTGAAAATGTAAACTGGTGGAGGGGGTATGGGAGGAAGTGGGAGAGGAGGAAAACCTGGAAGGAAACCGCAGAAGAAGGGGAAGGGGTTCCCAACTTGTGCACCATTGGGATTCGCCTTCCCAAAGACTTCGTCATTATGTCCCTCCATGCTTTGAGAGGTTTTGCCTATCAAACTGCAGTTTTGTAATTTTTGTCGATCACAGATTAAAGTGATGGTAAGGACAATGAGCATTAATTGACCTACTATTACAAGCTAGGCACTGTTCTAAGCATTTGATGTGCGTTAACCCATTTTATCTTTACACAGCTCTACGAGGTAGGCACTATCCTTGTCATTTCCATATTACAGACGCAGCAACAGAGAACAGAGTGGTTAAGTGTCTTGCCCAAGGTCACACAGGAATTAGCTCCCAGGCCGACTTGCTGTGCAGCCTGCTCTTAACCACTGTGCTGTACTGTCTCCACACCTAACCCATGTGGTCAGGACCTCATCTGTTTCATTCCCCTGGTATCTCCACGGTCTAGCACAGTGCCTGACATACAGAGAGTGTTCATATTCGAGTGCATCAACAAGATAACCAGGGCTACTGACTGAGCTGAGGAATGCGAACAGGCAATTGCGCTTCAGTTTTGAATGGAAACTAGGGACCCCATTACCCCCTCTGCAGACCAGAGATTGGAAACCATCTTTTGCCTGATGAATGAGAAAACTGAGACTTAGACTGACTTGGTCAAGAGGACAAAGCCAGAAGCTAAAGCCCCATCTCTCTGAAAGTACCTAATGCTCCTTCTGTGAACTGGGGGCTCCATGATCCTGTCACCTTTGGTCACCCCTGGACCGTCCACTGCCCTGAGCTGAGGCACCCCCAGGAGACCTGGGCCTTCCAGAGGGATGACGCAGTCACCTGCACAGACGCCTGCTCCACCCACAAGGCCACCCTCTACCATTCCAAATGAAGCATCAGTAAAAGTGGTCCTAAGGGGAAACCCTTGAGTGCAGGCACTTCCAAAAGCTCAGAGGGAAAGGACAGAAAGGAGGAAGCCAGCAGGTCAGTCTGTGCACCCCCAGCTCTGACCCAAAGGAGTATCAGTTGGGCCAATGGGAAGCCCAAACAGGGCTCATGGGGGGAGGGGAGCAACACCAAGCTGACACTCACCTTCCTTTCCGTGCCTTTGCAGCTCCACTTCCAGTTCTTGTCTATGTTTCGATACCAGTTTAGGGGACCCCTGGGGAATAAAAGTAGGAAAGCTTTTAGTAGATGATTACGCTACAGACCCCACCAGGAAGCTGCTCTGCATAGAGCCAGTCTTCCCAGGAAGAGCAAAGTTTCTGCAGGGGGAAGAGAAGCACCCAGGAATCTACCTGGAGCCTGGCACAATCCTAGTGAGCACAAGGGCTCATGGAGAGGCCTGACAGCATCCAAAGTGGGCTTCTGGGTAGGCACAGGTCTCTCCAGGGGATCCCAGGACTGTCGCATAAGACAGTGGGGATCTTGGTTAACACCTGTGCCATCCAGAGGCCACTCCTCTTCCCCAGAAACCCACTGAAAAGGGACCCCACGAGGTGGTGCACAGGTGCCTCCTCCTAATGGGACATCAGGTGGTGCAGAGGCGTCTCCCCCAGGACAGGTAAGAGTGGCTCTAGGACTGTTGGTGCCCTGGGGCCCTGGAGGCTCCCTGGGGGCTCCAGGTCCTGGAAACCCCTTGGACAAGCCATGTGACCTTTTGGGACTTTTGGTTTTCCCTCCTGTACGAGGAAGGGGAGGGAGCAGATTATCTCTACGCTCCCTTCCAAAGCAAATCTATCCCCAAATCTAACACTCTTAAATTGTGTCCCACTTAAAAATTAATTAACTAAAAAAAAAAGAAGTGTAGGGAAGAGTTGTAGGCTGTGGTACAGGCAATGCTGGGGTCTAACGTGCTGCCGCCGCAGGTGTTCACGGCCAAGGCTGCAGTGTCCTGGACTTCTGGGGCTGTGCTGACAAAGGAAGTGCCCTTCGGGTTGGTGTGCAGGATGGCGGTGCACAGAGAGAGCCATAAGGGAGAGGCGGAGGACGGAAGCGTGGTGAACTGCAAGGCCCTTGAAGTAACCACGCGCTTCAAAGATCTGCAATGTTTCGACATTTGAAGGGACATGCAGAAAAGGGGCTGTTGGGCAATTCTTTGTGGTTCCAGGGCAGGGGCTCTCAACTTCCGCACAAAACAGATCTGAGAAAAAGGAATGAAGTACGGACACATACGACAACACAGGCGAACCTTGAGAAGGTTGTGCTAAGGGGAAGGAGCCAGGGACAGAGGGCCACGTATTATATTCCATTTATGCGAAATATCCAGAACAGGCAAACCCATGGAGACAGAGAGCAGACTGGTGATTGCCTAGGACTAGCGGGTCGAGGGGAATGACTGCTAAAGCAAAAGGAGGTTCTTTTTGGGGTGATGAAAACGTTCTAAAATGGAATGTGGTCATGACTGCACAGATCCGTGGATAGACTAAGAACTATTAAACTGCACACTTCCAGGGGGTGAATTCTATAGTGTGTGAGTTAGAGCTCAATAAAATTGTTGTAAAAAGAGAAAGAATAGACCTGCGAGGTCTATAAATCCCCTGAACACGTATGCAATTTTTGACTTTCTGGGTTTCTTTTTTTTTTTTTCCTGAAGAAAGAACTCAGAACTGTCATCTAATTCTCACAGGGGTCATGACTGAATAGAGATTAAAGATGTCTGCTCTGAGCATAAGGCAGAGAGAGGTGACCTATCCCAAATGAGAGTAGGCAGAGCATTGGGAAGTGGTGAGCCTCCCAACACTGGAGGCATTTAAGAAGAGGCTAGCCAGACATTCATGGGGGCTGTGGTGGAGGGGAACTGGGCCTTGCCCTGCACCCTGAGAGTACAAGAGCCCCTTTGCTGACCATCTCTCTTCTGCGTTTGGGGCACCATTCTGTTTACCTGAAACCAGACTTCTTGAACTGCTGCACGTAGAACTGGATGTCCTCCTCAGTCATGAGCTTGCTGAGGCTGGGGTTTTCTGGTGTTCTCACAAGTAATCCTCCTGCAAAAAGCCACTTGTTTCCTCTCCCAGGCCCGGGCCAGGTGTCCCAGCAGCTCACTGGCCTTCTCAACTGAGGTTAAACTTCTAATTGCCTCTCACATCCCAGGTACTCCTTCATTCATTGTCTCTTTTCCACGGTGAGCCCATCTCCTCCCAAGCTCCAAGTCTGTGCGGTCTCCGTTGTTCTAGAACCCAATGGTATCCCACACAGAGGCCTCAACTTCCAGGACAAACTCTAGGACTGACGATACCCCTCCTCTCCTTCCAAAAATTACAACTCAGTTTGAGGATGACACCTGTCTTCCAAGCCCTGCCAGCTCTCCAGTTCTCCCCCTCATCTAGACTAAACCTTTCCTAAATAGCTTAAGGAATCATGTCTCTCATTAGATATCTCTACTGAGAATCTTGGAATTTTCACAAGTGCGTGCTCTGAGTTTCCTCTCAGCCTGGAAGAAAACCCAGGACAGGTAGCATGCACACTATTGCTCACAGACCCACCCATGGTGTCCTTGGAGTGCAGTCTTATCTTGTTTTCAGGGATGTACATTGTGTCCCGGCAGGCCCCAGTCCTGTGGAGTGTGACCTTGTGATAATGACTGACAGCCCAGGGACCACTGCCATCGCGCAGGGGACAGCCCCAAGGCCTGGGAACACTGCTGCTTGAACAGAGCTGCCTCACCATTTTCAGGCTCTTGAAGCCTGGGAGGTATAGGAGCTGAGTGATGCGGGCCTTCGCGAGATACATCACAGGCACATGTGATCAGGGTGCCTCCCCGGGACGAAGCAACAGTGAGCCGCCCTGGAGGCCAGAGCTCTCCACTGCCTCTGTACCTCAGACAGAGCCCCACCTGCTCTCCCTCCCTGAATTACTGCCATCTGCCTCCCCAAGAGACCATGGGCTCCCTGACTCTGCTTCGTGTGTTTGGATATCTGTTATTGCCTCACACCACGGGTGTGTTCAAATTGCCTGAGAAATGAAGAGACGAAGAGTGACTGTGTAAATGAGTAAAGGAACGCAGGGAGGAAAGGAGGGAGGGAAGGGAGAGGTGGTCTTGACCAGTGAGAGGAGAATGGCCTTTCGAACCAGAGTTTAACTCCAGCCTGGCTACTTTGGATACGTCCCCTAACTCTCTGAGCCCCGTTTTCCTCACCTATAGAATAGAGATAATAATGGCAGTTTTTAGGGATGTTATGAGGATTACAAATAATATATCTAAAGGTGACCAGGTCAGTCTTTGATGCACACAGTAGGTGCTCAAATGGTAACGATCATCGTTATTAACAAAAATACAAGTGAATCATGGCAAGACCAGTGTTGGGGCAAAAGTAAGTTTCTGTGGGAACAGTGCTGGATCTAGAAGCCACGGGATGGGCTCCAATCTGCTCTGAGCTCTCACTCCTCATTTGTATCCAACGCAGGAGAGAGAACAAATGTGTTCTTCCTGTGACAGAACTGGAAATGATTGGAACATGGAGCTGGGATGGAGGAGAGGCCTGTGGACTGTGATAAAGGAGACCGGGTTTGCGGTCTCGCCGGACTCCTGCTCTGCCTCACCAGGGCATCCTGCAGAGGTCAGGTCCTAGCTTGGGTCCTGGTCTGTATCAGTAGACAATAGGACTGTTCTGATGAACTCTGAGATTCTTCCAGGCTCTTACTGTTTAAGATCTTGAATGCAAAGGTCCCTGGAGGAAAGGAACTTGAGGCTGTGTGGTCAGCCCAGGGCTATGGTGGGTGCTAGTCACCTGCAAGGACCCTTATTAAGCAAGTCACAGTTCAGAGCTAGCAGGTGATTATTTCTGCCTAGAGTGGGCAGATGCAGAAACACTCATTGAACATTCAGCCAGTTCCTCTCACGGTCCGCCTATCTCCCTTCCCTCCTAAGACCATCTCTTACCAGCTTCACGAACATTTCTCGTGTTGAGAAAAACCTGTAGGGGGGAAAAGTTAGAAATGATGTCATGGGTGAAGTAATTATGCTGGAACAGGTCACCTGAAAACTCTCTCATAGCAAAAGCCCTACGCATGCCATCAGACTATACAAACATACTCAACTCCCAAGAGAGGGAGCAAGTCCTCAGGGGTCAAAGCAGAGGCAGCTAACAACCAAAGCTCTGGGCCAAGGCTGCCCCCTGGGCCCTTGCAGGTCTGGGTAATGTAAGAACTTGGGTGTATCAACCAGTGAGAACAAGAGATGAGATCTCAGGTCCATGGCGGATGGGAAGTTAAAAATGAGATCCTTCGCACCCCTCCACAGTAAATCCAATACATCTGTGGTCCTCAGTTAAACGGTAAACTAGAAAAAAAACTACTCATCATGACAGAGAGATGTCAAAGGAGTTGGTCCATTTAGTTTGGTACTAAGGGAAAACCAAAAAAAGCTCACTTAGAAATTCATAGCTACAAGTCGGCCTTCACAGTGTTTGGGTTTTACTTTACACTATTTGTGTGATCTGAAAACCTCCAAGATACAAAGTAAACAAAAACAACAATAACAACAACAACAAAGTGAGTCAGGGCTGGTAACACCACCAGGATGCTCGGCAAAGCAGCCAATGCGAAACCACAAGAAGGTCATTTCATGAATCCCAGGTGAAGCAGATTGGTGCAGAGTAAGCGCTGCTGAAGATGAGCTCACAAACCAAAATTACAAAACTCTCTCCCCCCTTCACTCCCCACCCCACCAAGGTTCCATTGTAAGACTAGAGACAGCAAACATACAAACAGTAAAATAAGACTCCCCAAGAATATCAAATAATAGAACTTGCAGAAAGAGAGAAAGAGAGAGAGAGAGAAAGGAGTATGCCTAAAATGATTAAATACATAAAAGAAGGAAGGAACTGAAAAACAAGAATGGAACAAGAGATCTGAATAATTTGAAAAACAACCAAATACAACTTTCATAAATAAAAAAACTGTTCATTGAAATGAAAAATAAAAGCATACAACAAAACAAAACTTCAACGATGGTTTAACTGCAGATTAGACACCACTAAAAGACCAATAAGAGGGCAGGTAGACCTGAGGCCAATTTCTCATAAGCAATGACAGAAGCTTCTAAGAGAAAATAATTGTCAACCTAGAATTCCATACTTGAACTAGTCTTCAAGACTGAAAGCAAAATAAAGACATTTTCAGGCCCTCCAAATCATGAGTTCACTGAGACTCGCGAGAACTATCAAGAAGGTCCTTCAGGAAGAAACCAAGTGAACTCAATGTAAAAGAGTGAGATGCTACAAATGGTCAGCAAAGACACTGGCAAGCATGAGCGTCTTAGCAGGCACTGACTTTATGAAGCAGCAGTAACAGTGACTACTAACACGTAAGACAGGAGGGTGGGGTTTACAGGCATCAAGAATCTAAGCCACTTTGGTTGTCCAAGGAAGGAGTTAGAAGTAGCAATTGATTTTGGATTTTGATAAACAATTACGAAGTTGGACAATTAAGTTTGCAAACTCATCCTAGAAAAAGTGCTCCATACCTCATTGCTGAATATCACTACGGTCACCTTCCAAGTACTCCCCTTGGGAAGCTATGCACCAATGCCAGTGCCTAGTCCACCCTTCAAAGCAATTTTGGAACGCTTTTTCTGGCATGGCCATCAGAGCTGTCACTCTATTACCCTTGATGTCCTGAATGTCATCAAAATGCCTTCCTTTCAATATTTCCTTTATCTTCAGATAAAGAAAGAAGTCATTGGGGGCCAGATCAGGTGAGTAGGGAGGGTGTTCCAATGCAGTGATTTGTTTACTGGCTAAAAACTCCCTCACAGACAGTGCTGTGTGAGCTGATGCACTGTGGTGATGCAAGAGCCGTGATGAATTGTTGGCAAAAAGTTCAAGTCGTCTAACTTTTTCACGCAGCCTTTTCGGCACTTCCCAATAGTAAACTTGGTTAACTGTTTGTCCAGTTGGTACAAATTCATAATGAATAATCCCTCTGATATCAAAAAAGGATGGCAACATCATTGCAACAAGTTTGCAAATTTAATTGTCAGGCCTCATATGTATATTAAAATGGTAATGTAATAATGGGATAATTTCTAAACTGTCACTATTATAAACATTCTTTGATTTTAGTTTCAAAGTTCTACTGGTGTGTGGCAGCAAGGATGTGACCTTTCCCCACTAATGCGAAGACCAGTAGAGTGAGGACCCCAATTGCCCTGACTACACAAGTCATAGGAAGGAAGGCCACTTGCTCATTCCTAGATCCTGCGACACCCCCTTTCCCTCCACTGTTCTCCTAGGGAGGCCATCCAGAGACCTTCACACCTCGGCAGCCCCCTCAACCTGCATATTCAGCCCCCGCCCACTCTCCTGCCCCTCACGCCCCTCACCTCACCTCATCATGTGATCTGAATAAGGCTTTGAAAGTCCGATTCAGGTTCTGTTCCAGTTCGGCCTCAGCCACGCCCTAAAACAATCAAGAAAGAAAAATGACCGATCTGACCGGAAGCAAGAAGCCTCCAACCTCTGCTTATCCAGCCCAAGTTCCATTAGAAGTGCATTCATTTAAATGTTCATTCTAAAATACACTTTTTCTCTTTTAAGGTTCGAATAAAGTATAAGATGCTAACAGTGGTCTCCCCCTGAGAGGTAGGTTTATGGATGTTGCTTTTCTTTTCTCTTTCTTTCTTTTCTGTTTTTCAACATTCCTACAAGTACTTGTAATAATCCTTTTTAGGGAATAGGGGAGGGCTGATGCAGCAACAGGATAGGGGCTGAAGGGTGGTGAGAAGCCAAGTGGAAAAGCCGAAAGCTGTTCCATTCATGCATCTCATTTTGTTGCTTCAAAACCAACTCCTTTGATTTAAGCCTAAATTATTATAGACTAGCAGACTGCCCAAGGATGGTCTCCCTAAGGACAGGACAGCAAGATTGCCTTGCTAATTCTCAGGTCTTTCTGCCTCATGAGAGCATTTAATTGCCTCATCTACACATAGTTCTTTGGCCATTTCCAGGAAAGCTGGGCTAAGAGACACTAACATATAAAACGAGGACTGGATGTGGACTGAAGTAAAGTGCCTGAGTTACTGATCCGTAGTAAGGGCTGGGGAAGAGATTCTTGCTGGAAACGCAGGGTCTGTATCCCTCATCTCCCCACCCCCTTACTTCTTACCCAAATCATCCATTCATCCATCCGGGAGCCTTTCCAGGCACTAAGAACTGAGGGGCAAGTGGCAAGGGGCTTTAGATCCATCAGTGGACCCTAATCTACTGGCTCGGGTCTCCTGGGTCCATGATTTTTAGGATATAAAAGGAAAATGTTAACCCAATCTGTCTTTGCCAGGAACTGAAAGCCCTTGGACCTGAAAGCTGTTACAGAAAACAGTGTAAAGAAAGTTAGCTGTCCCTGAGGCACAGACCCATCAGGGGCAACTACTTGGAAATAATAAAGATCCTCCCCCAACACAGTCCCTGAGGGGACAAGTGTTATGGAAAGGGACTGAGTAAGAGCATGGCAGTGTCTTAGTCAATTCAGGCTGCCATCACAGATCCATGAATTGTGTAGCTTATAAACACAGACATTTACTTCTCACATTCTGGAGGCTGGGAAGTCCAAGGTCAAGACACCAGCAGATTCGGTGTCTGGGGAGAGACAGCCCACTTCCTGGTTCACAGATAGCATCTTCTCGCTGTGTGCTCACAGGGTAGATGGGTTCAAGGAGCCCTCTGGGGTCTCTTTTAGAAGGGCACTCATTCCATTTATGAGGCCTCCATCCTCATGACCCAGTCATCTCCCAAAGGGCCCATCTCCTAGTAACGTCACATCAGGGGTGAGGATTTCAGTACATGAATGTGCAGGCCCGAGGGGGTGCGAACACAAACATTCCGTCTGTAGCGAAGTGCCAACCTATTTTTTTCTCCACCTTTCCAACTGCTCCCCTGAACGTACCCAGGTAACAACTAAATTGGATGGCAGGATGTCTTCTGTATGGGTGTCCTACTTTCCACGTCCCTGGCTTAACACAGTGGGACTGCCACCAAGAACACCTACTTCCCTCAGTGTGGCCTTCACAGCCTGTCCCAAACACTGCCTTCTCCATGGAGCCCTGCCTTTCCCCATCACGACGAAATCACTCTGCTCTTCTTGGATCCCACAGAGCCTGTAACATGCTCTCCTTGGAGCACCCTGGGAGCAGGGAAGCACCCACTCATCTTATTCCTGGATCGAGTAGAGGCTGACTCTATGTTCTTTCCGCTTCTCCTAGTAATGTTCCCAGAGAGGAGGGTCCTGGAAGCCAGGTCTATCAAGCATTCTAGTGACCAGTGGCCCCTTTGTCCTTGCACACTTCAAGAGGTCCCTCTCTATGGCACTCCATGAGCGCTCTGGATCTACAAGCCGGAAAGGAAATATTTCCATCTCGCAGGAAAGGAAATATTTCTCATCCGGCAGAGCTGGATCTGCGGTTTGAGATTTTTCTGAAGAAAGCGATGTTGGTGTGTTCATTACAATCCCCTGACATTTGTAAGCCTCAATTATGATGGAGAATGAATCATGGCCCTCTGCTAAGTGATGAATGCCCAGGCAGAAATAACCATGGAAGGAAGTACATTTTAAGCGATCGATGAAAGCCGCGTCAACGCTGTCTGTCACCATGGGTCATCACTCTTATTTATGGAGAGCAGTCCCCATCCCAGAAACTAAAGCTGCGCATGAGCTCAGAGGGGGTAGCTCAGTGTGTGGAGGAATCTCCACAGAGGCCCAGAGGTCTGGACAGGGCTTCAGTATTCACATGGTCCTTAAAAGAGCAAACGAATGCCAAAACGGTCAATGAAAAAAATCAAAGGGGGCAGACAGGTAAATAAGTCTGTCCACCCACATGAAAAACACATCAGGTCAACAGGGGAATGAGGACACAGGTGAGCATGAGGAAGGCGAGAAGCTAATACTGTTTGTACTCTGGTTGTGTGCCCAGCTGATAACACCTGACCATGATTTATAAAAGGTGATGTCCTATTTTTTTAGGGAAAAAATTGATAGATTTTATTGTATTACATGAAAAAACAAAAACTAAAGAATCCCAAACTTAAAGTTATCAAAAAATTAACTGACAAAAGATATACGTAATTCAAACTGGTAAGTAAAAATTCAAACAAATAAGAAGTAAAAATGTACAAAAATATTATACCAAATCAGTAATTAAAGAAATATCATATTTTTAATTCTGTTAACCACGGAAATAAGATAATGCTCCAAGTTAGAATTTCATTAGAAATCTGTGCTATATTGCTGTAATTTTAGAAACAAGAGAAAATGATCCAGTCTTTTACTCAAAAAGGGATATTTAACAGTCACATATAAATGTATAACCCTGAAAAACCTGGAAAAATGTGTAAGGAATTAACAGTTACCTCTGCAGTGTACGATAGGAAATTATGAATTTTCTTTTTATAGTCAAAGAAAAAAGTTTAATATAGATTCAAGATTCACATTATAGTAAGTGATAAAATATCCTTCTCTTGATAAGAGTTCAACTTTGGAATTTTTTCTATTTAACTTATCCTGCTATCTTTTTTCTAGGCACTTCTATTACTTTTCCCCCCACCTTTTTGTTTATGGTTACATAGACAGATTCCCTCTCTCATCCCAGTGGTTTAAAAAGTTTACTCATACATAAGTAGGATCGTTATCATTAAAAATTTTAATACACGCTTTAACTTTACCAATATCTCGGCAGTATCTATAACCTTCCTTTCCCCTCATCCCCAAGTATACTGGTAGCTGTCCATCTTCCTTGGTAGAAATGTGGCATTTTATTTTCCAGTTTTCCTAATAAATAAATATTTATTTATTTATGTTTCTGTTTCAGGTGTGCAAAACAATGTAATAGTTAGACATTTACACCCATCATGAAGTGATAACTCCCCTCCCCCAATCTACTGTCCCTCTGACATTATATATATCTATTACAATTCCATTGACTCTACTCCCTATGCTGTACTCCACATCCTGTGACTATAGGTATATATTAAATTATAGTTGACATTCATTATTATTCAGTTTCAGCTTCATGTGTACAGCGCAGTGGTCAGGCATCTACCCCGTCCATCATGTGGTCTCTCTAATAAGACATGTGCCCATCTGACACCCTACAAAATCTTTACAACATAATTGATTATATTCCCCAAGCTGTCTTTCATATCCTGGTGGCAATATTATGGCTACCAATTTGTGCTTTCTAATCCCCTCACCTTCTCCCTCATCCCCACTCCTCTGCCGTCTAGCAACCATCAGTTTTTTTCTCTATATCTCTGAGACTATTTGTTTAGTTTGCTCATTTATTCTGTTCTTTAGATTCCACATGAGTGAGATCATATGGTATTTGACTTTCTCCATCTGATTTATTTCACTTAGCATAATATTCTCTAGGTCCATCCATATTGTTGCAAATGGTAAGATTTCATTCTTTATGGTCAAGTAATACTCCATTGTACAAATGTACCACAGTTTCTTAATCCAGTCATCTACTGATGGGCATTTCGGTTGTTTCCATGTCTTGGCTATTGTGAATAGTACTGCAATAAACATAGGGGTGCATATATTTTTTCAAATTAGCATTTTGGAATTCTCTGGATAGATACCCAACAGTGGAACTGCTGGGTCATAAGGTAGTTTCATTTTCAATTTTTTGAGATACCTTCATACTGTTTTCCATAGTGGCTGCACCAATCTGTAATCCCACCAACAGTGCATGAGAGTTCCCTTTTCTCCACATCCTTGCCAGCACTTGTTGTTTGTTGATTTATTGATGATAGCCATTCTGACCAGAGTGAGGTGGTATCTCATTGTGGTTTTTATTTGCATTTCTCTAATGATTAGTGAGGTTGAGCATTTTTTCATGTCTGTTGGCCATCTGTATGTCCTTCTTAGAAAAATGTCTCTTCATGTCCTCTGACCATTTTTTAATTGGGTTGTTTTTTTTTGGTGTTGAGTTGAATTAGTTTTTTTTTTTTTAAATAAATTTTGGATATTAACCTCTTATCAGATGTATCATTGACAAATATCTTCTCCCATTCAGTAGGATGCCTTTTGGTTTTATTGATGGTTTCCTTTGCTGTGAAAAAACTTTTTAGTTTGATGTAATCCCATATGTTTATTTTTTCTTTTACTGCCCTTGCCTGAGGGGATATATCAATAAAAATATCACTAAGGGTAATGTCTGCAAATTAATTACTATATTTTCTTCTAGGAGTTTTATGGTTTCAGATCTTACTTTTAAGTCTTTAATCCATTTTGAATTTATTCTCATATATGTCATAAGGAGGTGGTCCAGCTTCATTTTTCTGCATGGGTCAGTCCAGTTTTCCCAGCACCATTTATTGACTAAATGGTCTTTATCCTAAATTCTCACTTCCATTGTCATGGATTAAGTGACCATATAGGTATGGATTTATTTTGGGGCTCTCTATTCTGTTCCATTGATCTATGTGTCTGTTTTTATGCCAGTGCCATGCTGCTTTCATCATTATCGCTTTATACTACAATTTGCTATCAGGTAGTGTGATACCTCCCACTTTGTTCTTATTTCTCAAGATTGTCATGGCTATTTGGGGTCTTTTATGGTTCCATATAAATTTTAGGATTATTTGTTCTATTTCTGTGAAAAATGTCATTGGTAGTTTGTTAAGAATTGCATTGCTCTATATATTGCCTTAGTTAGTATGGACAGTTTAACTATATTAATTCTTCCTATCCATGAGCATGGTATGTGTTTCCATTAATTTGTATCTTCTTTAATTTCTCTCTTCAGTGTCTTATAATTTTCCGAGTACAGGTCTTTTACTTGTTTGGTTAAACTTATTCCTAAGTATTTTATTGTTTTTGAAGCAATTGTAAATGGGATTGCTTTCTTAATTTCTCCTTCTGAGAGTTTATGATTGGTATATAGAAAGAAATGCAATTGATTTCTGAATATTAATTTTGTATCCTGCTACTTTACTAAATTCATTTATCAGTTCTGACAGTTTTTCAGTGGAGTCTTTGGGGTTCTATATATATAGTATCATGTCATCTGCATATAATGACAATTTTACTTTCTCCTTTCCAATTTGGATGTCTTTTCTTTTTTTTTGCTCTGATTGCTAGGGCTAGAACTTCCAGAACTACGTTGAATAAAAGTGGTGAAAGTGGGCAATCTTACCTTGTTCCTGATCTTAAGGGGAATGGTTTTAGCTTTTCCCCACTGAGTATGATGTTAGCTGGGGGTTTATCATATATGGCCTTTATTATGTTATGATTCCTCTATTTCCACTTTGCTAAGAGTTTTTATCATAAATGGCTGCTGGACTTTGTCAAATGCTTTTCCTGCATCTCTTGATATGACCATAGGATTTTTGTTTTTCATTTTGTTAATGTGGTGTATCACATCAATTGATTTGCGGATACTGAACCAACCTTGCATACCAGGAATGAATCTCACTTGATCGTGGTGTATGATCTTTTCAATGTATTGCTGAATTTGGTTTGCTAATATTTTGTTGAGGATTTTTGCATCTATGTTCATTAGGGACATCGGCCTGCAGTTTTCTTTTTTTGTAATGTCTTTGTCTGGTTTTGGGATCAGGGTGATAGTGGCCTCGTAAAAAGAGTTTGGGAGCCTTCCCTCCTCCTGGGTTTTCTGGAATAGTTTGAGGACAGATGATTCTTTTTTGAATGTTTGGTAAAATTCACCTGTAAAGCCCTCTGGTCCAGGGCTTTTGTTTATTGGGAGCTTGTTGATTACTGATTCAATTTCCCTGGTGGTAATCAGTCTATTCAGGTTTTCCGTTTCTTCTTGATTTAGCCTTGGAAGGTTGTATACTTCTAGAAAATTATCCATTTCTTCCAGATTAATTTGTTGGTCTTTAGCTGTTTGTAGGTGATGCCTATTTTTAAAGTCCTATACAAGTTTCCTGTCTGCCCAGGTATATGGGGCTCTTTCCTTTTTTTCCAACACTACCCATTTAAGAAAACAAAATAAAATGCCAAGAGTTTCTTCCATGGAAGGCACAAAAACAAAAACCATGATAGCTAAAGACTGGTGAGTAAAATAGTCCACGGTGGCACTTTCTTTTCAAATGTATTATTCAGCCATAAAAAAACACCAAAATCACGTCCCTCCGTAGGGGACGGGTTAAATAGATCATGGTCCATCTGTATTATGAAGCACCAAGCAACCATAAAAGGAATGAGGTAAATCTGTATGTACTGAGGGAAAAATCTATCTAAGATCTATTAAATGAAAAAGCAAAATGATTTAATTTACATTAAAAATTATATATACACTCATGTACACACACACACACACGCTGCTAAGAAGAGGAACCAATGTTGGGAGGTGGAAGAAGGCAGGGTTAACAGGATATACTAGACATGTTCTGATTTGGGGGACACAGGACTATGAAATATCACCATACTGAGTGAGGATGTGAAAAATCCCAAGGTTTAAAAAATGGAACAAGTCTTGCTGAAATTACTCAGCCTATTCTCTTTGTCTTTGCTGCCCAGAGCTGCTGACTCCTCCTCACTTTCTTACTATTACTATTAATACATAAATACAAGGCCTATTATCCCTTCTCTGAAAAGCAAGGAAAACCACACCTTTTAATATTAGTTTCCACTAGACTTGGCAAATTCTCAGGACAAGACAGTAAACATGTGGGCTAAGAGTTCAGAGAGCTGGCGTGTCGGGCTGAATCTAAACCTGGAGCTTGTCCAAGCAACACCCGGAGTGCTCAGCAAACTGGAGCAAGAGGTAAGAGGGCTGGGTGCACTCGCCCAGACTGGAGCCTCCCTTACACTGAAGGAGTCTGGAATGACCTTGAGCACTCAGGGCTGATTCCTCCTGGCTAGAGAGCAGTGGGGCCGGGTTGAGAGAGGAAAGGCAGGAAGGCTCTCAACACCCACCCTGAAGCAGAGCAGCCAAATAAGTTTTATTTCTTGGCCTGAATTCAGCTTACATTTGCAGCTATTAACTATTTGAAGACCAGCCAACTAAACTCTCTTTTTTCAGATGTGGAAACCGAGGGCCAGAGACAGACAGGGACTACCCCACTAGTGAGTAGGTAGCAGACATGCTGGCAGGACCCCTGTGAATGTTTGCTCCTTAAGACTCAGCTCTGTGCCTAGGTATCCTGCCCACCTTCAGCTGGCTGGATTCATCCCAGCCAGGTTCCTGGGTTCCTTTCAGTGGCCAGACCACTGATTTGAATCCCTAATATTCCCGTCAAGAGGCTTTGTTCTTAAGAATAAAACCATCCCCAAACTCTTGCAGGTTTTAAACCTAGCTGTTACAACAGAACAATAGCGGTACTGATTTTCCCACAATGGTTGTACCAACCTTTGAAACCAAAAAACTTTGTCCCACTAGGGCTGCAATTAGTAAGAGTCCTTCCCCTGAGGTCACTTTTTCAATCAGGACTTTGAAACTATCCTGGTTTGCATATTCTCTGCTGGAATGTGCTAGGTACACGGAATAAAGTCCAAGCTCCCTCCCAGGGTGGCAGAAGGGGAAACACATAGGCTTTGAAGTCAAACAAGACCAGGTCAACATGTTGATCTAGTCCTATACCATGGGCCAGTGAGCCCATCAGAGCCTCGACTGGCTCAGCTGAAAAGACGGGAGAGACATCATAGCGCTGGTATGAAGAGAACTGATTGGCACATGCCATGCCAAAAGAGCAGTTGTTGAAACCCACGTGTCCATGGACAGATGAATGACCAAACAAAATGTGGTCAACACATACAGTGAAATGTTATTTAGTCTTAAAGAGGAAGAATATTCTGCTGAGTGAAATAAGCCAGACACAAAAGGACAACCACTGTGTAATTCCACTCACATGAGAGACCTAGAGTAGTCAAAATCATAGAGACAGGAAGTAAGTAGAATGGGGGCTGCCGGGAGCTGGAGGGAGGAGGACATGGGGAGTTAATGTTTAACGGGCACAGATTTTTAGTTCTACAAGATGAAAAGAGTTCTAGAGGTGGATGGTGGTGACGGTTGCAAAATAAGGTAAATGTACTTAATGCCCCCGAACTGTACACTTAAAATGGTTAAAATGGTAAATGTTACGTTATGTGTATTTTACAACATAAAAAATAATAGTGAAAATTTATTTTAATGAGCTAAATCCCATTGATACTTTAAATACAAGTTTGATCAAAATACAAAATGTAGTGAAACTATTACTATCCCTTTGCGATCTCCTATAATTACATTAATACTGTTACTGAGCTAAAGGACTGGCTGTTCCCCACAGGAAAGCCAAAACTCAAGAGATGAGGTTGGTGGAAAGAAAAGCAGGTTTATTGAAAACACCGGCATTCTGGGAGGATGGTGGATTCCTGTCCAAAGCCCATCCCCACTCCCAGCAAGGCCAAAAGATTTTATAGGCAGATAAGAAGAGGCAGATGAAGGGAAAGAGGAAAGGAAAGGGGAAGTTGGTTGGCAATTCCTGGGAAAAGGCACTTCCCAGAGGTTGGTTTGTTTCAGGGACAGGAGTGGCTCTAATGCAGATGTCAAAACTTCTTTAAGTCAGTGTCCTGGAGTGAACCAGGGTCATGAGCCTGGTGTGTAAAAAGCCTGGAGTAAACAGATCCACTGAAACTGTCATGCATAGTAAATGTATAGTACGCAGAGTTACTAAGGTTTGGCCAGAGAAGAGAAAGCAAAGCAAAGAAAAACTTTCAAAAAGTCCCAAGTTAACCTACACTGTTAAATCAAATTGCACTAGAGGTTTAAATCTCAAAATAGAAGATATAGTGTCACCGTTGTTACAACTTTCAAAAAAGCAGTATTTCTCAAAGTACTCGTAGTCTGGAGACACTTGGGATGCCCTGAGGTCCTTTCAGAGAATCCAAGACAGAACATTTTCATAATAACATTGGCATGATATATGTCCTTCTCGTTCTCATGCTCTCGTAAGCATCGTGGAAGCTTCCAGAGGTTCCATAACAGTGGCACTATATCTTCTATTTTGAGATTTGGGCCTCTGGTATAATTTGACTTAACAAGTGTAATTTAGCTTAGGACTTGTTGAAAGGTGTTTTTTTTTCCCCCTTTCTTTTCTTTGCCTCCCTCCTACCAACCCTTAATGATTCGGTTTACTATACATGTACTATGCATGCCAGTTTGCATGGTTCTATTTACTTCAGCCTCAGAAAGCCACCCCCGGTGACTTGGGAGGCTTTTGCATCCATATGGAATCCATTCCTGGCTCCTACTTCAATTTACATAATGTTAAATTTACGTAACATATGCAAATGTTGCAATAACCACTTTAACCACATCTACCCCACCCCCAATAGACAAAGCCGAACACAACAGAAGATTCCACTACAGGCCAAAGCAATTTACATCCTGGTTAGCAAATATAAAACTTCAGATGAAACAAAGACTGAAGGCAATAGTCTCAAGGAGACCCTGCCCAGCTCACTCTCCTTTACTTTAATAAATCTTCCTTGTCTTTCTACTTGCCTTGTGAGTTATTTCACAACCCAAGAGCGAGCAGCCGTAACACATATGTGCTATTTCAACAGACTGAATGCAGAAGCCGCTAAGAGAACCAGATGTCTCTATCAAGTCAGACATAAATGGGGGTTGAAAAACGTAAAACAATGCTATTCTCACTAAATTGTTTAAGGAAAATAAAGTTTTTAAAAGTAAAAATGTTATTTAGAATTTCAATTTCTAGGGTGGTAAATGTCCCTTCTCTGAGGAACAAATAGATATAGATATAATCCACATTAACGAAAACTTTTTGAAGTCCTTAATAATTTTTAAGAGTGTAAAAGTAAAAGGGGCCTGGGAGCAGAAAGTCAGAGAATCACCGCACTAGAGAAAACCTACAGTAGCGAGACAGTCAAATCCCCCAGGGTCTGCTCCAGCAATCCTTGCCTGGAACAGGTTGCTCAGAGGTCTCTAGTTCATTGAGAAGGATGGCTGTCTGCCCATCACTGCCTGGAAAAGGGCTGCATTAGCCCCTCCCCTGGGGCTATGGTGGTCGGTGGTCGTGGTTCTCAAGGTCTGGCTCCAGAACCAGCAGCATCAGCATTACCTAAGAATTTGTTAGAAATGCGAGTCCTTGGGCCCCAACAAAACCTACTGTATTGGGACTCTGGGACTGGGGTCCAGCGATCTGTGTTTTACCTACCCTTCCATTCTGATGCCTGCTGACGGTTGAGGTTCACTAGAGACTCACAGAAATTGCTTGGGAGTCACAGAAAATGAGCTGTCAGAGCTGGGAGGACCTCCTCGGGCTGTATAATGTGCATGAGTCACTTGGGGGACCTTTTTTAAAGTGCGGATTCTTGTTGGGTAGATTGCAGAAGGCCTGTAAGTCTGGATTTCCAGCAAACTCCCAGGAGGTGTTGGTGCTGCCGCTCCCCATACCTCACCTGAAGCACCAAGCCCATCCAGGCCAGCAGCACTTAGCCTTTACTGCATTTTCAAAGATCCGATGAAAGTTAGGGATTCTTTCCTTGGAAAAATTTGTGCATACGTTGAATTCTGTGAGCAATTTCAAGATGTTCCAGACCTTCTGAAAATCACCTTAAAGATCACTGTTTTGTCAAGAACTTGCTCATCTCCCACGTATGTATCCCTGGGGTGAGATTTAGATGCAACTTCAGCCGTTTGTCCCTCAGGCTAGGACGGTCTTCTCTCTCATACCCACCAAGCCCTACTCATGCTCCCAGGTCCAGTTCAAAGGCTCTCTCCTTTGGTCAAAATTAACTGTTTTCTTGTGGGCTCCCAGCGCAGGTTGTGTCTCCTTTACGCTCCCTTATTCTCCAGGTATTTGTTTCCTCCCTGTCTCCCCAGGAATCGTTTAAGCCCTCAGAGGTTACTCATCTCTAGATTCCCCCCCTCTCCCCCCGAAACTGGCATGTAATAGAAGGTGTATAAGTATCTGCAAGATGAGTTAATAAATCGTAATTCTTCACAAGGAACACTAGTTGAAACATTTCTGGTGTTTAAACGTGTTTGTGATGCTTAACCTCTCACATACATTACAGGGCACCTCTGTTTTGCAGCAGACAGGAATCTTCTTATAAGATGTTCAATTCAAAAGGATGAGAAAAAGGAAAGAAGATGTGGAAGAGAAAGAAGCAGGCATAAAACCCCATGCCTTCCCTCTTCCTCGGGGCTGTCCACATGGGGCACTGAACAGTTGGGGCCGGAGTGTTGAGGGCCTGTTGTAACCTGTACACAGGACTTAAGGGCTGGGTTAGAGAAGCAGGTAGGAGGGTGAGAACTGACTAAGAATGGGGCATTTGAGATGACAGAGGGCCCTGTCAGGTGGGGTTCTCTGGGAGGGGGGCTCTGGGCATATAGAGACCAGTGGGAGGGGGTCGATCTGCTGGGGTGGAGTCAAGCAGAGCCAAAGACTGAGAAAGAGTCAGATAAGAGCTGAGAAGGACCCAAACACCAACTTCCCAGTTTTGGGCAGGACTCGGCTCCCTCCTCAATTCCCAAAGGCCAAGGCAGCTGCCACTCAAGAACCTAGAACCACCACTTTGTTTCTCTCCCCACCCCCACTAGATACTTCTCCAGTGTGAGTTGTATATGGGCGAAACAAACACCTGGGAGAGGGTGACAGGCAGTACATCACACCTTAGACTGAACGGGAGTCTGACTTCTAGTACAGCTGAAGAAGTTTTCATGGGGCCATCTACGACGGACGGGATGATGAGCCTACAATTATTCTCCACTACTGCTGACATCAACTGCAAACCTGGGGCTTCCTTTCCAGGCCTTGCACAAGGGTTCCTCCCTCTTTCCCATCCCACTTGCTCAGGTCTCATTCCAAATAGGTCAGTTTCTCACAGTCCCCACTCTTTACCCTCACTGTCTCCATTCTGTCCCCATCCTCCGGTTTCTTTCACAAGGGACACTGTCTCTGTTTTCATTTACCCACTCTGTTATGGGTTGAATTATGTCTTCCCCAAATTCCCATTCAGTCCTAACCCCTCAGAATGTAACAGTATTTGGAGGTAGGGTCTTTAAAGAGGCAGATAAAATGAGATCTTTATGGTGCACCCTAGTGAATAAGAAGAGGAACTTCAGACACAGAGATACACACACAGAGAAGAAATGCCATGTGAGGACACAGTGAGCAGCAGGCCATCTACAAACCAAGGAGAGAGGCTTTTGAAGAAATTAACCACGCAGACCCCTTCATCTTGGACTTCCGGCCTCCAGAACTGTGAGATAATACGTTTTGTTGTTTAAGCCACCCCGTCCATGGTACTTTGCTATGGCTACCCTAACTGACTAATATGTCATCTGAATCATATCCATCCTTCAAGATCAAGAGGACTTCAAACTACTGAAAGACATTCTGATTTAACTCAAGCCAAAGGAAGCTGGCTGCTTCCCACACTCCAGACACAGGAGCGGTAAGGCCCTGGCCTCACTCATAGGAGGATGTGATACATTGGGCATCTTTTCATGAGGTTTCCAGAGGCTTTTGGTGTCTTACTGAATGAAGCAGGTAATTGCCTGAATCAAAAAGTTCCCCTTCCAAGGCCCCATCTTATCAACTAAAATCGTTCTTCAAGAAGAGTACTAGTCGAATTGAAACCGGGGTGTTGTGACCCTGGCTGGAAAGGGTACCTCCTTTGAACAGCAGAAGGGCAAGAGGTGGGGGAGACGTGTGGGGAGAAACTCTTGTGCACTTTATTCATTATTCTGATTCATTCTTCTCTCTGGAATGTTAAGGAAATGTCTTTTATTCTCTCAGGAATGATCTCGATGTAGCTGGACACTGGGGTCCAGAGTCCACAAATGAATGAAGAACAGGTGCTCCCACAGATGAGGGCAGCTGGGGGGAGGACAGGCCAGACAATGCTGCTGCTCTCAGTGAACCCCAGTGAAATGTGGCAGTGACACCCCATCACACATATCACCCGCACTCCAGGGTGCATCTTGGGCTTTGTGGCTCATGGGGAGACACCCAGAAACCGTCTATATCACTCAAAGCACACTTGGGGCCAGGTGCAGGGCTTTTAGGCTCTGGTGCTGTCTGTAATCACAAACCTTACTTCTCAGGAAGCCAAGATACCAGATCCCTGGCAAGAGTCAGAAACTGTGACCAGTAAAAGGTGGATTCCCCCAGCCTGTCCACCACAGCACTACGAGGGGACAGATCCAAACTAGTGCTCAGCCACCCACTCTAAAGTTTGGGAGAAGAAGGAAAACCCAGTTTGCCATCACTCCCACTCTTGTTCCTCTCACCACCCTAGACACTCACACAGAAGTGTGTCATCACCTGAAAAGGACCAGCTGAGCTCCTGAGCCAGTGTCACTTGAGTTCATTTGTCAAATCACTTCTGACTAATGCCACAGATAATGAAAGGGAACTAAGATAAATCAAACCAACGGAGAAGGACAGAGAAAAAGGAATGAAGAACAATACCTTGCTGGAATCACTGCTCTCAGGGTCCCAAACTTACCGGTTCTTGGAAGTAGAGCTGGTAATCAAAAATAGGATTGGCTTTGAGTGCTTCCATCAGGGACACTTTGGGGTTTGCCGGCATGAAGGGAGTATTCAAACTGGCCACTGCCCTATGGAGAGAAGAGACACCAAGACACAGACCCTGTAAGAAGACAGTCTGCAAGAACCAAAGAGGACCTTACATGTCAAACCAAAGCTTAGAGTGGGAAAGTGATGTGTACAAGATGTCACACTAGCCGTGTGGGAGAATGGGATCACTCAAATTTCTTGACTGCAAACCCAGTAGTTTTTTCCCCCATTAAACTGCAGTATTTCTCACCTAGTTGCTTTACACACACACACACACACACACACACACACAATATATCAACCTTGACTAGAATATGTGGACACTATAATCTCTCCCTAGTTTTTAGCATTCATTGTTTTTCTTTTCTTCCTTCACTCACTGTATCTCCTCTGTGTTGAGTGTAATTCCATGCTATATACTAAGGGAGACAAAATATAAAATTAATACTCAAGGAGCTTATTATAATTTAATAAGGGAGGATAGGCAAATATATCCATGACTTTATTATGAGACAGACTGTGATATGAGCCACAAGAACAGCACAAAATACTGTGCGAGTTCAGGGAAATAAAGTGTCTGGGTTTGGGCATCATGGAAGACCTGATGAAAAAAAGAGCATTGAACTTGGCTTTTAAGGGTGGAAGAGAGTGGGGGAGGGGAAATGGTACCTGTAAGGGAAAGACCATGAGGTAGCATGAGGAATTTCTAGAAGGGCACACAGCTTGTGGTTGAGTTTTATGGAGCCAGGGATCTATGTAGTTACAGACCAATCATTTAATGGGGCATCTTGGCAAATAAAGCCAGAAAGGCAAGTGGGAGCCTGAACATGAAGGGCCCTGAGCCTGGACTTGATGCTGCAGAAAACCAGGAGGGCTTCTGAGAAGAGGTGTGAATATATTTAAGTTGTGGTCAGGAAGTGATGTATCAAGCAGTGATGTTTCACATGGATGCAGAGGGAAACCAGAAGCAGGGAGATGGTCAGCAGACGATTGCGTTAGTCACCCTAAAGGAAATAGGATGGCAGCAATAGGAGTAAAAGAGAGGGGTGGCTTTGAGAGTCCACATGAAGGCAGAGCTGACAGGAGCTAACGAGGACTACAGTTAGTCTGGTTGGTCAGTAATGGATTCTGCATCCCATTCTTACCCTAAGGAAACTTCTTCCCAGGTGAGAAGTAGAGAGGAGAGACTATTTGGAAGAGATATAAAATAGGTGAAATGGGATAATTAGGGTAAATGAAATCATCAGGGAGAGGAATGGTGAGGTTTAGCCAGTGCCAACCAATAGAACTGCAAGCCACATATATAATTTTAAAGTTTCTAGTAGCCATATTAAAACAAATAAAAAGAAATAGGGGTGGTTAATTTAAAATATTATTTAATATTTAATGTTAATTAAATATTAATTTAAAATTGTTAATTTACATTCTTGTTTTAGTACTAAGTCTTTGAAATCTGAAAGGTTTTTCCACTCATAGTAATCTCAATTTGAGCTGGACACATTTCAAAAGTTCAACAGCCATTACAGTTTTGGGTATAAAATGTTATATTGATGCCTACAGGTTTCTAATGTTACCATACTGAACCCATTTTTAAGCATTACTTAAATCACAAATCAAGAAATTCTAGCTTTTCCTAACTACTCTGAGCAGAATAGGTTTTTTTTAATAAATCACCTTGATATATAGTTTATTCCACAGATAAAAAAAATTGTCATTACTAAATGAGATGATAGTATTTAATGCCGCTGCCAACTGCATTAAGAGTAGAGAAAGCTAAACCTTTCAGGAGCAGAATCTCCAGAGAGATTACAGAGACAGAGGTACAGAGAGAATATAAAAGGGTACTGTTGACGAAACAAGTGAGTTGACCCTATATTAAATAGGTTCCTATCTCAGTAGAAAGCCTATCTCAGTAGAAAGCCAAAACCAAGGATTCAAAGAAGTATTCCCCGTTAAAAGTGGACTTTCTTTCGTTCATGATCTGGCTAGAAAGGTGGAGATCAGTGTTGCTAACAATATTCCTAAATAACAGATGTGCCCATGCCCAGAGATGCTATGCCCCATCATGGACAGACAACCGGGGAGAGGGTTCCGGCTTCCTCCGCCCTCCCAGGAATGCAGTAGCAGGGCTTCTTTGATGAAAGCAGCTGCGGAAGGAGCATGCACTACCAGAACTAAGGAAGCCGGGATGGAAACAGAACAATGAGAAGAGGAAATGGGAAACCAGCGCATGCTTGCACGTCTTAGATCTGATGTTATTCTGGGCACAACTTCACCTGGCTCATGTTAAATATTTTTACATTTTCACAGAGGAGAGACAGATTCAGTTAAATAAAACAATGATGAGGTGTTTTACATCCTTCAAAGTAAACCCTATAGCTTGTTGCTCTACGTCCTTTTGTTCTCTTCAAGAACCATCTAATCGTTTATGGAGTTACTTTTTGGTGAACCCAGTTCTTAAGAATCCAGCTTGTAGGTTGCTTTTAGTGAGAGAGAGAATAGAGAGAAAAGCTAAAGAGATCCGAAGAACAAGAGGCAAAATTTTAAAAAATATTTTAGGAAATGTTTTATTCTTCTTAGTCTTTGATCCCACGCTACCGTTTGAGCTGGGGTTGAGGTGAACCAAGTTTTCCAGTGTTACTGTTCTTATAAACTTAGCCCAACAAAAAGTAATAGGATTATTTAGAGAACATAGATGTATACGGCACACGATGTTTATTTAATCTGCTAAGATCCCAGGTTGAAATGGGAGGTCAGACAGGCTTTCATTTTGGTTACCAGGTCAAATGGGGTGTAGGTGGAAAGACCACTTGACTCTCTGGGTTCAAAACCTGTCATCTGAAAGATCCCGCTGGTGCCCTGAAATGCCATTCTACAAATGATTATGAATGATGTGATTGATCATGAAATGCCATTCTAACCTGACATCTGTATAGCATTTAGCTGGTTGTGTAAGTCGGGTAGGAGTTACCATTACCACTTTGTGGTTGAGGAAACCAAAGCCCAGTGGGTGAACTGATTTGTCACACAGCCAGTTCAGGGCAAAATTGGAAGCCACATTTTTCTGACTCCCCACCCAGGGCTAAGGTTTCTCCTGGTGCTTAATTCTACGAATCTGACACCCAAGCTGCCTCACCCACTCCCCTCAAAGTCTACCATCATTCCTCTGCATGCCCACTGAATACTCTGGCCCTGAATTATTTGTCCCATTACCAGTAACTGGGATAAGTCCCACTTCCTAAGACATTAGTTCCTTAAGCCCTCTTTGTTCATGTATCAATGGGACCCAAGGAGCTAAATTGGTACCTTCTCAGATAACCTATTTGTTTTCAAGAAGTTTTCGGGGGTTCAGACCCAAGGAAGGATTCTAATGGGAATTCAGTCTAATGAGAATCACACAAATTCTTGAGGCCCACAGCCTAATTACCTCACTCTCTCAGGGTAGAAGAGAGCCATGTTCCACACCAGCATGCCTCCCCAGTCGTGGCCAATGAACACCGCTTGAGAGATGCCCTAGTGAAGGATAAAGAAGTCAGCTGAATGTGGTCAGGTTTCTGGGGCCTGTGCTTGCCTGAGGCCCAACCCTCAGCAGTAACACTTTTGGGCTCCTCCATTGATCACGCAGAAGCTACTCCGAATGTCCACCCTCTTGAAGCCCCCGTTTCCACACACACCCACCCCCTATACCTCCCACACAAATGACTGGCCTTTTAAATCTTCTTAGAAGACTGAGACCACGGCCCACAGATTCCTTCTCCCTCTCTACCTCCCCTCGAAACAAAATTTGTTTCAGCTCTTTTTCTCCCTTTTGTCTGAAAGTCAGTATGACCTACCTTCCCGTGATCTATGTTCCTCTTTCCCTGAGTGATTATGATTCAACGCCCCATGCTTTGGGGACCTTCCCGCCTTAGCTAAGCACTAAAACCTCAAAGCCATCTTGAATCTCTCCCTCTCTAGCTGCACCTTCCTTTCATCTGCGGCTGCCAACTATGACAACAGCTCCTGTTTACTCAACACCTACTCTGTCTCAGGCACTGGGCTAAGTGTTTACATCCATTACCTGGAATTATTCCAGTAAACCTTTTTTATTTTTCCCCCGGTAACCTTCTAATACACATTTTACCAATGGGAAGACAGGCTCACAGCAGCTCGGTGACTGGCCCAAGGCCGCAAGGATGGTAAGCGGTGGAACCGTAATTCAGACCCAGGTCTCCCCACCCTAAAATTGGGCTCTCTCTTCTACCCTACCCTGCTCGCCCCGTTCAGCCACATTAGGGCCTTTCAGTTCTTCTCCCGCCTTACCGCCATCTAGAATCGCGGTTCCTGACTCAGCTTCCTGCCATACTTCGGTCTCCTGTGTGTTTCCCCCTTCTCACAGTCTCTACGCCACGTCTCTCCAACGACCATCTTAATCCCTGCAGTCTGGCTTACTCCTTTCTACCCCTGAGTCCATGGAAACTTCCCTCTTAAAGGCTAATAATCACTAATAAGAGGTTTTATTCCCTCTCGGTTTTCACTCTTCTGCCTGTTCTGCAGCATCAGACATTTCTTTTGACACCTCCGTCCTTCGGCGCCTGTGACACTGTGCTTTCCAGGCTCTTACTTTACTGAGTCTACTCCCTCCTACACCTCTTATGTGACAATTTCATGGCTCAGCCCTCAGGCCTGTCGTGGGGGAACTCGTCCACTCCAATGGCTCCAATTACCTCCTCCAGGTGGTGGGTGACCACCTCATCGGTAGTTGGCCCAGCCTCCTTGCTTTGTGTCCCAGAAGGACTGGCCCAGGGATAGACACCTGACCCAGTTGGCCAGCAACCACAGAGACCCTTTCAGTAATCAGAATGAGACGTTCTCAGCCAGTGGGAAATCTTCTAGACAGGCCATTATAGCATCACGACTGGGGTGACCACACTGGGCCATGTCCTTCGCTGTCCCCAGCATACTCAAGAGTTCCAACACCAATTCCAGGGACTATGACATCTTTACCTCATTTAACGAGTGCCTGGCTGTTGAACTGGAACACCTTAGTCATCTGAGATTCTGGACTCACATGCAATAACAGGTGATTAATCCCACTGCCTTTTCTGTTTTGTTTGTTTGAAATCCTGTTGTTTTGAGGTTCTCTCTAGCTACCCCTCCACTGTCACTGTCCTGGCTTAGCCCTCCCTGCCCTCCCTGCACCCACCCCCCGCCCCAGTCCATGCTGCAGTGTTTTCATTCTGCGCCATAGCCTAACTGAGGACAGGGACAAGGGTGCTACCCACTTGCAATGTCAGGAATAGTACGTGTGCTCTGCAGACGCATATTCATAGATCACCGTTGTTGATCTGGCTTGAGTTCAACATTCCAAATAATGTTAAATGAAGGCATTCACTTTTAGAGATTTCAAAAGAAATGCAAGGTTTAAAAAGTTGTGAAACATTAGCCTACAGGATATTTCCAAACTTCTGAACTCAAATCAACATAGGTATCCTATTCCCTGGGAGACACTTTTCATGAAACAAAACCCAAAACACACTTGTCTACAATGTTCTCCTAATACTTTGCCTTCTCCATCTTTGCAACCCATGCTGACCAACCACCCCACCTCCCAGGGCTCCAAAGAGGGCCTTTGCCTGCCCTTGCTATGCCTTGCAAGGCCCCAACAGCTGATACCTTCAAAGCCTTACATCTTGTCTAATTACCAGGCCCCAACAGGATTCTCCAAAGAGATCAGCTCAAAATTATTACTTACCAACTTATCCAGAAAGGTGACCATATCCTATGGGAAAACACACACACAAATCAGAAATTGTATCCACCTACATACGCTGCTTCAAGATTAGAATTACTGTGTCTGCCTTGTGACGGACTGAATTGTATCTCCCTAAAATCCATATGTTGAAGGCCTAACTCCCAGGACCTCAGAATGTGACTATATTTGAAGACAGGGTCATTAATGAGGTGATCAAGTTAAAAAGAGGTCACTAGGTTGGGCCCTAATCCAATATGATGTGTCCTTATTTTAAAAAGAGGATTTGGACACAGACGTGTACAGAGGAAAGACCACGTGAAGACACGGAGGCCATCTACAGGCCTCATCTAGAAGCCTCAGATGAAACCATACTGGCTGCTTCATCTCTGACTTCTAGCCTCCAGAACGGCGAGAGAATACATTTCTGTTGTTTTAGACACTCAGTCTTTGGTACTTTGTTATGGCAGCCTGAGCACACTAACAGGACATTCCATCATTTCACCAGCTTTCGAGTTATCTCCCTTCCCTTTCCAGCCTCCTCACAGAAACCAGGTCGCCTCCAAACATGCAGAATCAATTACTCAGGGTATGTTAGTATACATCCTTACTGGGCCATATTCATTGTAAGACAAACACCATGGCTTTTCCCTGGAGGGAGAAAAGGGAAGAAAACTGTTCTGGAGAGGTATGGCTGCTTGTCTTGCCCCAGGTTGGTAACCTCCTGTCCCTCCCCCCAACACAGATACAGACACCAGGCCACGCTGGCCAGCAACCACAGAGTGTGAAGAAAGTCTCTGAGATGTGTTAGAAGTAGCTCCAAATGTAGTCACATTTGGAGGTTCTGGGGTTGGAGATGAAGGGTCACCTAGAATGGGGGCTGAGGCAATTGTACTGGGCACATGCAAAATGAGCAAGCAGGGGAACCCTACTGGAAAGGGGTGGAGGGTTGGAGACAGTGAATATGTGGAGGAATGAATCACAGACCCGACAGGCCATTCAGCCCCTGCAGAAAGCCACACGGGCTTTCTTGTTTCCCAGCCCCACTCTTCCTAAAAGACTCCCATCAAACTTATCAACACCACCCCTTATTTATTCACCTGAGCCAACAATGTGAGGGAACTCTTCTTGTCATAATAAAAAGTCTGTAGCGCTGCATTTATGGAGCCCTCACTCAGCAACAGGTTGCTGTGTGCAATGCTCCTCACTTTCACCATTTCCTTTCCCTCACACGGAGCTACAGGGAGCAAGTGGCTATTTCCACTCTACGGATGAGGAAACTGAGGCTTCAATGGTTTAACTGGTGCCACCAAGACCACACGGCTGGTAGTACCAGAACTGGGACCGATTCCAGGTCTATCTGATTTCAAAAATTCACAATCAAAACATGCCAAGCCATTCTTTTTGACTATGTAGACCAACAACTTTATTTTAAATATTTTCCAGCCTCTTGAAGTCTCTCCTCTTCCTAACAATTGAGAAGTCATCCTAATCTGTTTTTTATTTTCCAGACAAGTGCCCTCACTGAGAGCTGTGGAGATTATGCCTGCAAGAATTTGAAGACTTAGAAAATATATGTCATTATATTTCAGTCACCTATTGCTCGAAGGTGCTTCCAAAATGAAGGACAATTTTTTTTTCTTCCCTAAAGTAAGTCTATTTTTCTGTCCTTCTACATTAAGCAAGGAGATGGAAATCTCAGGACAGCAGGAGACAGAGATAAGACAAAGGGCTCTCCCGTAGCCCTTGTATTCTCTGCCCAAAGAGCATCAAAAAGAGTTCACATAGTCCCCACGCAGGCCTCAGTTCTGCTGGGGGAAGTTATCAATATGGCTCACTCTGTTTTGGGGAAAGGGGAAGACACAGAAGTCTGCCTACATCCAGTGATGGCTCCTAGGCGAAAGCATGTTAAAGGTGTTCTGATTCCTTTCGCTACCCCTTCCCCACACCTGCCCTCAATACCCAGAGCCCCGGTGACAGCCTCGCTTGGGGATGGGGGGGAGCAATGGGCAAGTCCCTTACTGCTCCCCAACAGTGACATTTTAAAAAGCATGGATGACAGGTTCGTTCCACTGGTGAAAATACACACAATTTGTTTTATTTTTAATTTTTTTTTATTGTATTTTTTTGTCTCATTATAGTCTATTTTTTTTCTTTTTTTTTTTTTTAACTTATTGGAGTGACAACTGTTAGTAAAATTACATAGATTTCAGGTGTACAATTCTGTATTACATCATCTATAAATCCCATTGTGTGTTCACCAACTAGAGTCAGTTCTCCTTCCATCACCATATATTTGATCCCCCTTCCCCTCATCTACCACCCCCCACCCCCCCCACAATTTATTTTTTAAGATGGAGGCACAGAGTAGTGGTGTAATTACTTCATTGGTTTATTTTCATCTTTCCCTTCAAAGAGAGGGGAACAATTATCGGATGGTGTCAAGAGGCCTTTTTAATCCTCTGTTATGCGCTGAAAGTTTGTGTCCCTCAAACTTCATGTTAAAGCACTAACCCCCAGTGTGACTATTTTTGAAGGTAGGGTCTTTACAGAAGTCATTAAGGTTAAATGTGGTCATGAGGGTGGGGCCCTGATCCAGTAGAATTAGTGTCCTTATGAGAAGAGATACCAAAGAGCTCCCTCTCTCCCTGCCATGTGAAGATACAGCAAGAAGACGGTCACCAAAAAGCTAGGGGTATGTGGGGGGGTGGTCCTCACCAGAGCCTGACCATGCTGGCATCCTGATATTGGACTTCCAGCCTCCAGAACTCAGAGAAAATAAGATTCTGTTGCTGAAGGAACCCAGTCTATGGGATTTTGTTACGGCAGCCCTAGGAAATTAATATAAGCTCTAATGAGGAATTCAGCTGAGGGTTTCCTAGAAATTCCCTAACATGCCTGCCAAAGTGGGCAGCACACACGAGGTTTTCAGTGAAGATATAAGAACCAACAGACTGTCTGATGTAAGGGACAGTCCTCAAGGTTCTGGATCTCAAAAGGGTGTGAAGTGCAGAACCTTGGTCCAGCTACAAAGACTGGAGTGGCTGTTGCTTTTCAGCCACTTTTCAGCAACTTAGAGGCCAAAGTGGAATCGAGGTCAATAATTCCCAGGCAGCCAGAATCTTGTACTGCTCCTGGGGCCATCCAAAATCTCATCTCTACTAAGCAATGGCCTTACTCTCACAGCTCCCTGGAAGATCGCAGGTCCTAGGGAAACAGTTTCCAGAAAGAAAGGCCTGGATCCACAGACATTCTCAGGGTCCTACCCACGTAACCACCTATTGGAAAACTTTCCACTAGCTGCGCTTTGCCATATGGCCAGACAAGAGGAGTGGAATGACGACACTTCCATACATCACAAGCCCCTCATCCTGCCAGTAATAAGTACCTGCTCTTCCATTTCTTCCCTCCCAAATAGCTCCATTACCAACACGCGACCTAACGAGCTCCCTCACTTATACCATCTACCCTCCCATTAAAATTCACTTTGAGCCAACTATGGGCCTGATGCTTCTGTTTCAGGACTGGGATACAGCATTGATCAAAATAGACAAAACAACTCATCTCAGGGAACTTCAAAAAGAAAGGGGACAGAAGACAGACTACGTTGTAATATGTGTATTTCCCACCCCTGTCCCCCACCTACAGGGATTCGTCTGTCTCTTCAGATCTCTCCAAGTATCTGATGGAAACTATGGGTCCTCTCCCAGGAAAATACTCATGGGCACCTTTGCCTCAATTTCTGCAAATGTCGCCAGGAGTTCATGGACCCCAGAGGGTCTGCACACCATGGATGAAGCATCCTGCTTGATTGCCTGCAGGCCACTTCTTTTCACTTTCCAATTAACCACCGAGAGGCTGAAGATTAGTTCCTTGTTATTTCCACATCCCACAAACTGAGAATCATGCTCAGATCAGGAGGGGTTTTGGAGAGTATGAACTGTATTTTATACCTGACAGCATGACCTACTTAAGTTAAATGACTTACCCAAGGTCACACACAAGGAAAGGGACAACTGGGTATAGACAAGCCTCCCGACGTTAATGAATTTTAGAGGACATCATTATTGCTTTGTAGCATTCCAACATTCCTAATTTGGAATCCTAAGACTACACACATACAGAGAATAGGTTTATGGTTCCTTAAAGTACCCATGTTAAAACAAGTAACAGTTGTATGATGAACTAGCACACAGATTTGGGGAATTGTGGTTGAGAAGAAAGAGTTTTAATTATATTTGGGAACTGTCACTGGGAAAAAAATTGTTGTGGGTACTTGAGGGTAAGAAGTATTAAGGACCTTCATTGAGTTTTTTTGTAACCCTATGTTGACAAGTACAAGGTTATTTTAAATAAAATTTTACATTAAAATATTGTACTGATTTTTTTTAAATAACAACTTTATTAATCTATGACTCATATACCATAAAATTCACCCTTTTAAAATGTACAATTCAGTCGTTTTTAGTGTAGTCACAGAGTTATGAACAGACATTTTCATCACACTAAAAAGAAACCCTGTACCCATTAGCAGTCACTCCCCACTCCCTCTGCCCCCCGAGCCCTTGGCAACCAAGAATTTAATTTCTATCTGTATGGATTTGCCTATTCTGGATATTCCAAATCAATGGAATTACACAATATGTGGCCTTTTGTTACTGGCTTATCTTAGCATAAAGTTTCCAGGGTTCATTCCTACTGAAGCATGCATCAGTATTCATACCTCTTTATTGCTGAATAACATTTCATTATACGGACATGTTACATTTTATTTATTCATTTGTCAGTTGATGGATATTTGGGTTGTTTCTACTTTTTAGCATTATTAGGAATAATGCTGCTGTGGACATTCATATCCAGGTTTTTTTAGGGACACATTTTTCATATACAGCAAATGTTGGCTGGTATTCTGAAATGCCATTTCAACTTTCAGTAAGAATTTATACCCAAATACTGTGAAATGCTGCTTTGCTAGGCTTTAAAGGAATACCCACACTTCTGGCTTATATCAGTGAAAACAGCAGAATGGAAAAGATGTTACAGATGTTACCCAAAGATCCTTCTTACCTTGCATAACACTTCCATGGAATATTCTTCTATTTCTGCAATTAAAAATAAAAAATAAATTTAATTCGTGTGATTAAAAGTAACAGACTAAAAGGGCTCGTTTGCCAAAGAGGGGAAAAATCTTATTAAATTCTTAGATTGATGTAGTCCTTTGTTTATTTTTGTTTTTGTTGCCTGTGATTTTAGTGTCATAGCCATTAAGTCATTGCCAAGACCAATGTTATATAGTTTTCCCCCTATGTTTTCTTCTAGTTTTAGTTTCAAGTCTTAAGTTTAAGTCTAATCTATTTTGAGTTTTTTGTGTATGGTGTAAGATAAGGGTCCAATTTCATTCTTTCGCATGTGAATATCCAGTTTTCCCAGCCCTATTTGTTGAAGAGACTGTCCTTTTCCTATTGTGTGTTCTTGGCACTTTTGTTGAAGATGAGTTGACTGTACATGCGTGGATTTATTTCTGGGCTATTCTGTTCCATTGGTCTATATGTCTGTCTTTATGCCAGTACCATGCTTTTTTGATTACTGTAGCTTTGTAATATATTCTGAAATCAGGAAGTGTGTTCTCCAGCTTTGTTCTTTTTCAAGATTGATTTGACTCTTTAGGGTTTTTTTTGTGGATCTACAATGAACTGTAGAATTGTTTTTCCTATTTTTATAAAACAAAAAACACCATTGGGATTTTGATAGAGATTGCATTGAATCTGCAGTTTGTTTGGGGTTGTATGAGCATTTTAACAATAATAGTAATTTCAGAAAGAAAAAAGAAAGAAAGAAAAACAGAAGAAGAAAATATCAGATATAATTGAAGAAAAGTTCCAAGAATGGAAAATAAATGTAATCAGCAACGTAGATGAAAAAAGACCACATCATAGCACAATATCATACAATTTTAGAACGCAACAGATAAAGAAAAGATCTGATAAGTGTTAAGGGTAAGGGGGAACAAAACACACATGGTCACATAGAAAGGCTGTGGATCAGAATGGCATGGGACTCCTTAATCGCAACAAGAGAAGCTAGAAAACAGTGGGACAAAGGCTTCAACATTTTAAGGAAAAACAATTTGCTACTCAAAATCTATTAACAAATACAAAAGTTATACACATGATCTGAACTGTATGTGTAGGTGTTCCAAACATTATGCTTGGCTTTAGAATTCACGTTATACATAATATTCAACGATAGTTAATATGTAAATTATGGTTTTCTTTAAAGAAGAGTTATAATTAAGGTAAAACGCTAAGTCCTAGTTTGTTCAGGACAGTTTCAGTTTATGTGTGTTACTGCTAATAGTGTCTCTTTTACTTTTAATAGTGTTCTAGTTTGAATGATAAAAATTATGTCACTAAGTTATGCCTAGGGGATTTAGGGAAGATTAGGGTATAGATGAATAAAAACAAACATTTTAATAATTAAATTAAAAAAAAACCCTCAGGTGCCTTTCCTGGATGTTTGAACTGAAGGCTTTCCTCTTGTCTAAAATGCTGCTGCATCATTCAAGAGAGTAAGCAGCTGCTGAGTCGACAGCATGACATTTAGGGGACAATTATGGAGGCACTCCCTTGCTGTGACAGGCTGAGTGGCCTGGATGGTAGCCCCCTGAGTGACCAAGAGCCCAAGTCCATGTCAGCTGGCCTCGAACAACACAGCAGGCTTGATGCGACTACGGGGGAGGCAGGTCAGAAAAGGGGTGCTGAGCAGTGGGCTTGGCTTGCTAAGCCACCACTGCTAACAGCATCGCTGACACTTGGAGGGACCAGGAGTTCTGCGGCACATCTGTTTGCTTCACATCCTTGCCTCCATATTGGGGAGTTCTTAACAGTTTGTGGCTGAGGACCCCTCAGAAACTGATCAAAACAATGGACTTCCCTCTCCCAGGAAAATGCTCATAAACCCACACATGGTCTCAGCGGTTCAGAGGCCCCCTGACACCTATCCTTGGATAGGCCCCCACTGGAATCATTAGGTGCTCAGTTAAGAATTTGGCCTAGAAGTTACCATATGATCTAGCAATTCTACTTCTGGATATATACTCCCACAAATTTAAAAGAGAGACTCCAACAGATATTTGTACACCCATGTTCATAACAGCATTATTCACAATAGCCAGAAGGTGGAGGTAACCCAAGTGTCCACCAATGGATGAATGGATAAACAAATGTGGCATATCCATACAATGTAGTATTATTCACCCTTGAAAAGGAAGGAAATGGTGACACATGCTATGACATGGATGGACCTTGAAGACGTTATGCTAACTGCAGTAAGCCAGTCACAAAAAGAGAAATACTGTATGATCCACTTATATGAGGTACCTAGAGTTGTCAGATTCATAGAAACAGAAAGCAGAGGGTGGTAGCCAGGGGCTGGGGGAAGAAGATGGGGGAGTAAGTGTTTAATAGGTACAGGGTTTCAGCTCTGCAAGATGAAAAAAGTACTGGCGCTGTATGACACATCCTGTATTCTACAACCCCACCAACCAGCAGCATAGGCCTTTGGGATTTTTGTATTCATTCAGAGTATGAGGAGCACAGACATTGGGACCCAAACTGCATAGACAGAGGACACTGCAGGAGAGGGGTGGGGCAAAGTAAGACCCCCTTGAAGCACTGCTTGCTCTGAGCTGGGACCAGGGGAAGACAGTGCAGTTAGAGAGCTCAGATAGTTAGAAAGATGACCAGAGGAGGACAGCTATAAGAGAGCTAACCCACCAGGAGGAGCAGATGACTCTCCATAGCCTTTCATGTCAACAGCTAGCACCCGGAATCCCGCCTGGGCAAGAGCTGGGATCTAGAAAACAAACAATTCAAACACACTCCAGTGTGGTCTCATCAGTGTTTGGCTAACCCTCCCTCTTTGCTTATTTTATCCCCCTATTCTTGCAAATGGTTCACTCTAAAGTGCCACATGGCACTAGCTGGTATGTTCACCATGGGGCCAGAACTAGCCCACCAGGATGGGGCCACCATGGACGGCGACAGGGTTTGTACACTCAGCGAATGCCACATCTCAGAGAGCACCTTTCTTAACAAAGGCCTTGCAGATTTCAATAAGCATTACAGAGACTTCCCAGGTGACATAGAATATCTTGAAGAAGCCTTCTGCTGTTTAATCTGCAAAGGTGGCACATGGGCTAGCACAGCTCTGAGGTCTAAACTCTGGCCCCAACATTCCTGAAATATCGTGGTCATATTTTGAAGACGAGGCTCCATTGTAAAGTTTCGGCTTCTTAATTACATTCAGGCGGGGCCACGCCATCTAGACTTTCCCCTCACCTCACCCTGACTGGGGCACACCTTCCCCCAGTTTCCATTACCTGGTACCTCCAAGAGAACCAGCTCTCAGGAAATCCATGGCAGAGGCACACGGCAGGGCCAGAGCCCAGCTCCACAAAATGTAGATGCACTCCAGGCTGTAGAAGAGAGAGGTGAGCAGGAAGTGACCAGAGCCCCAGGCTGGCCAAATCAGGCCCCTTCTCTGCAGACCGTCCGGGTCATTTCAGTATATTACTAGGTATTGCATGACCCAGCTTTCTCAGCCTAAGACCCCAAAGAGAGAAGATGTCTGAGAAGAGACAACTGGCCAAACTGTACAGTAAAAACAGGTGGCTATCACTGTGAAGTAAGAAGCCTGAAAAGATTATAATGTCGGAAAACAAAACAGAACAAAGTAACTTTACCTCCTCCCTAAAAGGCCCTCATACTGTTACTTTCTAGTGCAGTTTGTCATGTTTTCAATATTTAAAACTGGAGGCTGAGTTTGTGCAGAGCATAATATTTATGCTAACATGCAGAATACCATTAGTTCGTTAAAGGCAGTTTATCTCTTGAATATGAAACTTTTTTCACGCTTTGCTACATTTCTTATCCTTTCTGGGTTCCATGGGTGTGTCCGAGGGTGCTAGGGCTCAGTATCTGTTCTGCTTTTCTCCCTGGCACAAGGTGGCATTATCCAGACGTCCCCCCACTTCCTTGCAGTGGGTGTCGCCATGTGACTGAGTTCTGGCCAATGGCATGTAAGTGGAAAAAAATGTGTGCTACAGCTGGGGGCCTCCCCCGCTTGGTCCTCCCTCTCTTTTCCTACATGCTCCTGAATGGATTGGGCCTTGAGGAAGGTGGAGCCAGCAGAAGGAAGGAGCCTGGGTGCTTGACTGATTGCATGGACAGGGCCCATTCCTAACCCACATTGGACTGTGCTGCAGGAAGTAACAGACTTGGCATTAAGCCACTGAAAGCTGGGGTTGTCTGTGACAGTAATAAGCCTCCTCTGACCATTAGAGTGGGGTGTCAGCTAAAGAACGAAAGCCCTGCACTACATCGTGATCGGGTCAGGAGTCGGGACCGTTTGGCATGTGGCCTTGGCCTTGCCACAGCCCTGACCTCTGGGCATTTTAATGACCATTTCCCTCTCTTTGTCTTTGATGCCGGTTCCTTGAGGACAGGGCTGCCTTGCTCTTCACTGCATCCCCCGTACCTGGCCCGTGCCTGACACAAAGGAAGCGCTGAATAAATACTGACTGGGTGAACAAATGTTCTCCCCAGAACATGGACACACGCTGGCACCCTTGGGCTTCCCAAGGCCCCGTTGTTCTCTGGGAGTCTGGCTACATCAGTCACACTGCTTTGTATATCCTGAGGCATGGCCCACGTCTTCTGTTTATTTTTGAGGAATGACACTTGTGGAAAAAATTATTTCCCTGTAAATAGTATTCAATTACCCTTCATATTGAACAAATGTCTCTGCGAGTCATTTTAAGCAACCTGGTTAGAGTACTCAGCTGACCGAGAGATAGTGTGTTTACTTACCTTAATTGGCACATACCCATGGCTCATGTCACTTGGCTTACACGGGGTTGGGAGAGGAGCTGCAGTTTCCAGAAGCTGGAAAGCAGGAGAGATACAGGGAGAGGTATAGTGAGAGAGGTGGCTGCAGCTTCCTTTCATGAAAAGTTCTCAAAGTTTATAAAACTCCAGAGTACTGGCTCCAGAAGACAGCCCACAGATCACCTCTGCTGTGGTCTCCTGAATCCTATCAGGGACTGACCAAGCCTTTATCCTCTTCCCTCAGGCACATGGTTCCCCACTTTCAATTCCATGGAGTCCCATGACTGAGTTCTGACCAACCAAATGCAGAGAAGACTATGGCCTGTCACCCTGGCCCATGAAAATCCCCACATAATCCTCCGCATTCTCTTTCACCCCAATTTCCAGCTGAGTGTCCTGTGTGACCTTGGAAACCACAGATAGAAGATGGTGGCTCCTCCATCAACCTGGGTCCTTGAATGGCTGCAGGAAGCAAAGCCCCAGGCTAGCACCAACTTTACATAAGCAAGAAATAAATAGCACTTGCTCTAAAACACTGAGACTTGGGGCTTTAATTAATGTAATTCTTCTCTACGGCAGTTCCTCACATGGTCGCCCAGGCTAACGCGGGGACACAGAGTTCACAGAGCAGCCATCCCATCACTGTATGGCTCTATTGAAGGGTTTCTCCTTCAAGTCAGCCTAAATCAAACTCTCTGTGCCTTTGCATTAGTCTGTTAGAGCTGCCATAACAATGTGCCATAGACTGGGCAACTGAAACAACAGAAATGTATTTTCTCACAATTCTGGAAGCTGGAAATCTAAGAAAGTGTTGGCAGCGTTGGTCCCTCCTGAGACCTCTCTCCTTGGCTTGAAGATGGCTACCTTCTTGGTGGGTCCTCACATGGCTTTCCCTCTGTATGTGTCTGTGCCCTAATTTCCTGTTCTTACAGGGACACCAGTCAGGTTGGATCAGGGCCCACCCACACGACCCCATTTTACCTAACTGCCTCTGCAAAGGCCCCAGCTACAAATATAGTCACATTCTGAGGTCCTGGGGGTTAGGGCTTCAACGGATGAATTTGAGGACGAGCAGCCACAATTCGGCTGGTAACCTTCTGCCTGCAGGTCCCAATTCTGTTCTCTGGAGTCCCAGGGGTTCAGATAACCCATCTGTGTATGACATTTAGGTAAACAGGAAAATTCCTGAACAGCATCCTTAATGGGCTTCTGTAACTTATTAGCGTTGGCTTCCTCGAGACAGAAATGACTGAGGACAGGATGCTGAGCACTTGTAAGTGATTTATTCACGAGGAACAACAGGTTAGTGACTCTTCCTGCTTGGTTTCTCATCTTCAGTCCCACACGTACCACCTAAGGACGACGCAGCTCTCCACCGCAGCCCAGTATTCTGATCTCCAAAATGGGAGAAGTAAACTATGAAACCCACCTCCCTTCTAGACATGGGCAAGTCTGCCTCGGTGTCCTCAGAGGGGACAACAGAAGGGGAGCCCCTCATCTCTGCAGTGTCTGGAGGGGACCCCAGGTGTGGCGGGAAGGATGGGGAGAAGGCAGCGTGGTGCTCTCCAATGGCAATGAGCCTTGTCTGGCCAAAGGGAGCCAAGACACCAACCAAGGGCCAGTGTCCCTGGGGGCCCTTCTGATATGCCCCCGGCTTCCTTGGTCACATACCAGGGATGTCCCACTACTCCCTTGGTGAAGAGGGTGTGGGTTTCCTACTCTAATGGTTCTCCCGTGTGTTTGTACAGTTTACAAAGCCCGTTCATGACTGGGTCCCGCTGCCTTCCTGAGAGATAAGAATCATGCCTTCTCTGTTTACAAAGGATTGATTTTTCATTTTCCCTTATATCTTCCCCAGACCCCTGAGAAGATAGGTGAGACATGGCTTACTTTCCCAGTTTTACAGGACAGGTATCTGTGGCTCAGCTGTGATGAAGGGACAAACCTAGTAAGTGGGACAAACAGGCGGATGCTCCGATTCCAAGTCTGGGTGTTTTCCTCTCTGCTGGGTGACACTTCCAGGCTTGTAGGACACAACAAGCTTAGGCAAGATGCTTTAAGGTTATAAAGTTATCAGACATACATTTTTATTTATTTGTTACAGACAAAAATGCCAATTGTTCTGAACTAAACTGTGTCCCCTTCTGTTGAAGTCCTAACCCCCTAGGACCTCGGAGTGCACTTGTATTTGGAGATAAGGTCTTTAAAGAGGTGATTAAGGTTAAAAGAGGTGATTAAGGTTAAATTAGAGTGGGACGATTGGTGGCAGAATCCAATCTGAGTGGTGTCCTTACAAGAAGAGATTAGGACACACAGGGGAGGGCCATGTGAGAAGGTAGCCATCTACAAGTCAAGGAGAGAAGCCTCGGAAGGAACCAATGCTGCTGACATCTTAGTCTTGGGCCTCTAGTTTCCTAGTGAAACTGTTGTCTCATCCACCCCTTCTGTGCTACTTTATGGCCGCCTGAGGAAACGAATACAGTTCCCTTTGAGAAAACGGCTGCATCGCCTTTGAAGTCCATCAAGTCAAGCTGAAGCTCAGTCAACTGTATGGGCTCCCTCCTCCCTCCTCTCCCCTCACACCGACAACCCTGAGCAAAGCACAACATTACTATAACAAGGTTTGTATAACTGTCATTCCTGGACTTAGTGGGATGGGTGGTCGCAGGTAAACGCAAAAGCTCAACTCTGGCAGAGCAGGCTGACTTCCAAACAGCCCCCAGGGGCCGCATTAAGAGCATCCCATCCTCCTTCACATGAGGTTTTCCTTAAAAGCCAGCCAGCCTTCCATCTGCCATGAGGGTATGAACCAGGAGGAATCAAACCAGTATGCCTGAGCGCCAGCGGCATGACCAGGGAGACCAGGTAAGGGCTGTGTCCCCTCCCCGCACGGGGGAAGACCTACAGCTACATTCTCAATATTTGCTCTAAAAAGCAAAAGTGGGTAGCTCTGAAAGCCCCACTCTTGTCTTGGTGCCCCCCACTCTGACTAGTTTAGATTTTTGCTCTCAGAGAATCATTCCTCTGTTCATTGACCACAGAAAAAGAAACAAGATGTTCAAGGACATCACGCTGAAGGCACGATGGATAGTGAACTCCGACCCAAGAAGTCCACGCCTGGAGCGAGGAACTCCCCAAACATCAGGTTCTCCTCTCACTTTTTTTGTCTTTTGCACCTAAACACAGAAGAGTGATCGGAAATGCGACTCAGCACAGGTGTACAGTTACCTGCATCCCGGTTACTTTCTCCAGCTCTTGCAGGGCCGTGTTGGTGTTGCGGGCAAGGATGGTGACCACTCCCAAGTCACGGGCCGGCTTCAGATTAGCCCCGACGTCATCCAAGAAAACAACCTGAATGCAAATCACATGGACACTAGCATCACTTCTACCAAAGCAAACCCCGTGCACGAGGGATAATACCAGAAAGAAACACGTTCAAGTGTAGACAACGGTGGTTATTTTACGATGGTGAGATTAAGAATGAGTTTTCTCTCCATGTAACTGTTTACTTCTAAAATTAAACACATTTAATTACATACACATCACATAAACGCACAGATACACATTTCCACATACACCTATTGGTTTCAGCCTGAATTCTGAAACTGTGAGAAGATTAAAGAAGGATCTGAAATTATCAGGATGACATTGACATTCATCTAGGAAAATCAACATGTATGAATCGACAAAAAGAAAAATGACTGGGAAAGAACTGTAATAAGGGCAAATAAGAAAACACATTATGAAGCTATGACAGGTTAAAAAAAAAAGTTTGGTACTAGAAAAGAAATAGACATATCAATGAAGTGAGTTGAGGAATAGACCCAAATACAAATGACAATTTAGTGTCTAATAAAAGTGTCATGTCTAATCAGTGAGGGAAAAGATATTTAAAAGACTATTTAATTATTTTAACTGTTTGAAGGAAAAAAGTGGACCCTTTCTTCATATCTTATCCCAAAATAAATTCTGTATGGATCAAAGGTTTAAATTTTAATAGAAAGGGAAATAAATCCTTAAGAGTTGTAGAAAAAAGCATGGGTGCATTTATTTATAATTTTGGATTAGGGCAGGCCTAGACTTCTAAGCAGCTCATCCAACCCAAAAACTATAAATGCAAAGATGTTTATTTATATGCATTCTAAAATTTATAGTTCCGTTATAATGCTTAATCCAGGGGCTAAGAAGAGCGAAACAAAGTTTAAGAGGTGAAAGAAAGGTTCCTGGTATGACTGAGCCTGGTATGGATTCCCAATGATGGAGCTCAGGGTTTCATGCAATCAGGTTGTGGGTTAAGGTGGGGCCAATAAAAAGGGGTCAGAATTGTCAGGGAAAGGAATTTAAACTTGGTCCAATCACCCTTTGGAAGATTAGAGTAGGGGAACACAATGAAAAAAGTGTTTGAGAATAATCATCTAGAGACAGTATGAAAACAGAATGTAGGGGTCCAGGGGGACCTAAAAGGAGACTGCTGCGATATTGGAGTCCATTCCTGCTCACTCTTTGGTGGGGTAATCCTAACTAGTCTTGTGGTCTTGAGAGCGTCTTTCAGGGTCTATGTGTGAGGCATCTGGCCTATGAGCTTTGAACAATACCTGTTTTGCTCAAGGTCCTGTAAGAGCCATAGAGAGGGGACAGATGCCCACCGCTGGTAAAACTTTCTAGACTGAAGGGATGGGTAAAAGTCTGTTAGAAGTCCTGGCCTTGGAGAAGTGGAGCCTGCCACTGGACCTAGAATGGTCTTGTCAGGGCCCAGCATCTCCCACCTGCTCACTCCTTTTCAATTTTTCCTGATTACAACATCTCCACTGAAAAGCAGCATCTACGTACCTCATTGGGGCTGGCCTTCAAGGTATCCAGCATGAACCTGTAGATCTGAGGATCAGGCTTGGCCATTCCAATCCGACATGACTCTATCAGGAAGTCAAAGTGTGGCCTCAGTTCACCCATCAGCTGGGCCAGGTGGCCTCTCTGGGTGCTGTCATCCAGATAGTTGTTGGTGAGGATGCCCGTTGTAAATCCTGAGCAAGGAGTCACCAGTGAATGGACCAGCTACAGAACTTTGCTCTGAGAAGCTCTGGATGTCACACAACGGTCCCCAAAGAGGGGGCCGAGTGGGGTTCTGCTCACCCACATCAGTGTCCGGATGCTTAGTTTCTACACTGACAAGCTGGAAAAGGATCATCTTTACCCTTAAACACCTCCTGATACAGACATGAGAGTGAGCTAACTGTGTACATTATGGGCTTTCAGAAGCCCAGATGGAGATTGTAGAGCAAGAGGTCGTGACGTTCATTAGTTCATCTGATCATCACCACCTTAGTGGTAGGCGATCAAATCTTACCATCCCACTTTTACAGATGAGCAAACCAGAAGCTCAGACACATGACAAGCTGCCCAACTCACAGTGAAGGCAGAGCCGAGCTGGCCCCAGAGCACTGCCCTCAGACTACCACTCCGGTACTCTTTCTAGTCTCTGTTACTGTAAACTCTGCTTGACTGCATTTCAAAACACCTGTGTTGGCTGTCAAAGACTGTATTATCATTTCAGAACTAGAAAAACGTAAATAGGGATAGCATTATCCCCTGGCTTTCTCTGCCTAACCAGAAAGGGCAAGAATCAGATGCTGGAAATGGGACACAGATGAGTGCATGGGTGACCCTTTCCATACGATATGGGTGAGAAATATGGCTAAGCCATAGGCAGGTAAGTCTACTAATAACTGAGTGGAATGATTTCAAATATGCTTGTGAAGAGCTGGGCTCTGACACTAAATAAATGCACATTGGATGGATATGACCTCATGTCGTAGACCACTTGACACTATCGGAATCCATTTAGCCAGCTCGTAGCTCATCACTCTGACAACCAGAGGCTGAGAAAATCATAGTTACTTAAAAGGCCTTCTTTTTCAATCACTTTGACAAAAAGTTGGGTCATTACTCGTGTCTTCAGAGGGAGAGAATTTTGCTCACAAGGCAGTCTCTGGCATAAATCACTTTATTAAATAAAATTTGTTCATTTTCCCAGTTTTTCTGATAGTGCTGTTTTGTTTTTTTCCTCTGCCATTTGGTAAAACTTACTTTGTGGCTGTTTTAAAAACAGTTTTCCATCAATGCCCCGAAGACCTGTGATCTCAAAACACATTTAGATGTATTCTAACCTAATCCTCCCAAGGGTTCTGGTGTGGTTGGGTCAGAAAATGGCCAGTATTGGATCCTTACCCTTCTTTCTGAGAGTGAGAGCTGCCTGAAGCATGGGGCGGTTGATCTCTTTTGCCAAAAGTGCCTTGCCAAAGATTTGATTCACAGAGAAATTCTTAGGGAGGCAGATTCCAGACTCCTCAGAGTATTTCCTGTAGTCTCCTTCCATGAGCGACACCCACTGTAAAAGCAAAATGTTGAGGGATTGTCAGTTGGTAGAACCACTTGGAAAAGCTTTTGGCTGCATTTACTAAATCTGAACATACGCAGTCCCTGTGGTTTAGCAATTCCACTCCTGGACACTTACCCAATGGAAATGTCTATCTACATATGTTCACTGAAAACATGTTTACAGCAGCACTATCCCTAGGAGCTTCACACTGGAAAACACTCAAATGCCCATGTTATGGGCTGATTGTACCCTCTTCCCTACGTTTTTGTTAAAGTCCTAACCCCCAGGACCTCAGAATGCAACTGTCCTTGGAGATAAGGTCTTTATAAGGTCTTGGTTGGGCCCTAATCCAATCAGACTGTTGTCCTTATAAAAACAGGAGATCAGACCACAGACAAACACACACAAAGCAAAGACTGTGAGGGCACAGGGAGAAGATGGCCGTCTACATGCCAAGGAGAGAGGCCCCAGAAGAAATGAACCCTGTGGATTCCTTGATCTTGGGCTTCTAGCCTCCAGAGCTATAGTATACATAGTCTTTAAACTCTTTCCTCCCATTCTTTCTTGAACATACTCTCAGCAGGCCTTCACCTCCACATTTCAGAGACTTCTCTTGTCAAGGTTACCAGTGACCTCCTCATTGTGTTGCTGGATCTAAGGGGCATCCAGCAGTCTTGACCTATCAGCTGCATTGAACACAGCTGATCACACTCTTCATCTGAAACTTGATAACTTCTTGGCTTTCAGGACTCCACACTCTCTTGATTTTCCTCTATCAGTAGAGATGCATTCTCCATCTCTGATTGCTGGGCCCACATCAACCTGACCTTTAACATTAGAGTACCCTGAACTCTGGCCCCTTCTCTTCTCCATTCATACTCCCTTTCGCCATGATCATGTTGAGTCCAATGGTGTAAAAAATACCTTCCAACAATGTTACTTCAGCCTTTTTACTGATTCAAGCTTCAGTAACATTTATTCCCAATAGTATCATTCCAGTTTTCATTCACCAGTTGCCTCAATGTGTGTGAATGTGTGTATGTGTGTGTGAGGGAGTGAGAGAAAGAGAAAGAAAGAGAGAGCGAGAGAGTGAGAGAGAGAGAGAGAGAGAGAGAGAGTTTTAAAGTGACATAATTCATTATACTCCCCACACTAAGACTACACTTACCTTCACAGAAAAAGTGGGCTCTTCCTTTCTATTATAGTAGGCCCCAAGTTCTATGACAGACCCATAGGTGGCTGTGACTCGTAAAAACTTTTTAAAAATATAGACGGTTTTATCTGTGTGCTTATAGAGTAGATTCTCAATAGCCTTTCTTCTTCGAGGCACTAATTGAGAATTCAGGAGTGGTTTTCAATCCTGATTACTTTGTTTAAAAATAATTGAGGTTGTAGTAACAATAATAACTATTATTTTTCAGCACTTACTACTATGTGTCAGGCACTATGCTAAGCACTTTTAAGCTTTATAACAACATATGAAATTGATAGTATTATCACTCTCATTTTACAGATGGCAAAACTGAAAATATTGGGAGTTCTGGTCAAGATGGTTGAGTAAGGAAATCCAGTAATTACCTCCTCTCATGATCACATCAAAATTATAAAACTACAGAATAACTATTATTGAGAATCATCTGAAGTCTAGCTGAACCAAAGCCCTACAACTAAGGATATACAGAAGAAGCCACCCTGAGACTGGTTGGAGGGGCAGAGACATGAAACAGGCTGGTCCCACACCTGCATATGCCCATTAAAACTTGGGAGGGATATCCTGGCTGCAGAGGTCCCCCTCCCAGAAGAGAGGGGTCCCAGCCCCACACCAGGCTCCTCAGCCCAGGATTCCAGTGCCAGGGAGAGACATCCCCATAACTTCTGGCTGTGAAAACCAGGAGAGATGGTGGCTGAGTGGGATGAGGGTGGCTGCAATCTCAGGTGAACCTCTTAAAGGGCCTGCACACAGACTTACTCACTGACAGACTCACTCACTCTGAGCTCCATCGCTGGGGCAGCAGCTCAAAAGTTGCCAGGGATATATGGGGAGAAACACAGTTGTCTGGCTTCACAGCAAGGGCTGGAGGGGCAGCTGGTGGAAACCACTGTTTCTTTGTTGAGCCCTCCCCCTCTGTGTGTGCAGACACAGGCAGCTGTCATATCTGAGTCTCCAGCAACCTGGCTAACACTGTTCATTTGCCCTGCCCTGGTGATTCCCTGAGACCCTGCCCCACCAAACTTTCGGGCACACCCAAGCCACTTCCAGTGGCTTTTCTGTACAAATGGCCTGTTTTGGCTCATGCTACAGATTTTCCTAAAATCTTGCAAAGGTTCACAAAACCCAAACAAGCACCATCTGGCTTTGGTATGTCCCATACCTCTTGCCAAGCAACCCCAAACCCGGCACTAATGGCAGATGGCCTCAGTTCATGGCTTGGATTCTCAAAGCGCCTCCAAGCCCAGTGCAGGTGCTGCTTTGTGGCTCATGTCAGGTGGCCTTGTGCAGGGCACAGGCTGTGGCTGAACTTGGCTATAGCAGAGCCCCTCCCAGGAGACCTGGGGCTGGCATGCCTGGTGGCCATCTTCAGACTGAGCCAAAGCATCACCTGCTACCTCCGAGGACAACATACCCAAAGGGCTGATAGGCAGGGATGAGAGCCCTGCTAAAGTGAATACTGCTCTGCAGGATCAGCCCCTGCACAATAGCTCTTCCATGTAGTGACGGTCAGTCCTCACAACCCATCAGCCTGAGGGTCAATCCCTCCTACTTACATGCAAACAGCAACCAAGGCTCAACTACAACAGGAGGGCACACACAACCCACAAAAGGGACACACCTGGAGCACCCAGCTCTGGTGACCAGGGAGAATGTGCCACTGGGCCTCACAGGACACCTACCATATAAGGCCACCCTACTAAGATCAGGAGGCATAGCAGCCCTATATAGAAACAAACACAAGGAGGCAGCCAAAATGGAGAGACAAAGAAACATGTCCCAAATAAAAGAACAGAATAAAGCTCCAGAAAAAGAACTAAACAAAATGGAGACAAGCCACCCACCAGGCACAAAGTTCAAAGCACTGGTTATAAGGCTACTCAGTGATCTCAGGAAGAACTTCAACAAAGAGATAGGAAACAAAAATGGAGATATAAAACACAGAAAAGAAACAGTCAGAAATGAAGACTACAATAACTGAAATGAAGAAAACATTAGAGAGAATCAACATATTAGATGAAGCGGAGTATCAAATCAGTGATTTAGATGCTAAGTTAGCATAAAACACCCAAACAGAACAGCAAAAAGAAAAAAGAATCCAAAAAAATGAGAAGAGTTTAAGGGGCCTTTTGGGACAACATCAAGCATACCAATGTTCGCATCATAGAAGTACCAGAAGGAGAAGCGAGAGCAAGGAACTGAAAGCTTATCTGAAGAAATAATGATGAAAAACTTCCTTAATCTGGTGAAGGAAATAGACACACAAGCCCAGGAAGTACAAAGAGTCCCAAACATGATGAACCCAAAGAGCACCACACCAAGACACATCATAATTAAAACTCCAAAGGTTAAAGACAAAGAAAGAATCTGAAAAGAAGCAAGAGAAAAGCAGTTAGTTACCTATAAGGGAGCTCCCATAAGACTATCAGTTGATTTCTCAACAGAAACTTTGCAGGCCAGAAGCGATTGACACAAAATATTCAAAGTGATGAAAAGCAAAGACCTACAACCAAGATTACTCTACCCAGCAAAACCATCATTTAGAATCAAAGGACAGTAAAAGAGCTAAAAAACTAAAGGAGTTCATCACTACCAAAACAGGATTACAAGGAATCTTAGAGGAACTTCTTTAAGACATATATATATATATATATATATATATATATATATATATATATATATATATATATATATATATCTCCATGTATATTTAAAGTGATTGTTCATATGAAAAATAAAATGGCAGCATCTATGAACAATCACTTTAAATGTAAATGGATTAAATGCTCCAATCAAAAGATAGGGTGGCTGAATGGATAAGAAAACAGTACTCTTACATATGCTGCCTACAAGAGAGTCACTTCAGATCATAAGCCACACAGACTGAAAGTAAAGGGATGGGAAAATATATTTCATGAAAATGGAAATGAAGAAAAAGCTGGGGTAGCAATATTTATCAGACAAAATAGACTTTAAGACAAAGGCTATAACAAGAGACAAAGAAGGGCCCAGTAATCCAACTTCTGGGTATTTAGCCAAAGAAACCCAAAACATTACTTCAAGGGGACATGTGTATCCATATTTTCATTGCAGCATTGTTTACAATGGCCAAGATGTGGAGGCAGCGAGTGTCCATCAATGGATGAATGGATAAAGAGAAGGTGGTACATATATACAATGGAATATTGATTGGCCATGGAAAGGAATGGGTTCTTGCCATATGCGGTGGCATGATGGACCTGGAGGGTATTGTGCTGAGTGGAATATGAGAGAAAGGCAGATGCGATGTGATTTCACTGATATGTGGAATCTAAAGAACAAAATTAACAACTAAACAAAACAGAAACAAACTCATAGATACAGAGAACATTTTGATGGTTGTCAGATGGGATTGGGTTGGGGATGGATAAAAAAGGGGAAAGGATTAAGAAGTACAAATTGGTTTTTACACAGTAGTCATGGGGATGTAGGGTATAGCATAAGGAATATAGTCAATAATATTGTAATAACTGTATGGTGTCATTGGGTACTAGATTTATCAAGGTGATAGCTGGAAGGGGGATGGAGGCAGGTGAAAAAGGTGAAGGGATTAAGAAGGACAAATTGGTAATTACAAAATTGTCATGGGGATATAAAATAAGGCATAGGGAATACAGTCAATAATATGGTAATAACTATGTGTAGTGCCAGATGGGTACTAAACTAGTCAGGGGTATCACTTCTTAAATTATATAGATGTCTGGCCACTGTGCTGTACACCTGAAATTAATATAAAATAATAATAAATGTCAACTGTAATTGAAAAATTAAAAGGGGGGGGAGGTGAAGGGGAATAAGAGGTCCAAATTTACAGGTATAAAACAAGTCATAGTGATGTATGTACAGCATAGGGAATATTGTCAATAATATTGTGATGGCATGGTACGGAGTCAGATGGTTGCTGGACTTATAATGGTGACTACTTCTTTAGGTATGTAAATGTTGAATAACTGTGGCATATACCTGAAGCTAACATAATATTGTATCATAGCTATATTTTAATAAAAATCTTTAAAAAAAATATTTGAGAGGTTAGGCAAATTGTTGTGGTCACACAGTCTATAAATGGGAGCTATGACTCAATTCCTGATCTCTGACCCCAAAGTTCACTCATTATATAGTTATTAATTAATAACTCCCCCCCCCCGCCCCCGGACCTGTCTGAAAATAGCTACTCTAATGATGACTACTATAAAAAAACAAAAGAAAATAATATGGGTAGGCAAAGATGTGGAAAAATTGGAACACTTGTGCATTATTGGGGGAATGTAAAATGGTGCAGCTGCTATGGAAAACAGTATGGTGGCTCCTCAAAAAATTAAAATTGGTGGGCCGGCCCGGTGGCTCAGGCGGTTAGAGCTCCGTGCTCCTAACACCGAAGGCTGCCGGTTCGATTCCCACATGGGCCAGTGGGCTCTCAACCACAAGGCTGCCAGTTCAATTCCTCGACTCCTGCAAGGGATGGTGGGCAGCGCCCCCTGCAACTAAAGTTGAACATGGCACCTTGAGCTGAGCTGCCGCTGAGCTCCCAGATGGCTCAGTTGGTTGGAGCATGTCCTCTCAACCACAAGGTTGCCAGTTCGACTCCAGCAAGGGATGGTGGGCTGTGCCCCCTGCAACTAGCAACGGCAACTGGACCTGGAGCTGAGCTGCACCCTCCACAACTAAGACTGAAAGAACAACAACTTGAAGCTGAACAGAACCCTTCACAACTAAGATTGAAAGGACAACAACTTGATTTGGAGAAAAGTCCTGAAAGTGCACACTGTTCCCCAATAAAGTCCTGTTAAAAAAAAAAATTAAAATTGGAACTGTCATATGGCCCAATAGTTTCATATCTGGATATATACCCAAAAGAACTAAAAGCAAGGTATTGAACAGATATTTGTATGTCAATGTTCATAGCAGCACTTTCCCCCAATAACCAAAAGGTGGAAGCAACCCAAGTGTCCATCGACAGATGAATGGATAAACAAAATGTGGTATATATATTAAAAGACAAATGAAACTTAAGTAGCCTTTATCATAGTATCATTTCCTTCCTACAAACAGAAATCCTGTCACATTCTACACCATGGCTGAACCTTGAAAACATTATGCTACATGAAAATAGCCCAATACACAAAGACAAGTATTGCATGATTCCACTTACATAAGATACATAGAGTAGCTAAATGCATAGAGACAGAAAGTTCAGTTGTGGTTATGGATTTGGGGGGTGAACAGGAAGTTCTTGTTTAATGGCTGTAGAATTTTAGTATTGCAAGATGAAAAGAGTTCTGCAGTTGGATGGTGGTGAAGGTTATACAACGTGAATATACACAACACTACTGAATTGTATACTTAATCAAGATGGTAAACTTTACAGTATGTGTATTTTACCGCAATTTAAATAAAACAATGAAAAGCTCCTGTGGCTGTTATAATTCCATGGCATAGATCTTCGACAGTTTGAAAATTTCCCAGTCCTTGGAGTCTGTCCTTCTGGTTGGTACCAAAAGAAGACAAACCAGGCTGAAATGTCTCTGTATGTCTCAGAGCCTCCAGCCCAGTCATGTGAGGTAAGTGCCATAAGGGGTAAATGGATAAAGCAGACATGGTTCTGCCCTCAGAGGGCTATGATCAGTGCAGGAGATGGGCATGTAGGCACAGAATGCCTTCTCAGGGGGGGTCTATGTGGTGTCCCCTTACCTGGCAATATGTGATTTCTCCCCTCATGAGGCGGGCAGTGGAATCACCCAAGCCTTCTTTGCTGAAAGCTTTATTCAGAAAGCCACTGGAAGACACAAAGAAACAACATCATGAACATTCCACTGACTTAATCACAGTAGCACATAGGGGACAGACACTATATCCATGGACAAACTGCTATTAGAAAGGTATTTTGCCATGGATGGGGAAATGCAAAGTTCAAGTTGAGATCTTTGCCCACAAGGAGCAATCCAGCTGGCGACCTGAGACCACAAACTGAAGGATAAATATTCTCACAGGTGAAGTGGCTCATGGGGGACCACCCAACAGAGACTTTTCAACTGGAAGTACTTCCAGCTTTGCCACTTAAGGGACAAAATTAAGACTGGACGTGCGACCATTACTGTTTTCAGCTCATTTGTACTAGGCATTGCCCCAAAAGACTGACAATAGTTCATATTCTTCAAAAGGAATGAAATATTTTTTCTGGTTTTGATTCTGCACAGATGGTTTCTCAGAGACAATGAAATGTAGTTTCTCATTTTAAAAACAGCTTTAAAGAAATTCTTACAGAACGCAAAACCTTTGGGCATCTGAGCAAAACCTTAACTTTGTTCATCTTCCAGAAAACATAATTTGGATCCAGTTTTTTTCTTTTTTTTTTTTTTTAGTTTTGTATTATGCCCGGAACACAAAAGCTAGCATTTGAAAATGAAAGCTATGGGATCTTTGTTTATGGTTATCAGTATGTTTGTTTGTTTATGTATGTATGTTATAGATATGGCATGTTTCTACCATATCTATAAAAAAAATTCGATGGTATTGCTAAAATTGATTTGTAATTTCAAAATTAGGTTATAAAGGGACCCTATTCAATTGGCCTAAAACACACGAGCACTCATATGAATTGGAAAAATAACAGAAACTAACCAAATTCCTTTTCAAGTGCACATGATCTAGGATTAATCTTTTGGGCTAGCAGGCCAGGTAGAAAACCATAACAAGTTAGGAGATGTTTGCGTGTCATTTTACAAGGCTAGATGGTCACAAAATGCTTCAGATTGTGATGAAGACTGATTAGGAAGATACGATGATTGAAGATGGCTGCATATAGAGAATAAGATATGTGTGCGTGGTAAAAGAAGGTGTAAGGGACGGAAATGCAGTTTTGTTGAAGGAAAAGAGAATAATTTGAGTATAAAGACAGTCTTAGAGTAAAATGATTGTTCTAGAATAAGAAGGAAAAAGATAGGACAAAAGCTAAAAGGTATATCAAAGGTGCAGAAGGTTTGTGTATGTTACAGAAGGTTCATGGAGAAGAAATTTTTAAAAAAATCTTATATATGATCATACTAACCAAGACTGGAATGGACTTAAGAGTCCATTAACACAGAATTGGAATTTGGCTTTATTACTCTGTTAAAAGGACAGAAGTTTTCCTATAGTATTGGTATATGCTTTTATTAGAAAATTGTAAAGGGAACGTAAAGATTTTACATTTTATTAAAATTATTTCCTGTGCTCTGTATCAACAGGTCTTTGATTGCTTAGGTAAACCAAACCTTTTTAATACTAAAAAAGCTACACTTTGCTTCTAACCATTTAACTTTCTGTAATTGCTGCGAAGTCTTTGTCACCATGAAGAAGAGGGGGAAATGAAACTAATTAAGCCTATTTGAGTTTTGGAAAGTGGATGTCAATCCAACTGCCCCACTCTCAAGGATAAAAATGTACTAATGATGATTTGTGTGTATTCTCATTGGGCAGAAGCATCCCCATGTCAAACGGCTAGAGCCATAGCAGTTCTAGAATACTTTTGGAAATAAGTTTTCCTACTTGGAAAATCCCCACGGAGCTCCATATCGATCAGGGGACCCACTCTACGAGACAAATTCTATACCACGTATGCAAAACTTGGCCGATATTGCAGTATTTCCTATCATCCCCAGGCCTCTGGTTTTATGAAACAAAGTGATAAGGTAGTTAAAATTCAATTGGTGAAATACGTTGAAACTCAACCCATCTTGGCTTTAAGTCCCTTCCCTTAGTGTTGCTTAACCTAAGACCTATTATTCCCTTTGGTAAACATTGTCCCCTTTTAAAAATCATTACCCAAAGACCTATGCGGCTAGAATGAGGAACGTATGAACCTGCCTTATTAAGAAGACCTTCTGACTTATTGCAAAGAACTCATAAAGGTTCTTGAAATAAATACAAGTTCGTAGAGCAATCTTTTCACAGCATGCTTCTGATAGATGAAAACATCGAACATCACGGTCTGCAACCTGGAGACAGGGTCCATGGAAAAGGACATCCCCACAAGGACTCCCTCCAGCCTCACTAGAAGGGACCACGCGGGGTACTGTTAACTAAACTCTGCATCACAAAGTTAAAAGGCATTGATTCATGAATTTGTGCTTTTCATTTTAAAAGGCTCCTACACTTGCACCTCATCGCCTGACTGAACACCCCAGCCTATGGGAGACCTCAAGTTAAAGTTATCTAGAGCAGACAACTGCTCAGACAGAAAGCAGATGGCACTTGAAGCGGATGGCTCTTCCCAGGATTGGAGACTGGGCCAGTAATGTCAACTCCCACTACGCATATTTCTTTTATTTCATAGCTGCTATAACATTTATCTCTTGGGTATTTTAATAACCTTAACTCTCTCGGATAAGCCAGTCGGCCTGCGGGGTCTCTGCTCCCGCTCCCCACATAAGAACACAGGATATGGTGAGGCCAAAAAGGAACACCCACGGAGCCATTGGTAGGGGAGTCATACCACTATGGTCTCACTGGAGACTGGGTTCACAGGACATGTGACCTGCTGTCCGCTTTGCTGGCAACCGACCGACTCTCCTCAACTTTCCTCAACTCCCCAACGTAGCCGCGACAGTTATATTAGTGGCCAATGGCTCAATGGTTACAGCTGATGGCCACCCAATCACAGTTGATGGCCATTTACTACCTGAGTGAGCACCTTTCCACGTCAGGCTGAGAGCCTGGAAACAGCTCTCTGGGGCTCTGTTCCCACAATATTCCCTATCATTAACCCTCAATTATACCCCACCTCCTAAATGTTGTCGTTTTAACCCTTGTAAATGGGAAACCTTGGCACAGAAGTGTTATGACACACTGCTTAGCCTCCTCATGGAACCTATCTGAATGCTGGATTGCCATTCAATGCCTGCCTCAGATAATCCCAATTATCTCTGTTAGCCGTCCCTAGCTTTACTGTTGATTTTATAGAACTACCTCTCCTGAGACTAATCAGGTTAAGCCATTAAAAGGGGTCTCACCTTTCCCTGTGTCTACATAACCATCATCTACATCGACCACCATACACACATACACTTCCCTGGTAGGACCCAACCACCTCCTACAACTGAGGTGGTGCCTAGGCACCCCTTATTGCATTGCTACCTGTATGTTGAATGCCTTAAATCAAGCTGCATCCATTTCAACCCTGACTTCTGTAGAACTCCCCTCTGTAAAGCCACTGTGTCAGGAAACACCCCTATTCAGCTCCCCCTCTTACTATCGAAGTTGACATTTCAGTAATTTCATCTGCCACCTCAGGGGGAAGTAATTAGTTATTAAGGAAAAAATTGTAGTCCCACATTTCCCTTGTAGAAGTTGTTTTGGACTTACATGCATTGTCCCTTGTTTCTGACCAGTCAATGAAGCCAAATTTGAATGTTCTGATAGAATGAAGTGCTGCTAATTTTATGAAAGGTACATTACTTTAAATGTGAATTACTCCTTTTAGCTTGCCAGAAGGATTTTCAACCCTCATATTGGTATTTGATCACTTATTCAAGTGGAAAGACCTGCATCTCAATCAGGGTGATTTAGAAAAACACAATAAAGTAAAAATTGATGGGTAAAAAAAAACCTGTTGGATACAATCCTTATGAATATCTTAGAATATGTATTACCCTTTTCCCAGAACCTTAGCTGTATCTTTTCTTACTTCACTTTTGGGGTTAATTGCATTGAATGGAGTCCAGTATTTTCCAGAGTACTTCCCTTTGTGAGTTCCTTCCACCTCATGCCAAAGTTTAAAAAATGAAATGCAGGGTCACTAGTTAGCTCAGTTGGTTAGAGCGTGGTGCTAATAACACCAAGGTTGCCAGTTCGATCCCCACATGGGCCACTGTGAGCTGTGCCCTCCTTAAAAAAAAAAAAAAAAAAAGAAATGAAATGCATTTTAAGTGATGTCAGAGAGAATAAGTTGAACATTTTAATTTTAAAGGTTAATGATTCTGTAAATTGTGTTACTGGAGTTAAAGTAGGCCATGTGATAAGACTGGTGTTTTCTCTGAGGTAGAAAGAAAAACCTTTCCAGATACCATCCACCAAAATGATCCTCATGCCCACATTTTTGTAGGTGCTATAGAGGATACAGGAAAGAAATGAGATCTGGTCCTATTCACTAAAAAATTATAATTTAATAGAAAAGATCAAACTGTTATCTGACAATTAGGGAACAATCAGACTTCATTAGAAGCTGATCTTAACTTCTCAATCGTTAATACAAGAAATGTTTCAACCATAGACATGGCTTTTTGGCAAATGGGTTTATTGGACAATGCCAGCAATAATCTGAAACCTAGAAAATTCAATTCATTGGATTCTTTAGAGCACCTACCTTAGCCTAAACACTACAATAAAAGTAGTATCAGATTCATGACAGTGGGTAAAAATGATGGAGTAATCAGATTGTTCCTTTTCCGCCTCTGAAAGTATGATGATGTTTTCGAAGGGCAGGAATATTTAAAATCGCTTTTAGGTGAAACCTAAAAGGTGAATTGTAACATTTAGGTGAAACCAAGTTAACACGGAGATAAATACTTAGAAATTTGGGAATATTGGGTTTTTACGCTTAAAAATTTGAGCTGTTTACTTAATTGGTATAATTCGCTACACATTAGTACTGTGTTCATAAGAATTTTTCTTTTAATTTATATTGGGGAACAGTGTATTTCTCCAGAACCCATCAGCTCCAAGTCAGGTCGTTTTCAATCTAGCTGTGGAGGGCGCAGCTCATGGCCCATTTTGGAATTAAACCGGTGACCTTGGTGTTATGAGCACTGCGTTCTAACCACTGAGCAAACCGGCTGACCCGAATTTTGTTTTATTAACCATTAGTTTCACAAACTGCTAGTTATAACGTAAACGGATTATATCTCTTTGTAAATCCCAGTATGATTCTGCTACTTCTGTGGATGTAGTTTTTCTCTAACACTGGTTTATATGTGTGGAGCAAAAAGGATTCCATTGTGTAATTTTTTTTTCCATTGTGTAATTTTTAAATGCCATCAGTTGAAAGCATACAAGACTAAGGTTTTTAGTTATAGCTCCTGACTTCTTTCAGTTCCATTCCTCTGAACTCTTCTCAAGTAGCTCAATCTTGGTCATTCCACCATGGTAGTAAATAAAAATTCGAGATTAATATGAGAACAACCATCTCCTTAGAACTGCAGATTCTCTTTATGGTCGTAGGCTAGATAATGGTGATAAATACCCTCATGCTTGCTCTGATCAGATTTGCTACCAAATGAGGTCAGGTCAGATTTTGTGATCAAATGAAGTTAGGTCAGGTTTTGCTGCTAAAGAATTATGGAAAAACAAAACAATACAAAAAAATCCTTTGTTTGGGATAAATGAACTATATGTATCAACCACAATTGTGTCTGGGATGGAAGAGGAACAGGGAAAGGTGAAGAGGAATTTGCAATTCCTTCTTTACATGTTTTCATTCATTTGAGTATTTCATAATAAGAATGTACTTTTGTACTATTTGCGTAATTAAAACCTATATGTAATGTATTTTTTAAAAAGTACATTAAGGGCCTGCCAGGTGGCTCAGGTGGCTGGAGCGCCATGCTCCTAAAGCGCAAGGCTCATAATACCTGCATGGGCCAGGGAGCCGTGTCCTACACAACTCGACTGAGAAACCATGGCTTGAGCCAGAGTGGGGTGGGGAGAGGCGAAAAAAGGGGGGGGGAGTACATTAATATTTACTCTCTGCTTCAAAGAGTACATAAAAACCCGGAGGTGCAAAAAGCAACCATAAATCCAGAAGTTCCTGGAAGCATTCAATAAATATATCTTGAAATAGTACAGGACATGAATAAGAAGTCCTGGGTCTCAAATACTCTTTCTGTACCTATTTGCTAATCACTTGTTTCTTTTACTCAAAAAATACTTAGTGTGCATTGCATATGGAAAGCACCTCAGGTTCTAAAGTATATATTTTTGAAAGAAATTAACACTGTAATCATCCCTAATGATTACTGCCATTGGAGGTAATGGAGGGCACCAGGCAGACCCTCCACAATGAAGCTGTGCGAAAAGGTATTAAATGAAGCACACACATCAAATCTGGATCTCAGGGAACCATCCTGGCGCCTCCAGGCCACATCAGCCTCAGGTGCTGAGGTAACCACCATCTCTAGCACCCTAACTCTCAGAGGACTCTGGTCTGGATGACCAGACTGAGAGTGGAGCTCACCCTTTCCTTCCTTCCTCCCTCCCTCGCTCCCTCCCTCGCTCCTTCCCTCCCTCCCTCCCTCCCTCGTACGTGCTGGAAGAAGCTGCAACTCCCTGGTCCACTGTAGGTTTCAACAATCTGTACTTCTGGAGTTCATGACAGCCACTTGGGCCCCCATCACCTGTCTTCAGACAGGTATTTCCAGATGTCATGCAGGATCCTCACCTACTCCTCCTCTCAAGGTTTCAGCACCAGGCTTACAGGCTTCCTTTGTCCTCCCCTGGGCCCTGCAGCCCAGGTTCTTCATCTTCCATGCCAATGACCCTGCAAACTCCTAGCTCAAGGTCTTGTTGGCTTCAGTTCCAACCTCCATCAGACTTCTCCATCAGTCCACATTGCGCTACCTCCACGCTGCCAAACTCTTGGGTCTTAACTGTGAGCGGCAGCGTCTTCCCTCTTACCAAACGTACTTGGTCCATCACCCCAACAATCAGCTACTTTGAGTTAGAGCACCAATTATTTTACTCCCTCTCCAACCCATCGATCTCAAAAGGCCTCAGAGGGTCACTGGCTATCAAAGCAGGTACACGTTCAGCCTGACTTTCATGTCACATTGCAATGCAGGCCCAACCAACTTGCCCATTTCTCTCTCAAAACTCCGGCTACACTGGAACATTCAGTGTTCTTGTGCACACTCCATGCTTTCCACCTCCCAGCCTTTCCACCTCCCAGCTGGCTTTCCACCTCCTAGCTTTCCACCTCACGCTGTTTTCTCACCTGGAAAGTTCTCCCTTCACATCTTGAATGTGGGCTATCTGTGGATGTGTGAGATTTCATACCAGATGCCAAGCATGTTGAAACAGGCCCTTCAGGCTCACCTTCCGAATTAAAGACTGTGGTTGGTGCAGCGCCACAGGCTAACAAGGTCCAGGGTCACGAGCTCTGACCTCCTGAGATCAGCTAGCTTTTCTATGACCAGATTTTTGGCTGCTGGGAACAACCCTAACCATGTTCAGAGGGTGTATGTGAGTTAGGTGAGTCTGTGCAACACTAGATAAATAAAAGATGCCCAACGCATCACTTTGCATATACGTGAGACTTTTGTAAATGAAGAAATGTACCAGGCACACAGCTCAGCTGCTCATCCACTTTACTTAATTTAACCCTCACAAAAATGTCCAAGGGAAGGTATTTTCTTATTTTAAACTAGGCGTGCAGCAGCCATGTCGGCGAGTAATTCGACTCACTTTAGGAAAAGCTTTCACTATAGAGGGCAATTTTGGAGTTTTGGGCAAAGTTTAATTACTTGGCATTTAGAAAAGACAACGTATCTACTTACACACCCTGGTATTTTAGGGCCCGGTAATTGTTTGAACCTTTCGAAGGGCTCTCAAACTACAGTCATCTGGAACCAGGGCTGAAATCCTGAAAGGGCATTTCGCGGCAGGAATCCCCGTTCTGCTGCCCCGACCCACCCACGCAGGACGGGCGCCGGGTCCCCTCACCTGGGCAGCACCAACTCCTCCGCTACGCGGTCAAGGGCGCTGAAGAGCGATGGCAGCGCCAGGACCCCGTCCAGGTCGAACACGACAGCCCGCAGCACCATGGCTGCTTGCCCCTCAACCTCCCACACAGGAAGCGGGCGTTCGAGGACACCGCACCCAAGTGTAGCTGCGGAACTGGAACTAGGGCCGCGGGAACCACCCGGGTAGAGTCGGCTTCTGCCCCGCCCCCCGCCCTGGGGCTGGCCCCTCCCACTCAGTGGCTTCGGCCTTTGCCCCGCCCCCCCGCCCTGGGGCTGGCCCCTCCCACTCAGTGGCTTCGGCCTCTGCCCCGCCCCCCAGCTGCCCCGGGTTAAGGTCCCCGTTCTGGTCTCGCGCGAGTCGCATCACACCCCAGGCTCTTTGGGTGGACTCGCACTCGCGTGGGTTCCATCCGGACCGCCTCCCGGCGCCTCGGCGCTAGACTTGCCCCTCTGGATGCAACGCCTTCTGCCCCCTAAAATGGAAGTCAAAAGTACCCCCGCGCTCCCACAGTGGCTCCTTGAAGAGGCGGATCCAGGCACTGGGACCTGCTGACCGCTTAATGCGAACTTGCCAGACTTTCGTGTGTGTGTGTGTGTGTGTGTGTGTGTGTGTGTGTGTGTCCAAAAGCGTCTTCATTCAATATTAGGATCCTTCTACATTCGCTTTGGTCGACATATCTAGGAAAGTAATAGCTTTGTTGTCCTTCTTTTGTAGATTCAGTACACATACTTACAGACCCCTCACTGTGGGTGCTTGGACTCACCCCAGAGGTGGTCAGCTGACTGGGGCGGAGGCAGCAGCTTCTAGGTCAATGGTGCTGTTCTCTGGCAGGCTTTCTTAAAAACCCAGCCTGGAGCTGCCTGCATTCTTTTCAAAGGTTTTGTGGTCTCCTAACGTCCGGTATTAAATCTCTTTAAAATAACTAGTGTGATTTCTGTTGCCTGACTGGTGCAGTACCATTTATGAATACATATATATGCTTGTAAAAGGGGCACAGCAAAGACGAAGGAGCCACCTCCAGAGCCGGGTTTTATAAATTCCTCGTTGGACAAGGGATTTATAAGAAACTTAGAATATGAGACTCTAAGATGGGAATTATCTTCGGTTAAGAGGAAACTAAAGCTATCCCATGGACCTTTGTTTATCCATGGGCAGTAAACTCGTAGATTGATCTTGTCTGGAATATTTTATAATACGTTGGGAGTTACAGAACTTCCTGGCTGACTTGCTTAGGCAAAGGTTAGAGGACTCAAATGCGTTTTACGGTGATCCACTTGTTCTCACGGGTCACACTTTCCCTATGTTTTCTGCCACCCAAGGCACAGCAAGATAAGAGCTCATTTCAGCTGGGCTATGAAATCTCAGTATCTTTTTGAAATGTATATCCTAACCCTTATGTCTGCTAATTTTAATATTTATAAAATATGTTTTAGTTGATAGCATGGAATCATAAAACCTGGCTAATGTAGAAGTGAAAACCCAGAAGTTGCACGTGAGGTCAATCACTGAATTGGTAATGAAGTTAACAGTGACCTCATCAGGTTTGGGTTTGGATTTCCTGCCACTGCCAGCCCTTTCCCACCTCCTGCTAGGCCTTGGTTTTCCAACCCTATTTTAAAATTCCGTTTAATTCGTAATGGTTGAGAGAAGAGTTTGTACTACTGCTTCTTTTGCTGTAGGTGTTTGAATCAAGCTTAAATTGAAGTTGTCTCTGGCAGTTTTCAGAACCCACATTCCACCTGAAGTTTTGGCTCTCTTTAGGGCAGCAAATAAATATCTTTAATTCATTCAACAAATATGCATTGAGCATCTGTTATGTGCTTAAGAGTCGTTGGTAAACAAAACAGGCAAAAATAAGCACCACCAAGAAGCTTCCGTTTTAGTGGAATGATGAATTGAAGGAATTGCTAGTTGCTTCTGGGGCAATAAGAGGAATGAGACTAGGAATATTATGGCAGCTACTTGTCCTTTTTCTTATTTATCTTTTTTTTTTTTTCCTTTTGGCTTCCCAACATCTATAACCTCTTCCTACATTTGGATACTTCTGCCCCAAAGTGGGCATCTGTCATTTAGAGATGCACAGCACCCTTCAAACACCTCTCTACTTTGATAGTTCTCACATTTTGAGTCCTACCTTCTCAAGGTTGACTCCACAAACACCACGTTTCCCAGGCTCCCTTCATGCTGGTCATGTGGCATGGGCTCTGCCAATAAGCATCTTTGCCTGAGATTTGGGTATGGAAATGAGCAACCTGAAGCAACAGCTGTGTTGCTGGAACTTTCTTCCAGAAATGACAGTAGCAGAAGCATCTAGTTTTTCTGGGGAGGCTGAGATGGAGCTTCTCCAGTCTGGTGTGGATGGGGTGGCACAGTGGTGGCTTTATTATCGTTTGCTGTCACATGGTTTCCTGTCATGGCATTGTTCTTGGCTGTGTAGTTTCCAAGCCTGCTTCTCTGGTCCTCTCTAACTCTATGAGCTCTCACCATTCTGTAAGAATCCCCTTTCTGCTTATGTGACCCAGTGGAGGTTCTGTGGTTGCAAATAAGAAGCCTGTAAGACATATCTGCCTGATGGATCTTAGGAGAAAGAAGAGCCGCTTTGGTGCCATGTGCTCACTTTCCCAGCCTGCCTTGAAGCTGGGGTGAAGGCCGATGAGCTAGGCTCAGCAAATCAGAGGCACTCAGCCCAGACTTGACAACAGGAGGTGGTGAGGGGTACAAGGACAGAGAAGGGTTTTGGTGGGCAGTTTTGGGGCAGCAACAGTACCTAGGGTCCCCAGCTGGCGAGGATGGTGCAGGCCCCGTGGCCTTATCACTCAAGGGCGGTAGCAGCAGCAGTGTCCTCACCAGTCTGGTTCTGTGGTGCGGTTTTGGTGTTGGCCCTGGCTATGCTTGTTTTCCAAGCTTGGTTCTCTAAGCTCCCAAAGGGCCTCATCATTATGCTGTCATTAAATATATTCTCTACTTAAATCAGCCCAGAGTAGATACCTCTTACTCCTCACTAATTCCCAAAAACCCTTCTACTTTGCCTTCTAGGACCGTCTGGGACTCTCTGTGCCCTCTGGAACTTCAGGTTTATCATCAGCAAAACCTATCGGTTCCCCAACCTCTTTCCTAGTCTCTTTCCGTCCCCCTGAGTCACCTGCTTCTGCCATTCTCCCCTCCTCCCACTGGACCACTGCTTTCTTCCTCACCCTCACTCCCAGCCAGTGTCTTTGCTTCCTCTTGCACTGAGAACATTGGAGCAATCAGAAACCTTCCACAACATCCCACCCTCCTGCTAACCTACACACCTGTACCTGCGGCTATCTCTACTTCCCCTGTCTCTAGCTACATTGATCAGCTGCCTCTGCCTCAGTCTAAGACCTACTTTCCACGGAGGCATTAGATTTGGTACCCTTGTAGGCACAGGGACAATCCCCCCTTCCCCATTATTCCCTTGGGCTAGTGCAATCTTCCAAGATGAGAATCAAGAGAGATCCCCACAAGAAAGTTCAGGCGAGAGGCAAAGGTTTGTTAAGCTTGTGCACAAGGGAACCAACATGGAGAAAGGAAAAGGCTCAGGTGAGAGGGTCAGGCTCCCAGAGAGAAGTTGGGGCAGGGTGTTTAAGGGGAGGAAGGGGAGGAGGAGTTCCAGGGAACTGAGAGAGAAGTTTGTGTTTCTTTTATCATCGATGACACTTTTCACATCATACACCTGGGTGCCAGCGGCTGGTTGCAGCTACTTTGGAGACAATTCCCTCCTGCAAGACAAACTCAAATTCTCAAGACCCCGAAATCTCCTTCTGCTTGACAAAGAAGCAGCACACATAAAATTATACTATGAGAACAAAAGGAGTTGAACAAGAAGAGTGGTTAACATGCGAACAAAGGCTAATTAAGAATTAAATTATTTAATTCTAGCTGCCAAAATACTAGGGGCATTAAAATCACAAGGGGCTCAGCTATACTACATTCAGTTATCACCTCTACTGGATCATGCCATTCACATACTAATTGTTATGGACTCAGTGTTTGTGTCCCCCCCACCCCAACACACACCCCAAATTCATATGTTGCGTCCCTAATCCCCAGTGTGATGATATTTGGAGATCGGGCCTTTGGGAGGTAATTAGGGTTAAATGAGGTCATGAGGACAGATCCCTCAAGGATGGGATTAGTAGTGTTACCAAAAGAGACACCAGAGAGCTTGCTCTCTTGCCTGCGTATGCACAAAGAAGAGGTCGTATGAGCACACAGCGAGATGGTGGCCACCTAGAAGCCAAGAGAAGGGGCCTAGGATGAAACCTACCTTGCCGGCATCTTGGTCTTGGACTTTCCAGCCTTCAGAACTGTCAGAAATAAACCTAAGCCACCCAATCTATGGCCACCCAAACCTAAGCCACCCAAAATACAATCTATTTTGTTATGGCAGCTGAAACACACTAAGATGCTGTAAGGGTGAAATTTGGTAGATCAATAATATAATGAAACTTAGCTAGCTTGCAGTTTGATCCATCCTAATATTCAGCTGTTTCCTCTGTTTCTCCTCCCACTGATTAATGGAAGAACTCAGTTTGTTCCCTTTCAAGGCTACCCGTAATAACCTCGTTAACTAACAAACATCCTAACCTGAAAAAAACAGCTTCTTTAATCCTCAGGTGTCCAGACATCTGGGACCCAAGGTCACAACTCCCTAGCAGTTTTTCCTACAGACAATAAGATTTAAGATAACACTGAGGTAGGCTTGAGGCCTCAGAAGACCCAGGAGACAACTTAACTATTAGCCCTGAGACCTGCTTTCCTTTGTTCTTTGCCATTTACCTGCCTATAAAACCTCTTAATCATTTTGGCTTGAGGAAGGTGGTTTTTTTAGATATGAGTCTGCCATCTTCCCTAGCTGCCGGTATCCAGGATGAAGGACGCTTTTCTCCTCACCAACCCTTGTCACTCTAGTTTTTTTGACTCTGGGTGGCAAATGGCACCAAACCTGAATTCAGTAACAACACCAACAGTCTGTAACTTCGCTCATTAAAAACATAAATAAATCTATCAAATCCACATTTCCCTCCAGCTACCATTTCATTTCCCTCTTTTAAAGGAAAAGTCTATCAAAGAATTAGAGCAGCGGAGTTAGGGGAGTTAGGGCGGGTCAGATGGAGGGGTGGTCTGGCTTGAGAATTAGCTGTTTGGTTTTCAAAAGTGCCAATTTTCCCCCTCAGTTACCTCAGCCTCAGGCATTCCTGTTTATAGGTGGATTAGGAGATGTGTGTTTGTTGAAGGGACCTCCTCAGGAGAGCAGGATCCCACTGGGGGTTCTTTTGGAGGAGTCTCTTTAGGGAGAGTCTCCTTAGAAGGAGTCCCCTTACGAGGAGTCCCCTTAAAAAGGGACTCATTAGGGGAAGGGAGGCCAGAGATCACAGCCAAAAGAGCCAGGTCTACACTACATTTCTTACAGAGATCTGGGTTGTCCCTCAGGGCAATACAAGCCTGAACACATGGAACTTCTGACCATTTGTCCTGCTGTCTGCAAAACAGGTCCAGCTGTATGATAGTATTGTAATTAATACTTCCCTCAGAAGGCCAAGTCGCCCCATCTTCCAACAAGTATTTAAGCCAAACCTCTGAACAAATGCAAACCAGGCACAGCTTCTTTAAAGTCTGAGGGTCAAATTTGTCCCAATGTTTCAAGACGCCACTCAGGGGGGTGTAGGCGTGTGAAGACTGATTGCCCATCTGAAAGGGAGGAAGAACAGAAAGGCGTCCCTTCACAATTCATCTCCCACAACCTGCTCTAGGGCGTCCCCTAGATGCGTGGGCCACGGACATCTCACGACCGATTCCGGGGAGAGTGGGGAGACATTTATTGTACCTGCTACCTGGCTTAGCAGCAGCATTTGGCCAGTTGCTCATTACCCTCCCTTAGGCACTGTCTGTACTTGGCTTCTGGGACCCCTGCTGCTTGGTTTACCTCATCACCCACTGGCTGCTTCTCCTTGGCATCCTTTGCTGCTTCCTTGTCATTTTCCTGATGTTGAAAAGAGTCCTTGGGCCTCTTCTTTATCTACAATCACTTTCTGGGTTTTCTCAACCAGTCTTCTCTTCCCTAACCTATCTCTCCTGCATTCTTCCTCCCATGTGACACCCTGGCCACAGCCAGCTGCATGCAAGCAAGGTAGGGGCTTGCCGAAGGAGGCTGGGCAGATGGCTATGTGCTCTGGTTTCTGTGTCAAAAGGGCTGCAGAAAGGTTATTGCCTGGCAAGGCTGAAATGTCTCATTGTCCATGCCAGACATTGCAGGAAATGTCTCTCTCATCCTCTCACAATGTCCCTCAGCACTCGCTACGAGAAAGTTTAGCACTGTGCACGCTTTAAAGGAGAAATGCTTAAAGAAACATTGACTGAGGTACATTCAGAGATCAGAGGCAATAAATGGATCATTGACAAGATGACTAAAATCCAAGCTCAAATTTTGATCCTGTCATTTGCAAAATTATTTACATTAGTTTAATTCACAGCACTGATGGCGGAGAATTGAGACTCTAAAAACTGGGCCGGGTCCCATGATAAATGCCAGGGAGGCTCCCTTGTCAAGGAAAGATGTTTCTCTTTCTATGATGAGTTTGTTTCTGCTTTAGCTGAAATTCTTACAGTAAACTCACCTGTAGAATTTATTATGAACCAGGTAAGCCAACTTTCTTCATTACCCATCCTAACCACACCCCGCTTTCTGGATTTGAAACAGGGTCAGGTCCCTATATGCCTGAGCAAGCAGATTCCAGGAACAAACCTGGGAAGAGACACAAACACACCCCAAACTGCAAGATTCTGCTCATTTATGTCCACAGTCGGGCGAACATTGTCATGTGGGGTCTCAGGTCCCGCACCCTGCACAATAACGCAGGATATGGTGAGGTCAAAAAGGAACACCCATGGAGCCATAGATAGGGGAGTCATACCACTATAGTCTCACTGGCGGCTGGGTTGGAGACATAGGAAGCAGGAGCCACACGATCCACAACCTGCCGTCCGCTTCTCTGCCTGCCTGCCTGCCTGCCTGCCTGCCTGCCTGCCTGCCTGCCTGCCTGCCTGCCTGCCTGCCTGCCAACCAACCCACCCACCCCACTTGCTAGCTGCAATCCGTGCTTGCTAGCTCAGCCATGGCAGTTATATTAGTGGCTAATGGTAACAACTGATGGACACCCAGCCACAACAGATGGCCATCTGATTACAGCTGATGACCATCTAATAACCGAGCCAGCATCTTTCCATGTAAGGCCGAGAGCCTGGAAACTGCTCTCTGGGACTCTGTCCCCACAAACATGCATAGAAATTGTCTTGGTGTAGAATTTACCCCTGGTAGTTCACAGAATATGAAGAGTTCACAAGACTCTAAAAAGTGAGAAAGCAAGGAAAGGTTTAATTGAAAGTTAGGCAGAGAGAAAGAGAGAGTTTTGCTTGGACGAAAAATACTGGCAAAAGAAGTTTTGCCAGGGTAGAGTCCGATAGGGACAGCTGTGGCAGGTTTCTGTTTAGCTGGGTTTTCACATTTTTTCTGTGCAGGATGTAGGTTGCTTGTCAGCTTGCAGGGGGGCTGCTGTTACAATTGTCTTCTGGCAACTTTCCTGTTCCCATCTATGATGGATGTTAGCTTACAGGGGGGTTGCCATTGCGATTGTGAATTGTTCTGTTCCCACCTATGATGGATGTAAGGGTGCTTGTCAGCTTGCGGGTGCAGTGCTAGCCAGGAGATTCAGAGCCAAGTGGTTAATTTTTAAGCTCATTCCTGCTAGCTCACACGCTCACTCCTGTTAACTCTTTACCTGTTTCATCAGAAATGGATTCTCAAGGTGCTAGACCAAAGTTGAAATAAGGTTTGGCTGACTCATGGGGGTGTGCTTTTGAAAGATTTTGATTTGGTCTACAAGTTTGAACACCTGGGGATGTGTATTAGTCAGAGTTCTCCAGGAGATAACATTTGTAATTTGTCTTTTATAGTATAGATGCTGCTTCTGGAGAATGGGTGGAGGGAAACGCTATAAATAATAACTCTCACCTAGTGATCTTTGACAACAGTGAGGGCTGTGCCTTCCTATATTTTCTTTTTGACTTTGTTAATTTATTTTATGTCCTGTCCACCCAATTACTTTACAGGAAGTGTGCTTTTGATGAACGTTATGTCCTATTTACTCCATAGGACACAGAATTGCAAGATGATATCATGTCAGGATTGGAAGAAGAATGGACATTGCCCAGAGAGGCTAGAATGGAGCTGGATGGAGTAACTAATAAGACTCAGGGCTGTGTCCCTTTGAGGTTAGGACGAGCACTTTTATTTCTGTGAGGAAATCAAAGTTAGTGTTAGTGTTAGTGTTCTAACTGCATTTTCTGAGATTCCGTATTTGCCTAGTTGGCACCCGTTACTCACAGGGCCAAATAATGGTCAGCATTATTTACACCTGCCTTGTGATCCAGTTTTCACAGGCGTGCGAAAATCTCATTACAAACCCTCCAGCCAATCCCGATCAACATCCCAACCATCTTCTTTATCTCTCTCACACACACCACGGCAATATTCCCCTTCGCTAAATCACCCCAGGGCCAGCTAGGAGACTAGAGATCACCCCGTGCCCACAGTCTGCCAGCGTTATTAAACCACGCAATCCTAAGCTGCTTACCCTGCCCTGCCTTGTCTTTCCTGAAGAAAACTCCAGTAAACACTCTGGGCCGTGGCTTCCTGCTTCCTCCTTTGCCCTTTCTACCTACCTCCTTGCCCCCCTTCCCCATCCCAGGGCTGGCCCTAACTCTTCCCCATGTGGCCCTGTCTGGCGTGTCATGACTCCTGTTTCTAGGGATCTGTGAGTATAAATGTCTTCTCCAATGACAATCATTCCAGGGTCGGCGTGTTTACTATCCTTGATTAAATAAATTCTGGGTGCAGATTTTAGAACAGTTCAGTGTCAGCATGTATTTCAAAGTTTAATTATAGGAAGTTAGAGTGGGGCCCTATCCTATGAAAGACAAATTGATGTTAGGAACCAAAGAGATAGATTTTGGGGAGCTTTCCAGAATTTAAACTCCTTTAAAATATCTTGGGAATGTCCCCATCTTGAAGGTGGCACTGCCCACCTTCCACATAGAAGCTCACAACACTAGGTTGATGCTTCCTCAGCTTTCCTTGCATCTGGTTCATGGGCACATGATTAATCAGATGCATTTGTCCTGACCTTTGTGTCGGAAGCCAGTGACACAAAGAAGCAGGGACAGAGGAGAATGAGTTCTGGCAGTAGTGGCAGCAGCAGCAGCAGGAGTGGCTGGTTTCCAGCATGTGATACTTACATAACTTTAAACACACACACACACACACACACACACACACACACACACAGAGATGTATTATATATGTATACACATACATACACGAGTATATCAACATAAAATAAATATGGTGAAATATTAATATTTATTCATTTGTTAATTATGGATAGTGGTTATTTGGGTATTTTATGATTTGTGTTTTAGGTCTTTTAATGTTCTCAGAAGATCATACCAGCAATCATATACACGTATGTAAATATATGTATATACCAGGGGTGCCAAAAATGTATACACATGACTTGTATTCATCTTTTGTTATCAGTAGATATTATTACAATTTTAATACAGTTTTTTCCTTTCTTAAAGTGTGTGTACATTTTTTTGGGCACCCTCTGAGTATATATTACTATTTCACTTTTTTAAGCCTTTTGTTTATACTAACTCATTTACTCCTCATAACAAGCCTATGAAGTAGGAACCATTATTTACATCCTCTTTTTACATATGAGGAAATTGAGGCACAGAGAGCTTAAGAGACCTGCCCCAAATCACACAGCTTTTAAGGAGCAGTGTCTGGAGACCGCGCTTTGCTTTTTGACAAAATAAAGGGTGAGATAGCAAGTAGCTGAAGAGGGAGGCAGAAGCCTAAGTGTATTTTCAGGATGGAGGATGAGCCTATTTATGGGCTGAAGGGAAGGAACAAACGGAAGGGGGGTGGTGAAGATGTGAGAAAGCCTGGGGCCACTTAGTAGATGGGACACTATCAAGATTGCAGGAGCCAAGCTCCTCCCAGGAGGAGGAACAGGACTCCTGGTTTGATACTAGAGGGAAAGAAGGCGAGAGGCTGGTTTATGGTTTGGAGGAGGATGACCTTGTTTCTCTGGGAAATTAAAGCCAAGGTCACTGGTAAGGAGGCTGAAGAGGTGGCAGGCAAGCTGCAGCCCAGCCAGGAGGCAGCAGGTGTGACCTGGTGTTCCCACAGGGGGGCTGGCTAAGAGAAGATGGGTGTTTCTCCAGGGGAGAAGGGGAAGGAGAGAACTGTAGGCTGGCTGTCGGGTGGCTTGGTCCTCCATCCTCTTTTACTCAAAACTATCCTGCTCTATCACTAGACAGATCCAGGACCCAGGAGATTCCCTACTTATGGGTGGGTCAGGGGGCCCAGGCAGTGATCCTGGAGCATGGGGTCCTTCAGAACAAGGAGCAAAACACCGTAGTAACTGGGCAGAGGGAAAGCAAATCTGATGTCTGTCCTCACTGGACATACACTGAATAGTCACAGGCTCCTCCTCCTCCCCTCCAGAGGGTGTGTGTGTGTGTGTGTGAGAGAGAGAGAGAGAGAGAGAGAGAGAGAGAGAGAGAGAATGAGAGTGTGAGTGTGTGCTTGCCAAGTCAGCAGTCTCCCCTGTGGACCGCTTGCCTTTTACCTGAAGAAGCCTTTCTGTCGAGCGCTCCACGATGCCCTCCTCAGTAGCACCTGCATGAAGCTTCTCTGGCAGAGCTGGAAGCCCCATGCAAACCAACTTGTCTGCAGAATTGTCCAGCTCTCCTCAGGAAGGCAACCAGACTCTCAGAATCAGGTCTTTCTCATCCGCCAAGGTGTGTCCTGCCTCAGCTTCAGTTTGACCGTGAAACGAAGTCACCCAGCTCTGCTCTGCACCTGCCTCTCTGTTTTGGGGGGACTTTTGTCAGCTGAGCAGGACGTCCAAGCCAGGTTGGTTCTCTGCATGTTTTAAATGGCCTGTCTTCTTCTGTGGCCACAGGTAAGAAAGGTTTCCCCAAGGCTTGTGATGGGGGCATTGTGGGTATGGGACATTGTGGGAGTGAGGTCAAAGGGATACCAACAGATTAACAGCTTCAGGGTACTTAGGAGGGGGGTATATCAGAATGCTGGCCTGCTCCTAGGGAAATTTTAGTTTTCTGATTGTCACTGCTGGAGCTGTTCAGAGCTCAGTGACAGTCAACCCCTCCCACTGGTGTGGGTGGCTCAGTCTCAGGAGTTATCATTTTATTGTACTGAAGCTACTTCAAATGCCTTTACTACAATTATTCCTTCTTTTGTCATTTATTGACTCATTCAGTAAATACTCTATATCCTTTAATAGCGACTAACAGCCATGAATGGTATTCACTGACTTGGAAAGGAGCAAGTTCTTCATTGCTGGGGATTTTCTGAGGCCGGAACGTATGGAGAGGATTTCTCCGTCAGCTGGTGTGGTAATCCAGACGAGTTTCCACCCAACCTTGAGATGTTAGACTTCTGTGATTGATCTGTTTATGAAGCAGAGCAGAGATAAAAGCTATCAATATGCTCTCTCCGCTCTAAAGATCTTCAGTGAAATTATTTGGATAAAGAAACAATATCATTTCTTCTAATTAAGTGGCTTTCTTTGGGGTATTGACAGTTGTGGGAGAGCTGGGACTCCCATGCTGGGAGGGTTGGGGGTGGGTACTGAATGGCAGAGAGGGGCTGGGGGCATCTAAGGAGGCTTTCTGGAGAAGGTGGTGCCTGTGAAAAGAACAGAACGTGGCCTGGTGAATGAGAAGTTGAAACCAGCTGTGATAGGAAAATGGACAAAGAAGTGAGAGCAGATAACCTTGACTTCAGTGAGACCAGGATTTACGAGACGAACGAGAGAGGCTGCAGTGAGTTGGGGTGGGGGTGAGAGACGGTCTAGACACCCTTGTCTTCCGCAGTGATACAAGCTAGGCAGGGATGTTGGCGTCTGAGCCCCTGATATCTGCCGTATTTTTCTGCAGGTTTCTCTGTGCTCTCCATTGACTCAGACCCACTTTACAAACGGGGCCATCACCCCACAGCCACCCCTCCCCCAAACCTGCCAATCTAGCCACTTAGAGGATCAAACGGTCCTGGACTTTTAAAAAAATATCTTTCTAATGAGACTGTTAATTACCAGGAACAATTTCTCCTGTGGTTTCCAGTGACAAATTAATGAAATTATCATAGTGGGCTAATTCCAAGGGATGCAAATTTGAGGCATCTTTCCGGAATGTGTCCTCTAGAGTCCACTAAATCTCATTTGCACATTTTCCCAGAGGTTCCTGCTGCCTTTTTCATGGGCACAATCCAATTTGCTCCCTGCCCTTGTCCTCAGAGGTGGGCAAGACAGAGAGCGTGGCATCCTTATTTTATAGATGAGACAAAATCCCAGCAGGGTTCCTTGCCCTGCCCAAGGCTACTCAGTGAGTGATGAAGCCAGGACTCAAAGCCACATTTACAAACTTCTCTCCTGCGAAGGAGGGCAGGAGGCAGCGGTGTGACAGGGTTGAGGAGAGGTGGAGCTACTCCAACAGTTGGGACAGAGTGGCCTGGGCGGATGAGAATGATCCAGATTGAAGAGGTTTCATGACTCCCCACATGTACTTGTGGTTACATTGTTAAAGCACTTTTGCCCATATTCTTTTTTTCTTTTTAAATTGTGGTAAAATATACATAACGTAAGATTTATCTTTAGTGAGATTTCGTATATTCACAGTGTTGTGCCAGCATCATCCCTAACTATCATCCCTATCATCATCCCGTTCCGGAACATTCTCAGCTTCCCCAAAGGGAACCTCTTGCCCGTTATTTGTACTGAGTCAGTGTTGTATCCCGAGGACCTGGCCAGAATCTAACACACAGTCAGCATTTCATTCAAACAACAGGTGCGTGAACATAAGACAGCCCCATTCTCCCAATAAACAAAGTTATTTTACTTTAAAAAAAATGCACTAACTTGAATACGTAAACTTTTTGGAGTAATAATTAATATGCAGAGGGTACCAAAAAATGTATACACATTTTAAGAAAGGAAAAAACTGTATTAAAATTGTAATACTCAATAAATACTGATAACAAAAGATGAATACAAGTCATATGTATACGTTTTTTTTGGCACCCCCAGTATTTTCTAGTGACACACATTTTAAATCACATACTATATACAGCAACACACTAACTTAAAAATACAGCTTTCCCCCCACTCTTCCTGCTTTGAAACATCCTAACACTTCCCTCACACCTTTGGCACGAGTGTCCTTGTCATACCAGAATCATGTTTTCAATCAGCCATCTGGACGAGTGTTCTGAGTTATAGCATTATCCCCACAGGCTAAAGAGAGTTGGCTATTTCTTATTAATCCACAAGGTGTTTGTTTATTTTTTGACAGCTTTTTCTGAGATATAATTCACAAAATTCACCCTTTTAAAATGTACACTTTGGTAAATTTAGTATATTCACAGAGTTGTGTAATCGTCACCACTATGTAATTGCAGAATATTTTCATCACACCAAAAAGAAACCTGTACCATTTGCAGCCTCTCCCTCTTCTCTGTCCTCCCCAACCATCACTAATCTGTTTTCTGTCTCCCTATTCTAGATATTGCATATACATGGAATCACATACTATATAGTATTTTTGTGCCTGGAGTCTTTCACTTAGCATATTTTCAAGCTTTATCCTGGCTGTAGGATGTGTCAGCACTTCGTTCCTTTTTATGGCTGCATAGTATTCCATTGCATGGATGCATCATATTTGTTTTGTCCATTCATCAGCTTTGGCATTTGGGTGCTTCCACCTTTTGGTTATCATAAATAGCACCCAAATTCTTCCATTGACCACACTTTGCGGTATGATTATCCCCATTTCATACATGCGAAAATGAGGACAGAGCAATGGGGACATTGGTCTCGTCTTGTGCCCTCCTCTGTCCAGTAGGCCAAGGCTCATCTTAGGGCAGAGTAGCTGCTTGACCCTGAGAAATGAAAGATGCTGGTTCCTTAAGCCTGGGAGAGCCCAAGAGCCGTCTCCTCCTGGGAGGCCTGGTTGCTCGCCTTTCTCATCTCTGTGGATTGTGAGGAGCAAAGGCACAGCTGTGTCAAGGATGCATGACCCTAAGACACTCTCCTGGGCTTGCTCAGGTTCGGCAGTGAGAGGCAGCTGCATGGAATCCAACAGGAGCTTGGCCGTGCCAGCAACTTGAGGCCATACTGGGGAGGTGGGTTCAACCCACAGCAAAGCCCGGGTCTGCTGTTCTTCTGATGTCCAGGGACATCCCGACTCCTGTCTGAAGCCATGGGCCCCTCCCACCCTGCACTCACACCCATGACAAAGCTTGGCCTATGGTGGCTCCTTCTGATCCCAGCAGGTGAGTGGCTATCATCACTAAGACATCGTGTCTCCCCTGCAAGCTCACGCTGCATGGAGGACACTCTTGCAGCTGGGCTCATGGCAACTGCCAAAGCTGCAGGGGACTTCGAGTAACTTGTCTCACAGCTAGAAGGTGGTGGGGCACTCACAGCTCTGACATTGACAACTGGGTCACCTTGAACCAATGCCAATCATGCTGTGAACCTCCCGGGGCTACTGTGAGGACTACAGGACATGGGAGTTTGTGACCAGCACCTGGGATACAGCAGGCACTCAATACCTGGCAACTGCTGCTTTGGATGTGCGTGCCCGAATTTTAGAACGGTAGTCTCTGCTTGCTCAGGCATCAGAACCCTAAGAGCTGAAGCTGTTTGCAAGACACGGAGAAAACAGACATGAGGGATTCCATGGGACAACTTCAGGACAATTTTGCCTAGTTAATAAGAAGGAGCAAATGCCAGTGGTTTAAGGAAAAATGGGAGAGATGCCCAAGGTGGCAGAAGATTTCATGGTTATCATAGGGGTTCATCGATAAGTGGATGGGAACGAAGGCTCACTGTAATAGGTGAAAACCCTTCTCCCTGCAGCTCATCCCACACAGACCAGACATCTCCCCCATATTACTGCCCCCCTGAGGCTGCTCAGTTGAAGGCTGAGTCTCATCTGACTTCTTCCCAATTCCTCTGCCTCAGCACCTTTCCCCTTATTTCCAAGCACTTATTTCCAAGTCTTCTTACTGAATAATCACAAGGCAACTGACATTTCTTGAGCTCCAACCATGTACTGGTTGCTTGGTTAAGCTCAACAGTGTTGTGACATAGGTTCTGAATAGCGTCCCCACTTTGTAGATGAAGCTCAGTGAGATTGAGTGGCTCTGATTTGATGGGAGAGGGAGCCAAGTGCCCACCTTCATGAACTTGGAGACCCTACTTTTCCCTCGTGTCCCACAGCATCAGCGCAGCGAGTTCCCCACACCCAAGCAGAGGACCGCCTTTTCAAACACCTCTTTCGGGGTTACAACCGCTGGGCACGGCCAGTGCCCAACACCTCTGACGTGGTCATCGTGCGCTTCGGGCTGTCCATCGCCCAGCTCATCGATGTGGTACGCCTGTCCCTCCACCCTGCATGATCTTGGGATCAGCGCCCAGATCCTGGGCCCCTTTCCGGGGGTCTCCCTCCCCCCTAGTCCTTCTCTCTCCAGCCCCCCAGCCTGCCTCAATCAGAGCTTCCCTTCCTGCCCCGTCCCCAACCCTGAAGACCCTCCTGAAGGACACTGATTGGCAGCGTGGGTTTTCTAGGTGCTTTGTTTGTACCACTGGACACAAGCCCAGAGGACCCAAGTGGCCCACTCCCTGTCAGGAAGGGGTCGTGGGTGGGCTGGGATTGCAGTATCATAAAAGAGGTTCTTCCGGTGAGTGGGGGCCCTGAATCAGGCCATCCCATGCCAGCCTGTCTTCTGGGGTTGATCTGTCACTCTAACTGCCTTACTTTCTCTCCCGCTGCCTCCTGACCAGGATGAGAAGAACCAAATGATGACCACCAACGTCTGGCTAAAGCAGGTGAGGGACCCTCCCCCAGCAGAGGCAGGAGCTGGGGCAATGCTTTCTCTTTCATGTGTCTGCTTCACCCCTTCCTGGATCCTTACCCAGGTTGATGCATTTGTATTAATGTTGCACTACTATTCCTAGAGGGGAAAAGGCATCATGTATGGGGATCTACCAAGGGTACAACACTGCACTATATTAGTGCAAATGCATGAAAGCAAAATGGACCCTGGATCGAGGGCAGGCTTGGAGTTAGGGAGGCAAGGATTCAAGGCCCAGGGCTTCCACTTACTAGCAGTACGCCCTCTGCCTCACTTTCCTCGCCCTAACTTGTAGGATTGTTGTGAGGATTAGAAAGAATGATCTAAAGAGCCCCTGACAAAGTTAACTTTATAAATAGTAGTGATTATTATTTTAATTATTATAAGCCCCTGTGAGGCAAAGGACAGGCGTGTGTGTCAACACCAGTCGTTATCTGTTGGGGAAACTTGTTCCTATTAGGTCTAGAAAACACATGGAAAACCCTCCCAGAAAGAAGACCATACAACTTTGGAGTTTTTCCATTGCTTGGATACTCATTTACTGAGCATCTACCAGGGGCCTGGTGCTAGCCAAGCAGAGTGAAACAGATGTTGTCCCTGGCTTCCTGAACCTTACAGAGACATTAAATAAATGAATAAATAAATATGTAAATCCACAGGTAATCACCCCTTGTGATAATGCCATGGAGGAAAACTTCAGAGAGTGAAGAATACTAACCTGGTTTGGGGGAGAAAACAGATACACTGGGACCTGCTACTGGAAGGTTGCTGGGACCCCTAGGGCACGCGTTGGAGCACAGTTTTAAAGTCACTGGTTGACTTCCCTTTTTCAGCTGTATGATCCGGCAGGTGTTTACCTGTCTGGTCCTCAGTTTCCTTACCTGTTAAAGAGGAAACACTTCACTGCGCATTCATTGTCCGGCTCTGCTGTTGAGGTTCTTCCTAAACAGGGTGTAAAAAAATACTTTGTAAAATGTGATGCACTAAAAAATGTTACTCCTAATGAGTGAGATGGCCTGCCGGTGTGGTCCAGCTGGGGAGTGGCAGCATGAAGAGTAGAGGCGGGACCAGTGTGCCGGGTGACCTACCCACTAGGTGTGCCGGGGCCTCTGACTAGTAGAACTGGGACAAAGCAAGAGGCTCGGCCATCTTAGAGCAGACTCCTGAGCCCCAGCTCAGAGCCCTTTCTACTCCGTGGGGCTGGAGGAGGAGCTCTGGGGTGCTCCTGAATCCAGTTACTGGGGCATCCCCAGGCTGCCCTCCATTTGTCCTGAGGCCCCCCCTCCCAGGACAGCACCTGGTGACCTAACACCCCTCCCCATCACAGGAGTGGAACGACTACAAGCTGCGCTGGAACCCAGCTGATTTCGGCAACATCACATCCCTCCGGGTTCCTTCAAAGATGATCTGGATCCCCGACATAGTACTCTACAACAAGTAGGAAGCCACTGGGGTCCTGGGAGGGTCCCGGGGAGGCGTGGCGGGGTTGGACTTGAGAGGTGCGCCCCCTTGTGTCTCAGCTTCGTGGCCTCTTTCTCAACTCGAGCTTTGCTAATAATACTAACCCCCATCCTGATCTCTTCCCTTGATTCCTCTATTTCTTTCATTTTGTTCTCTCACTCATACACCCAAATTTACAGAGTACCTACTATGCATGAGTGCCTGGCGCTGTGCTCGTGGAACACAGATTTGCCAACACAGTATTATTTGAAAAACGTGGTTGGTGCAGGCTGTGAAAACAATGCCTAAGGTTTGGAGTTTTGCAGGATGGCAGTGTTTCCTGAACAGGCAAGCAGCATAGGAGTTACATGGTTGAAGGGAGCAAGCTCACTTGCTGTGGGTTTTAAAAAAAATTCATATTACTCATAGTTGCCTTGTATTCAAGACCAAAAAGGACCAGTCTTTGAGCATAATGACTAGAAGCCAATAAAAGGCAGGGGAATCTAAAGAGAGCCCCAGTGGGGGTGGGAGGGGGGGGAGGACTTTTTTTTTATAGAAGAAATCGAGATCTATAATTTCATTTATGGTGTTTGGTAGTAAGTAATTCTTCATTTAGAAGTCAAGAACTTAAAATTAAATGATATTTGGCATTATGTTCATAAAAAAATGTTTTCTAAAATGGGGCTCTAAGGAATTCCTGGAGATATGAACAGATATGAAAAATGGTCCTGTGGCCAAACAATTTTGGATAACAGGGCATGTTGTTGACCCTTTGGAAAACTTCAGGACCCAATAGTATTCAAAGGTTGTTAGAAGTTATGCAGCCAAGAAACCCATTCAGCCCAGCATTTCTCAATTCATTTGACCCAAATTTGTAAAGCTATTTTTAAACAATAAAATAAAGAGGAAAAGATCCACGTCTGGGGTTTTGGGGCCTCCAGCTAGGAGGTCGAAAGATAGCAACAATGATACCCTTTCATCAGAGCGGTGTCTGTAAACACACAGCCAGCACATGTTACCTGGAAGGTGTAACACCGCAGGCGCCTAGTGTTTACTATTCCATGGGACTCACTGAGGACACCCCATATGTCTGTGCCCTGGGGGTGGCGGGCAGGAGGCAGCATCTAGGATCTTTCTAGGTAGTTTGTGCTTCCGGTGCATCTGGCAAAATTTGGGAGCAAATATGACCTGAATTTTAGGATTGCCAGTAAGGCTTCAACCAGTGGTATTTGAATATAACAGGAAAATCTTGTTAGGACAATACTCCAAACTAAATTCTTACATTTAAAGAAGGGTCTCCTCCACCCAAACACTGCACTCCAGGTTAACGGGAAGATCAAAGAAACTACACCTTTCCTTTCTCAAAAAGGGGCGCATGTTGCCATCTAGTGGTGACGATGTGTGATGACAAAAATGCCTTAAAATTTTTTTTAAAACCTTTGCCCTGATCAATTTGTCACTGCCTTTCAAAGTTCCTGTTTCAAACCCGCCTATATCTCTAGCCTGGAACCACTTCATGGGAAAGAAGTCTCTCTTTCTGTGTACACTTCTGGTTCCTCTGCATTTAGGATTGACCTTAGGAATTGGGGGAGTGATGGCTCCTTAAAGACTAGGGCCCTGGACTCACTGCACCACCTCCTAAGGGGAATCAGGGGTTCAGGCTCCCAGGAAGCCCCTGCCTGGGAAGTCCATGCTATTCCACTGTCCCCAGGGCCCTTGTAGGTCCTTAGATGCCTAGTCCCTTGACGCTGCCAGCCTCATCTCCCATCGCCTCCTCAGCCTGTCCCCTCGTGCCCTGCCCCTCTGTTCCTTGTTCCAGAGGATTCTCTTCCGGTACCCTCTGCATCCATCTCTCTGTCAAACACTAACATCAGTACAAGCCTTGCTTGAATGGCCACTTTCGTGGTGATCCTGCTCACTCCAGCCAGAAGGGAGACCCTTCCCAGAGTTCTTGGGGAGCACATGGGCAGCCCACATAGTGCTGTTGCCAAACTGCCTCCCTTGTGTAGTAGGTGTTTGGGGCAGCGTCTCATTTCCTTCTGGTTCCTTAAGGGCAGGTTGAGTGTCACATTGCGTCCCTGGTCCCTCCATCGCTCCCTAGTTGGCCCTAGTGGATAAGGCTGGCTCAGAAGTGCATGGTAAATGGGTGGCAAGAAGGTAGCTTCCTTCACCAGCAAAGATTATTAGGTCTCTTCTGAGCAAAGAACTAAAGATCTCAGGTGGAAAAAACTTGACACGCAGCGAGGGCCCTACTACACTCTCTGCTGGCGGGAGAAAATATACTCATAAATAATCACTCTAAAATATTAAATGAATACAAACAGACAACCAAACTACATATTCCCCATGATCACAAATGTGTAAAATGTTATACATATGATCTATAAGACAATCAACTATAAATGACATACGAGGTCGGACAATTAAGCGCTAAATACCTCATTGCTGAATATCACCATGGTCACCTTCAAAGTACCCCCCTTGGGAAGCTATGCACTGACGCCAGCACCTAGTTCACCCTTCAAAGCAATTTTGGAACTCTTTTTCTGGAATGGCCATCAGAGCTGTTGCCGTATTACCCTTGATGTCCTGAATGTCATCAAAATGCCTTCCTTTCAATATTTCCTTTCTCTTTGGGTAAAGAAAGAAGTCATTGGGGGCCAGATCAGGTGAGTAGGGAGGGTGTTCCAATACAGTTATTTATTTACTGGCTTAAAACTCCCTCACAGACAGTGCTGTGTGAGCTGGTGCCTTGTCGTGATGCAAGAGCCATGAATTGTTGGCAAAAAGTTCAGGTTATCTAAGTTGCACACAGCCTTTTCAGCACTTCCAAATAGTAAACTTGGTTAACTATCCATTTGTTACAAATTCATAATGAATAATCCTCTGATATAAAAAACGGTTAGCAACATCATTGCAACAAGTTCGCGATCTTAATTGTCAGACCCCATATATAACATCAGAATGTTGACAGTGGCTGTTTTTTAAATTCTTGGTACTTATATTCTTCAAAATTCCTACTTTTGGGGTTTGAAAAGACAATTAAAGTAGGTAGAAATGTCAGGGTCCTGGGGGAATCTCACACACTGGCATAAACCCCAACCACTTGGCCAGGTCTGGCTATGTTATTGGGGTCCCCCTGCTGCCAGTTATCTGGAGCTGCCTGGTGTGGGTGGGAGGGTTTGCCAGGCCACCCAACTCCTCTCTTCTCCCCAGTGCAGATGGGGACTTTGCAGTGACCCACATGACCAAGGCCCACCTCTTCTCCACGGGCACCGTGCACTGGGTGCCCCCCGCCATCTATAAGAGCTCCTGCAGCATCGATGTCACCTTCTTCCCCTTCGACCAGCAGAACTGCAAGATGAAGTTCGGCTCCTGGTCGTACGACAAGGCCAAGATCGACCTGGAGCAGATGGAGCAGACAGTGGACCTGAAGGACTACTGGGAGAGTGGCGAGTGGGCCATCATCAACGCCACGGGCACCTACAACACCAAGAAGTATGACTGCTGCGCCGAGATCTACCCTGACGTCACCTACTACTTTGTCATCCGGCGCCTGCCTCTCTTCTACACCATCAACCTCATCATCCCCTGTCTGCTCATCTCCTGCCTGACTGTGCTCGTCTTCTACCTGCCGTCCGACTGCGGGGAGAAAATCACCCTGTGCATCTCCGTGCTGCTCTCGCTCACCGTCTTCCTTCTGCTCATCACGGAGATCATCCCCTCGACATCCCTGGTCATCCCGCTCATCGGCGAGTACCTGCTCTTCACCATGATCTTCGTCACCCTGTCCATCGTCATCACCGTCTTTGTGCTCAATGTCCACCACCGCTCCCCTAGCACCCACAATATGCCCCGGTGGGTGAGGGTGGCCTTTCTGGGCTGTGTGCCCCGGTGGCTTCTGATGAACCGGCCCCCGCCCCCCTTGGAGCTTCGTGAGCCCCCAGATGTGAAGCTCAGCCCCTCCTATCACTGGCTGGAGACCAACGTGGATGCAGAGAAGAAGGAGGACGAAGTGGAGGAGGAAGACAGATGGGCATCCTGCTCCTCCATGGGTGTGCTCCACGGCCATGGCGGTCTGCACCAAGGGGCCTCGGGTCCCCAGGCAGACGCCCAGCTGCAGAAGTGTGGATTCCTGCTGTCCCCTCGCATGCAGAAGGCACTGGAAGGTGTACACTATATTGCTGACCACCTGCGGTCTGAGGATGCTGACTGTTCCGTGAGTAGGGGCTGGGCTCCTTCCCTGGGTGACTCTACCAGCCTCATGTTGTCCCATCCTACCCCAGAAGGTTAGGTTGGGCTAACCCACTCTCCTTCGTGAAGACCCATCTCCCTCAGTCATGGCCCTTGGGAGCCTGGAAGAAACAGTGGTGGAGAATATCTAGCCGTAGTTCTTAAGACGTGAATTGGCAGGTGGTAGGATAGCATCAGGAATGTCCCAGCTCAGCCTCACTGGGAGACAGCAGGACAGAGAGGGAGGGATCTCAAATGTGGGACTTCCCTGCCATTTCTCACCATTACCTGATAGGTGGTGGGGGAGGGGCAGAGAGAGGCCGAGGGAGTGTCATCAGGAGACGTACCAGCCTATCTTCTTTGTCCTGACGGTGTCCCCCTCCTTCTCCTTGTTTGTGGGCCCCGGCATTTTGGAAACTTCACTGTTCACTCACAAACTCTGAGGAAGCTTGGTTGTAACACGTGGGCTCCCCTCCTTGGCCTCTGCCATGTCCGGCATTAGTAGGCCACTGCCCAAGATCACAGAATTCTTCTTAACAACCTAGGGAAGGATGAAAGGCCGGGAGGTTATTACTGGGTGGCCTTGTTTGAATAGATAAGACTCATTAATCATTGTCTAACCAGGAGCAGCTAGAAGTCCAGACCTGCCTATCTGAGCTGTGAGTCCAAATTCCACAAAGTTCTCCCCCCAACCTTCTCTGAGCTGCACCTGCCCTCACCTACCTCTGCTGCTCCATCTCCTGCAGTGGGTGGGTGCGTGAGTGGGGAGGCAACATGGGGCAGCAAAATCTTCCCCGTTTTCTAACTGCCGGGTGTTGCATTTAAACCACTGTAGGCTCCTCGGTGGCTGTGTCCCTCCAGCCCCACTTACCTGGAACTTCAGAGTCTATGGAAAGGATCTCTGGGCTGTGTCAGGGGTGGGATAGGGTGAAAATCACTAAAGAGAGTGTTGTTTCCGTCTTGAGACAACCCTGTGTCTCCCCCCACCCCCACCGCTGCCCCCAGCTTCCCAAGGTCTCAGCAGGCTGCCACGGCCCCTGTGCCATCCTTACAGGGGCGGGACACTCCCCCTTTCCCAAGGCCCAGCCTCTGTCACTGTGAGCCCACTTCCACCTGCAGGTACAGGAAGACTGGAAGTACGTGGCCATGGTCATTGACAGGATCTTCCTCTGGCTGTTTATCCTCGTCTGTGTCCTGGGGACTGTGGGACTCTTTCTTCCTCCGTTTCTGGCTGGAATGATCTGATTTCACGTCCCTCGCTTTGGCTCGAAGGTGGCACTGCTGACCATGTTTGCTGCTGCCTCTAGAGTCTGCCTTTGGGGTCAGCACCACGTGACTGCAGATGCCTCTCCAGAGTCCTGACACGGTCCCAGTCGTTGAAGACTTTCTGGCACAAAGTTCCTTGACACCATTGAGCTATGTGCTGAGAATCTACTGTGCACAGAGCCCTGTTTGGGATGCTGAGGAGCTCGGAAAAGAAAGAACTTATTCTGCAGGTTATGGTGCAATGGTGACAGCACGAAGCCGTGTAAGATTCTCCTGCAGGAGTGACCCGACACTGACTGACAGGAGGGCCAAGCAGGGGGAGCAGACGGTGGGGGTGGGGCCCCGTGAGAAGGAACAGAAGGGACCTCGGAGGAGGGTTGCGTGGGGAAGAGGGAAGAGGGCGCTGCAGCAGGTGGAAGGGCTGTGAGTAGTTTTGGATTCAGGAATGAGCCTGAAGTGTCAGAACAGCCAGGCTGAGGTGGGGCTCCAGTGTGGGGAGCAGTGGGAGGAGGTTGGTAAGACAGGTTGGGGTGTCTTTGAACCAGGTAGAGAACCAAGTTCAGAGCCTGAGCCCATAGGTATTAACAGTAGAGTGGCAAAGGTTTTCCAGAGGGGAGGAAGGGGGAGACAGGCTGCAAGTGGGGTGGAGGTGCTGGGTGGACCCTCGAGGCAAAGGAGGGTGCATGGTAGCTGGAACACCCCCCCACCTGGAAGCTCTTGTGCGCTGCCCCTCCCCCCACCTTCCCTCCTGCAAACTGGCTCAGCACCAGCTGGCCCCCAGAGGTTTGGCCACACTGAGAGCCCCTGTGCCCAGGGCACCACCTCTCCTTAAACACACATGGACAAACACCAAGGCCATTCAGAGCCATTGTCGATCCAGCTCCAGCTTGCAGTTTGCTCCCTCCCCAGGGTGCGTGGTGGTCGGCACTCAACAGTTCTGAGTGACTGAAGGGAGTGAGTGGATTGCTTTGCACCTCAGACTGCTGTGGAAATGCAAACGTGGCAGGACCAGGACTGCTTCCCTCTCCAGCCTGCCCTCCCTCTCCTTCCCAAAGCCCCATGATGCGTCTGACCCACCCTGAACCATTCTGTGCAATCTGTTCTCCCACCTTGGATCCAGCAACCCACAGCCCTCAGCAGCAGCGGGAGCCTGGAGGAGCTGTGGCCCCTGTGGGATCCGGCCTCGCCCCTGCCCCATCCAGCCCGAGGGCAGAACCCCAGCAGCTAACAAATGCAGGCACTAGAGTGTCCAGACAGTGTGGGGACCTGGGACAGGAATCCAAGTAGGACAAACTTCCAGTTTCACTTCAGCCTTTGGAGTCCCCTCCTTCCAAACCCCACTTGCCTCTCCCTGGCACCCCAGGGGAAACCCATGACACCCCAGCCTAGGCCTCTGCTCCTCAGTTCTCTCTCAAGACCCTTCACTCAGTGACTCATTCTGGTTTCCAGCCCCTACTTGGTCCTGTGCCCATAGCACCCCCAACCTCCTTCCTCCCTCCTGGGTCCCTAGACTGGATCTCCTGGTGCGATGATGTGCCCTCATATTAGTCTGTCTCCCATCCATCTTGCATGTGCGTAAAGAGATCAAATAAAACCAAAGCTGCTGTTCATTGAACTGTGGGACCCCTCCTCAGCATCCCCAGGACCACCCAAGCCTCCCCCAGAAACCTGGGGGTTTGGATGCCAGCCAGGAGAGTGCCACTCCACTGACATTCCTCATGGCCACGTAGGGGGCTGCCCTGGGTCCGTTTGGTCAGACCTGACCCCACTGCCAGGCGTCCCCAGACACCCCTGGGTTCAGCCCCGCATCAGCCCTTGATCTATGCCCAACTGAGTACAATCAATTTCTTCCAGGGCTGTGGCTTGAGGTCAAAATGCCCCCGTAAACAGCAAAAAAGCAATCAAACCACAAAGCAAATGGTACGATTTTAATTCATCCACAAGTCAATTAGAAAGAATGTAAAGAGTATTTTGCACAAACACAAGAGAGAAGGAGGGAGGGAGCTGATGAGAAAGAGGAGAGAAGAGGAGGAGGAGGAAGAAAAGGAGGAAGAAAGAAAGAGGGTGCGAAGTAAGGAAAGAAAGAGAAAAGTGAGCACAAGAACGAGAGTGGACTGTGGTCCAAGTCCCGTTTGGCCCTGTCTCCCCTTCTCCTCGACACTTGCCGTGTTGACAACACAGCGTCCTGTGCCCAGATTCCGAGTCACTGGCTGCGGGACTGTGTTCCAGGTCCCCCCTCAGGGGGACACATGGCTATCAGTCCATACCAAACTCACATTAAATAAATTCCACTATACACTGTACAAAAAAGCCAGGTCCATTCCTCATCTCACCAGTTGCCTTCTGCCAAAAGAAAGACCCTCCCTACCCCTCTGCTTCGGGGGACCTCCGTGGGCAGAAGAGGAAGGAGAAGGAATAGCTTCATTCCCAAATGGCCTGCTATGTCCATGCATAAAGCCATCATGGTCTCTAGGGGCATAAGTGTGACCCCCAACGGGCCAGGCAGGTGTGAGGAGGGCATGGCTGGCAGCAGCAGCGGCCCCCGTGCTCCCTCTGAGCCCTCTTTGTCACCCCCTGGTGTCTACAGCCCTGAGTCCCCTCTGCCCAGCTGCAGCCGGAGCCGCACATTCTAGGGGTCGGGGTGGGGAAAGGGGGTCGTGCAAAATGGCAAGGGAAGGACTCCCCTCGGCCTTCCCCCTGAGAAGACCCACATGTCCGAAGGCAAGGCAGGGGCCGGGGATAGGGGAGGTACATGACAGGTGGGGGTGGAAGACGCAGGCAGGTGGCACCCCCCCTCTGTCACTCTGCAGGTGGGTGGGCCAGGTTGGCCTGAACCTTGGCCTGGTCTACAGCATCGAGCAGGTTCTTGGCGTCCACCGCCAGAGTGTGCGAGGCTGTGAGCATCTGCCGCTTGCACTCCTCACTCAGGGAGGTCACAGCATTTTGCTGGGCCAGTCGCATCTTATTGATGAGCTCCGCCAGGTCCTTGTTGAGCAGTTTCTGGGTCCCTTCAATCTGTAGGAAGAGTGAATTAGCAGAGGCCGAGAGGGTGCAGAAGCCACACAAGTGTCCACACTGGCATTGGCCAAGGCAGTCAGAAGTTCTCTGGGGGGCAAGTCAGACCCAGGCCAGGGCTGAGTCCAAGGCTCCATGAGGGCTGGAGTCAGGTCACCAAGGACAGACATTGCAGACCTCAGTCCACCCCATGCCAGCCCAGTCTGATCCGGCCCCACAGGCCCTCTTGTGCTGGCCCAACATTGGAGTGGAAGGTCAGGGATCAAGTGCATTTATTCATTTGTTAGCTGTCTACTATCAAATCAAGAGCTCAAGGGCTGTCGCTTGAGCTGTAGGGTTTTGTTTACTGCCATATGCCCAGTGCCTAGCATATTACTGAGCACATACTCCGAACTCAGGCTATTTATCAGGTGAAATGAATGATTGGGCCATCATGCTCGGAAGTCTCCCAGCATAGCCCGGCCTTGGGCTCCTCTGCGGGCTGCTGCTGCCACCCAGAAGGAGGCTGGAAAATGCCCAGCTCCCCCTCCCCCTACTGTCTATCTTGAACAGTCATACATGGTGGGCACAGTGGTGGGATGCCGTGGTCACCTGTGCCACATCGCTGACCATTGGGAGATGCTGCATCAAACCACAGTCTGGCAGGCGCTATAGGATTCTGTGGGTTTCTATGGGTGGTTTCTAGACAGACAACCAACAACTGCAAGGCACTGTATCAGTTTCCTGTTGCTGCGGTGACAAAGTACTGTAGTGGCTTTAAACAACATGGATTTATTCTCTTAGAGTTCGGGAGGTCAAAATTCTGGAATGGGTCCTACTGGGCTAAAGTCAAGGTGGACAGCTGGGCTGCATTCCCTCTACAGACTCGCGGGGAGAATCCCTTTCCTGTCTTTTCCAGCTTCTAAAGGCTGCTGCCTTCCTCGGCTTGTGGATCCTTCCAGCCCAAATTTGAAATATTCCCACTTCTGCATCTGTCATCACATCTTCTCTGACCCTTACAAGACCTCTGTTTCTGCCTCCCTCTTATAATGACCCTTGGGACTACATTGGGACCACTTGGATAATCCAGCATAATCTCCCCATCTCAAGATCCCTAATTTAATTACATCTGCAAAGACCCTTTTGCCATGTACGGTGACCCAATCACAGGTTCTGGGGAATTAGGATGAGGACATCTTTGAGGAGCCATTTTTCTGCCCACCACAGGCACCATCTCAATATAAAGCACCAAGACTCCTGGTTTGGGTTTTGGTGATTGCTTCTCAATTAAATAAAGAAAATTAGATTACATGATCAATTAAAGAAACCTTAACTGCTATTTCGATAACACATTCAACTTTAGTATGGAGGGTGATTAGATAAAGGATCCCAGGAGGGGCAAAAGTGAAGGTATGTCCTCCTTTGCATATCTTCACACATTAAGAAGTCACTGCAACTGACACCTAAACTAGGAGTTTTGTCCTAGGAAGCTGGCCCTGTCCACTGGTGCCAATTCAGCCCCTTTGTGGTACCTGCTCATGTGAGCTGTGCAGAGCCACCTGCTCGAGGCTCAGCTCATAGAAATGCGTTGCCCAGGTGGCCCTCCTGAGCCTCTTGTGTGAAACAAGTGGGGCAGGTGGAGGTGAAGGGGAGAAGTGACAGCCAGAGGACACTCACCTCTGTCCGTGAAGACGATGGCAAGGAGGGTAGGAGATTGTCCACACTCCCGATGAGCTTCCGCAGGGTCAGGCCCACGTTCTGGGGGGAAAAGGGGCAGGGTGATGTCACCTCTTGCTTTTTGAGAAAGCCATGTTCCCTTGGCAAGAGACTTCCCGGGGCTGTACCCGCCTTCTGAGGCTACCTCGGACTAAATTCCTTTAGACAGCCTTGCTCTACGTGGGTCTTCCTGGGAAAGGCACCTGCTGGGCAGACCAGGAAGCTCAGTCCCTCCCTCTTGCTTCCAGGGCTAGCATGCGCAGCCTCCACCTGTCCGGTGCTCACCTTCACCACCATCACGTAGGCCTCGGGAGGCAGCTGACAGAGCTCATTTTTGAGGTGGAGCACGGCCCGCACCAGCTCCATGACGTTGTGGTACACCAGGTCGTCAGTCCGATCCAGGTTGGCTGTGGGCTGGATGGACTGGGGGTAGGCATCTCCAGTCAGCGGGTGACACCATTCTTTTCTGGTCGGGCCCTACCAGTGCCAACCCAACCACCAGCCCGATTGGAAAAGACTCTTCTCCAAAATAACAGTGCCCTGTCCTAGGGGTGCATCCCTCCCATCCGATTCCAGGGCACTGGTTCTCACGTTAGACTCTGCCAGTGAGCCTTAAAGGATCCTGGTGGCCAGCTGCACACCAGACCAACTGAACCATCACCTGGGCATGGGGGCGGGCATGGGGGCAGGTGGTTTTCAAAGTTCCTCAGATTATTCTAATGGCAGCCAAGGCTTTTCAGAGCGAGGAAAACCAGCACCCGTCCCAGGCAACTATAAGAACAGTGTGGGTGCTGGAAGCCAAGGGGCAGGCTCGAGAGAGGAAGGGGGCCCCCACCTCCTGCTCCTAGGGCCGGACCAGTGAGCTTTTCTCTAGGTCGGGGAGTAGGCACAGGAGAGAAGAGACAGGTCTTCCCCCGGATTTTTCATGGATTAGCTGTGTAGCCTTAGACAAGGCATTTCCCCTCTTTGGATTGCAGCTACATCACGATGATACTGGACTAGATTATTTCTGAGGCCTTCATAGCCCACGCTCTTCATTCTTGGGGAGCCCTGATTCAAATCCATTAGCAGCTTCGGCAGAGCCCACACGTACCTGTGTACCCAGCCGTGGTGGCTTCTGTGGCGGGCCTGTGAACTCCGCTGCAAAAGGGAGGGACAGGGAAGGGGGCAAGTTCTCAGCAGCCTGGCCCTTCCCTTCCTACCTACTGACAACCCAGCCAACCCCTGTCCTTTGCTACCAGGAGATCTGGGGAAATGAAACCCCAGCAAATTCCAGAAGATGGCAGGAAAAATAACCTCTGGGTTCCCTGGTCCTCCTGCGGTCAGGGACAAGCACTGTTGTCCATGTTACAGAAAGGAAAAGCCAATGTCACAACAGAGATGGAGTGACTGCAGAGGGTGTTACAGCTCCTGCAAGCCTGTGCACCCAGCCCTGAGGAACAGCTCACACTCTGAACTCACACTTCCTGGGCCTTCATGATCAAATAAGGGGGTTGCTCAAAAGGGTCTCTGGGCTCTCAGACTACCTGGGCTCCAATCTGAGCTCTGCAAATTACTAGCGGTGTGACTTTGGATAAGTTATTTAACCCGCCTGTGCCTTGGTTTTGTGACCTTTGTAAGATGGGCATAATAAGAAATTGTCCTATCTCATCGAATTGCTGTGAGGTTAAACAAGTGGACATTAGTTCGTGACTTGGGCCCATGCCGCATTTGCGTTAAGTTCTCTATGTTGTTATTGTCACAGCTGTCACTGTTGTCCTTCACCACCATCACAGCCCCACCCAGCGAGGATTGTGATGAGCCTGGCTCACTGCTGGCTCCTCCCTCTGCCCCGTCAGCAGAGGCCCCTGGAGAGACCCTGAGGGCTCAGCCACCCTCCTTTCTTTCATCCCTTGGGCTCAGGGAAGATGAGGATCAGCTCGGGCCCCCTTTTCCTCCACAAGGAGCCTCCGACAGAGTGAGTAGGGCATAGGAAGGAAGAGAGAATCACCACTTCCTCCAAATAAATGCAAGAAGGAGATAACCTGGGAAGAGGACTGAGGACCCCGGGACAGGGAGAGATGAGAAAAGGCTCTGGGCAGGCAGAGTGTGGAGCGACAGATGGAGTGGAGGGGTCGATATCAACTCCAAAACTGAACCTCTCTGCACGCTCTGAATGAAAGCAAGGCAGACATTTCTTAAGGCTGTAAATAGACGCTGCTGCTCTCTGCAGTGAGCAGTGAGCAAGGATGGTGATTTGACACAAGATGTCAAGTGGAAACTCCCGCCACGCACTTGGGTATGAACACTTACTGTAGCCAGCCTCCTTCTCTGGAGTCTGGAAGGAAGGAAAGAAAACACGTCACTAATGTAGCTCTGGGGACAACCCACTTCCCCCCTTGACTTGTTCCCCACCCCTTCAACTGTGCATTTAGAGATTTAGAGATTATAGCCATGGGTGTGGGGGTGTCTGGGGAGCTCCTGACCAAAAGTGATCCAGGGGGCAGGCCCTTCCTTTCTAAGAGTCTGAAGGGACTGGGGCACTGCAAGGTGGCACTAAGCCTGTCAATCAAGTGAGAGCCCAGGCAAGGGGCCTTGTGGAGATCAGACTAATGACAAAAGATGCACTTCCAAGGTGAGAGTCAGAAAGACAGAGAAGGGCAGGTCTGAGGCCCTGAGCTGGGGTCTTACACGCTAAGGTAGAGACCTCTCCGGGTGACTTACCAATGGGGACCTGTCATTCATGTAAACCATGGGGTCCTGCAGAGAAGGAAACCAAAGCAAAGGACTTAGAATTCCAGAACTGAAACCCCCAAGAATGCACAGAGAGCATTCACTCTAGTCACTCAGGGGGGAGGTGGAAGAGGACACCAAATGACAGGATGGCATGGCCATCTCTCCCATGCAAGCACTTCTATCAAAATGTCTTGAGCAGTGCTGCGGAGAACGATGTCCCATCCCCCCCACGGCTCGGCGGCTGCTCACCAAAGACTTCTCCTCCTGCCTCAGCCACTGATTGTCTTCCACCATCTGCTTCTGCTGCTTGTCCAGGATCTGCCGCATCTTGACCCTCTCGGCCTCCCATAGCTGCTGGGCCTCTTCCCGGCTGCTGGGTCGGATGAAGTCCTCCTCCTGGGAGGACAGTGGGGAGAGAGGAGAGGACACAGTGAGCTCAGTTCCCAGACTTAGAGGGCAGTCCTCTGGAGAGCCTGGTGGGGGCCACAAGCCTTGGTCTCGCCAGCTGCTTTTTTCTTGTAACGTTGTTCTTAAATCCACAGCCATACATGCGGACAGTTCTTATTGAGTCCTTCAGCCCCAAGCATATGCCTCCACTGCGGAGTAATGCCAAACCCGGATCACAATGTTTAACATGCATTGTATTCAAACGATTACATGATCTGTTAAGACAATTTTATTTTCCAACTACTGCCCCAAGGTTATTTTCTCAGTTTGCGTTTGTCATGGTTGCTGTCACTTAATAAATTGAGAAGTGCAAAGCCAGCTGTCTGGAAAGCCTTGGGTGTTTATCTCCACCTAAGCACCATGGCAGTAGGTCTGGAAGCTTTGGGAAGCAGTGGTGTTGTGTGTCGCCCCATGGTATGCAGTCCTGCAAAGCTGTTCACAGCGGGGCAGAGCCTGAGAGAAGGGGCAAGGACATGAACCCATCTGATTGTGCCTTTTTTATTAAGACAGACTCTTTATTAAGATAGTAGTTTAGGTTATTTAACCAAAGGTTACAAAAATGCATGTGCTAAGAGATAAAGTGAAGAACAACATTCTAAAGAAACATAGATGTCTAGATACGCAATAAATGCTTCCTCTCCCAGCTTTATTAATCTAACCCTTGTTTAAACTCATTTGGTGGGGCACGGAGCCTTGGACCTATTCATAGCTTTACTTGCTATTTCTTAAACAGGAGGTGTTGCATGTTTTCTTACTACTGTTTTTCTTTCCATCTTCCCTGGGGTTCCTTTATTTAATTATGTGCTCCGTCCCTTCAGACTTGCTTTTTCCTGCTGCACACCTTGCACCTGGAGTCACGGACTCATGAGTGTTATTGGCGTTCTTGGGATTTCATAAAGCCCAAGACGGCCTTTGCCAGGGGCAGGCCCTCCGTAGGGCATCCAGGCCAGCAGACACCTCAGGTCCTTTGCTTTCAAGTGGCCATTTTACATTCAAGTCACTTGCATAAAATGCTAAAAATTATTCTTTATCGACTTTAGCAAGTCATAATCTCTGCCAAGCCTCTAAAAATATTTTCCCCACGAAACTCCCTAAAACACACTTGACTGTAACAACAAAGTTTAAAGATGGTTATATTGGGATGTTTCTCCTTGTGCTCACTGAGCACCAATTACCACTCTCAATTTCTAACAGTACTTCTCCCCAAAACTTAGATTACTTGCTGAAATAGTCTTTGTTCATTATTCTATTGAACAACTATTTATTAAGCACCTACTATGTGGCAGGCATAGGGATGGGTGCTGGGAGGAGCAGTGATGATAAAATATGTAATGTCCCTGTTCTCATGGCGCTAAGGAAACAATAGGTAGACTGGGTTTCTCAACCTCAGCAGTATTGACATTTGGGGCCAGATAAGTTTTTGTTGGGGCAACATTTCCTGTACATTGTAGGATACTTAGCAGCAACACTACCCCCTAGCTGCCTATAGCACCTCCCCAGTTGCAACAAAAAGGCCTCCAGGCATCACCAAATGTCCCCTCAGAGGCAAAATCACTTCAGTTAAGAGCTACTGAGTCAGACCTTATTTTAAGAAAACAAATTTCAGAACATCAGAGTATTTCATAATCATAGAATTGATAAAAAAATAAATAAGATTGATTTCATAGAGACTGAGGCTCCAAATTGGGGGATTATAAGGCTATAAATATCCCTGAGGATATTAAATGTCAACAGCTGCAACCACAATGTTACAGCTACCCCAGGCTACTGACAAATAGTGACAAATAGGAGCTAAGTGTCAAATATTTTGAATATAGAGTTAGAAATCTGCAGGTAAAAGAAAAATGTGTGGGCTGAGGAAGACTAGAGTTAATGCTGGTAGGAGGAGTTACCAAAGTCAAGAAAACACTATGTAATTTCTAAGTGCTGAAAAAAGGTTCCCACCACACAAATGTTTAGTAAGCCCCAGGCCTGATCAGCATCTTACAAAATATTTTAAGATGCATTTGAAGATTTGTTCCTATGTCTTCCAATGTCATAATTGAATTCAAGGAAAAAAGGAGATTTTTAAAAATTGAAACTCTTTAGTATTTACTTGTCTGAAATGTACCTCAGGTATTCTTATCAGGCAATGGATATTTACACTGCTGGTCACTCTTAAAAGGGATCAGGTACTTGTGGTATTTTAAAATGAATCTTACAAGCTGTGACCCTTCCAGAATTTGGCTATCCCCCCCTTACCACCACCAGCCTTATTTCCACCCCCACATGAACACTTTCTTTTAGCCAAATAGCTTCTGAACTTGCCCCGTGGTTTCCCATCACTCAATGTTAGCTCCTACTGAGGCCTCTGCCTCTTTTGCCCCATGAATCCCAGTTTCCTCCTGTCCAAATCTTACCCATTCTGCAAGGCCCAGCTGGAAAAAGAAGCTGAAAAGAGTTGTTCTCCTCTCTGAACTCCCACTGCACTTTTGATGTGTGCCACTCACAGCTTTCTGGCTTGTGTTACAGGTAGGTGTCCACCTGGCCTGTTTCTTCAGGCCAACTGTAAGCTCACTGAAGGCAGAATCGCCTTGGTCTCCCTCAGCACCTAGGACAGCTCTCAGCAAAGCATTCCTGCGAAAGGTACTGTCTATTGAATTTTACTGTTATTTTAAACCTCAATTGTGAGGTCTTCAAGAGGGGGATTGCGTCCAGCCTGGCTCTGGTGTGGAATCCCACAGATTCCCAGAGGAGTCAGGCAATAGAGTCAGTCAGTAGAAAAATTGTTTCTATGGGAAAACCAGCTCCGATTTTTGTTAAATGCTTTCAGATGCTTTGCAGGGAGCCTATTATACATTTTCAGCATTCTACCTGAAGAACCTTTCTCAATGTTTCTGACGTATACCATAAAATCGAGTTTATATTGTTAACCTTTTTTGGTTTATTTTAAGAAATGCTCATTATGTTCTTTCAGGCAGTTCTTTTAGGCAAGTGCTTTTAAACCCTGACACAAAAGGTCTTTTTTCATGCTGCACAGTCTGTTTTTATGGAACTGAACAAAGTCCTTATGGTGAAGCAGGATTAGACAAAGGCAATGCCACCCCATCAAACATGCAAAATAGCTTCTTCCTAAAAGGTCACATTTTAAAGCAAAATTCACTAAAACTCAATTAATTACAAATAAAGAGTGAAGGGCAGGAGGGTTGAGGGATTGAATACTGCCTAAATTATAGTGCATGCTTTAAAATGCAGTTTTATTATTGCTAAGTGTATGCTAAGATATAAATTGGTTAAATTAATGTAAAAGAGAAAAATGAGGGAGGTCGGGAAAATTTATTTCACAATAGGTCTTGATGCCTAGAATTCTAAGTTATATTACTCATTTCAAAAGTTGACTAAATTAAGAATAATGGCACAGAATGCATCAACATATGTACTTTTCTACATTTTCTAAATCTATTGGAATAATCATGCAGTTTTTTCAAAAATTTTTAGAGTCATGTATACTGAGCCTGAAATATCATGCATGTATGCAGAGTCAGAACTAAAATAATAAAGGCTTTAGTTGGTTTTGTCACATATCAAGACTCAGCTTAGTAAAATATATTAAGTGTTGATGGCAACTGACCACAGGGACTATTTGTACTGAAGGACAAAGGAGTGGTGACAAGTGACAGGAAGGCAAGCGAAGGGTTTGTTTTGTTCTGTTTTTTACAAGACTTGACAATCAGATGCTAATCCATGAAGTACTCAGGGCTTCACTGACAGTTGACAATAAAGAGGTGACGGGGAGGGTGGCTTAGCCCCCAAACTACTTCCCATGCAGCAGCAACTTTTACAAAAGCAGCAGGAATGGAAGCCAAAAGGAAGCCCTTCCTTTGACCAGAGACTGAGCAACCGAAGCGATCAGGCAGGAAGGGCAGAGTAGGGCAGAACCTACCGGATCTTTTATCTTCTGACACCGAAAGGCTTAGCTGCCCTCTGCCCACAAGACTCCTCACTACGCCCAGAGCTCAGGAAAGGGGGAGATTTTGCATCATTCACTATAGCACCAGAGTATAGACAGGGGCAGGTCCACATCCAGCTGGTGTCCTCAGGAACAGAACCTGGCTTTTCCCCCAGCCTCTGATGTGTTTGCAAAGGAGAGGGGGGTCAGAGAGCCCCTGAGTGGCTGACTGGAGCATAGAAGTGTAGAGGGCACCTTCTGAGCCTGAGGATGTGGGGTTCCCGGTATCCCAGGTACCTCCCTCCATCAGCCTCCTCGGTCCGGGCCGGGACCCAGCATGCAGAGCCCTCTTACCCGCATGCTGTGGCGCTTGAAGACATTGTGCCGGTGGAGAGGTGGGGTGTGCAGCGAGTTTACAGGAGATGGATACTCCATAGGGCTGGTGAGCGTAGGTGAGCTGGCACACAGACCCTCGGGGACCTAGTCAGGAGAAGCAAAGAAGCACCAGGCACAGGGACAAGGCAAGAAGGTGGACAATTAGCTGCTACAAACATGAGCACAAAGAAACGATACATGAGCACCGTGGGAAAACCAGGACTCTCTCTCCAGGAGCTAATAAAGAATGTGGGCATCTCATTGGCCCTGTTTGGGAGACATGGTGGAGCAAAACACATGGCTCTCGGCTAGATGTCAACCTAGCCACTGTGGCCTCATACATCTAACAGCCCTCCCATGGGACTCTGTATACGATGGGTCCACACATGTGACTGACCTACTGAGTACGTCTCCTCCTTCAGGGACTCTTCAGAAAAGAGTTATACTTCACAGTCATGTTACAAACTGACAACTGACAGATATGATTAGCACACACGTGTGTGTGAGTGTGTGTATGCATATAGTTTTAAATCACTACTTTAAACATCACAAAAAGACATGTTCCTTCTTAGCAGCATTGCCCTTATCTTCTGCATCAAGATTTTTTCTTCACATGAAGAAGATTTATCTGTTAGTTCTTGGTTGGGCTTGTTTTAGCACTGGGTAGTGACTCTAAGTTGAGGGATGTAGGAGCAGAAAAGAGAAGGGCCCAGGCTGCCTATGACCAAGATGGAAGAGAGAGACACAGGCAAGAGACACCCTGAGACAGGGACCTACAGCTTGGGACGACCCATGGTTGGTGACGACTAAGGTAGGAGGAAAGCTCAGATGGAACCCTTCTCTCTCTTCACTGGCCACCTAGGTTCTGGCCAGGGCCTCTGTGGGGAGCCCCCAGGGGGCAATTTCATTCTCTGGGGAACATCAATTGTCCCTAACTACCTGGGAACTCCTTTTCAGAAGGCTCTGCTCAAGGTAGCAGGACAGGGTGGCTTTAGGCACGCTGCAGGCAGGCACACAGAGCAGCAGACACTGTGGACAGATGGACTGGACTTAAGGCACATCTTAGCTGAGCACAGCCTGATAGAATTGCATTTTGATCTCTGGGTATTCTGAGTTCAAATTCTTTTCCGGCTACCGAAGCAGGCGATGTCCGTTACCTGAGCAGGTCGTTGCTGCTCCCCAAAGGTATGAGAATGGAATTTCAGGAAGGACCAAGATGAGAAATGGCCCTGAAATTTCCCAGCCCTCTGGTTATGTTTACCTGGAATTGCAGGTTGGGAGCCAGAAGGTTGGTCTGTGGAGGGGGTCTGTACTTCGGCCGACTGGGCTGGAGAGAGAACACAGAGAGAAATCAGTCTTGGTCTCTCATCTAGAGTGAACGCAGCTCACCAAGGGTAGTACCAGCTCAGAGGCAGGTCAGGCTTGTTCGGAATGAAGAAGAGGAGGGACAACGTTATCATTACATCCACTGAGCTGAGTGATGGGAAAGTACAAAGGGGCCAGAGTCTCTGCCCTCCTGGGGGCCATGGCTAATTGGAGGGGTTACTGATCTCTGTGTGGCTGGCCTCTCTGGATGTGGGAGCAGCTCCCAAATAGCAGTCAAGAGCCACAGACATCCAGAGGTAGAAGGTCACGGAGGGCTCAGGCACTCAGAGCAGCTTCATGGAAGAGATGAAAACTGAGCTGGGCCCTGAATGAGGGAATGAGGAGAGCACGCCAGGCAAGGGAGACAGGAAAAAAAAAGGCCCTGGACCAGATGGGGCTTTGTTATGCACTGAATGTTTCTGTCCCCCTCAAATTCCTATGTTGAAGCCCTACCTCGCAGTGTGATGGTATTTTAAGGCAGGGCCTTTGGTAGGTAATTAGGGTCAGATGAGGTCATGAGGGGGAGTCCTCTATGGTGGGATTAGTGTCTTTATAATAATATGAAGAAGCACCAGACCTCTCACTCTCTGTGCACTGTGAGGACACAGTGAGGAGGGGGCTGTCTGCAAACCATGAAGAATCCTCACCAGACACTGAACCTGCCAGCACCTTGATTTTGGACTTCCCAGCCTCCCCAGCTGTCTCTTATTTAAGCCACCTGGTCTATGGTATTTCGTTATGGCAGCCTGAGCTGACTGCCACAGGCAGGGTCCCTCCAAACCCACCCACGTAAGGGTGTGGCAGTGGGCTCTGGCTTCTGAGCCCAGAGATGCCAGGGAGGGATGGACACAAAGACTGGGCCTAAGGGCCCCAGGGACACTCCCCATACATGTGCCCTCATGGGGATCTAATTTGTCCCTAAAACATGCCAGAAAGAAAAGTGCTTGAGCCTCTCGAGGGAAGTGTTTCCAGGGTGCTTCCCTGTCCTCGGTGCCCCACGGTCGCCTGCTATCTTGCTGTCTCAGATTCCATCCGCCAGGGCACTGAAGTGGTGGGGGCTGATGGAAGATTGGGTTCAGGGGCTGAGAGGACTGTAGGGGCACATCCTGTCTATGCTGTGAGGTGGGGAGTCGTATAATCAGGCCAGGAGTGCGCCAAACAGGCGCCCAGCTCTGCTGTGATTCAGACCGATGAGGCCAGGCCTTGGCTTACCTTGGGTGGGGGTTCCTGGAAGGCTATGGGCTCCAAGATTTTGGGAGGTCGGTAGCGAGCATTCCTCTCCTGTTCTATAGAGATGTCCTTTTCCATCTGATAAATATCACTGCAAAGGAGTAAGGCGGGTAAGGAGAGAGAAGCAAGGTAAAAAATGCTAGTGGGGGTTCCTCTCTGCTCTCCACTGAAGCCTGGAGAGAGCCAGAGGACGGCCACCAGATGCCATTGTCATTTCCTCTGCAGAGTTGACTGGGGAGAGACAGGCTGAGACATGGACCCTGAGGCTGCTCCCACACTGAGGTTGGGAGGACCACAGGAATGCATGAATCCACAGTGGGAGAAAGTCCTTGGACAGCCAGTCACAGCCCAACCTGGCCGTGGAAGCGTGTCGCCAGCCCACCTCCCCCTGCTTCTTGCCCTCCTGTGTCTGCTACGGCACTGATCCCCTATAGAGATTTCTGATGTCCCAGCCAATGTCATGACCAAGGCCTGGGTTCTACATCTCCCATGTTTTTTCATTCAACATCCAGCGGTGCATTTCCGGTGTGTGCTAAAGGAAAGAGCTGTGGGTCACTCCCACGTTGGCTATGTGCATGCTTCTTGCCTTTCTCACCCCATCCAGTGGTTCCCAACCTGGGAATTATAGATCCCAGAGGAATCTGGAATGATGGCAGAGGTCCATGAATCCACACACTCACATGTGTACCACAGATCGTCTGTAGACTAGGTATTGTGTACTATTGAAACAAATTTCTACGCCCAAGATGGAGGCGCTTCAGGCTGCCACATCAGCCAACCAAGACTCAGATAGCTTTCATGTCCCTCCACATTCTTTGCCTGTCCAGAAACACAGTATAACCAGTCAGCCAATCCCCAAACGCCAAGACAACTCTGGCATCTATACTTACTTCCTTGTTCCTTATTCATTTTCTATTTTTCTCTTCCTTGCTCCTTATTCTTTATCCTATTAAAGCTTCCTGTTTTCTGCCCCATTTTGTTGTGCTCTGGCCCCTTGGGAACAGAGACTGCCCCCTTCAATGGAATAAACTTGGTGTGAAATAAACTTGGTGTCACCTAAGTTGTCTTCTTTCATCACTTTTAGTAGTACCACTGAATACATAATATTTGGCGGTGTGTTTTCAGATGTATATGCATTATATTGTGTGTAATAAAACATTCACCCTATGGCTTACCACATTTTGTTCATCAACAGATACTAAAAGCAGAACTCTCGTGACATAGAGGTATTCTCAAACTTTAACATTAAAAGGGCCCTTCTTATTCCCAAAAGATTGGGAATACTCATTAAATTCTTCTTTAACTCTCTGGAGGACTGCCAGGCTGTGGCTTGGGGGAGGTCTCCTGAGGTCATTGGGTATCCTGCTGATCACACCAGAAAGGCCAGCTCTTCCCTCCATTCATGGCTGGGTGCTGGCCTGGTGTCTCCCATGGGCATCCCTCTCAGCCTGGGGACAGGTACCTTGTCACAGCTCCCCATAGTTCTCAAGCCCAGAATGAATTAAGAACCCCCCCCCCCCAGGGCTTTGGCCCTCTCAAGTCACATATTTCAAATACTTTTCTCCTGGAATCCATTGGTTTTCCTAATCGAACTTTATCGGGGACAAACAGATGAGACTAGAATTAATGAGGAGTGTCCACGAAGGGACAGACAGGAACAAAGAGGTCCTTTAAGCTGGTGGTCTTGCACACTGTTGGAACCCCTTCCCCTACAAAGAAAGACAGTATCCTTCCCACTGCCCTGGCCTGGGCATTCCCAGCGTCCCTTCCTGGGTACCTCCAGCGTCCATTTTCTTGTTCTAAAAAAACACCAGCATGTTGACTACAGGGTTCAAAGTTGCGCTATTTAACACGAGCTAAGCATTACACTCCCTAAAACAGGGGTCAGCAAACATCGCTCCCTGGCCAAGTTCTGCCCTCACCTATTTCTGTATGGCCCCAAACTAAGAATGGTTTTTAATTTTTTAATGATTGAAAAAATAAAAAGAAGAAAAGTATTTCATGACATACGAAAATTATGTGACATTCACATTTCAGAATCCACAAGTAAAGTCTTACTGAAACCCACTCATTATGTGTTGCCTATGGCTACTTTCAGAGACAATGGTAGAGCTGAATATTTTCAATAAAGACTGCATAGTGTGCAAAGCTCAAAATATTTACTCTCTGGCCTTTTACAGAAAAAGTTTGCAGAACCCCGCCCTAAGAGATGCTAAAAGAAGTCAGACCACCTGGAAGTTGATGGCCGGTAGGCTACCAAGGAAACAGAAGACCTTCTAAAAGGTTGACAGCATTTCACCAGGGACCTCCCAGGACTCAGGAAATAATGGCTCTTGGGCACCTGAGGAGGAGCAGACCCTCAGGCTGCAGATACGCCCTTCAGAAGGGAGAAGTGAGCCCTGGGCCACTGTCTTCCCCACAGAACTGATTCCCTTCCCTGCGATCTGAGAGGAAAAATCAAAGGTGCTGTGCTTCCGCTGGGAGGATCGGTGACGTCTACTTGGACACGTGGCTCTGTGTTGGTCAGATGGGAGGTCCTGGTGCCAATGCCAGCCCTACCTGTCCCTGTCTTGGGTGAGTCACCAGCTCTGAACCCGATCTCTCCTCCACAAGGTGGGAACAAGGACCCTGGTGCATGTTGTTTAGGCAAGGTGGAGGTAAATGTCTAAGTGCTGCTACAGAAACTGGGGGCCCTGTGTCCGCAGCCCCCACCCCTGCTCCATGCTCACCTGAGGCTGCACACGAGCTCGGTGAAGCGGGGCCGCTCACTGGGGTCATAGTCCCAGCAGCGGGTCATGAGGGTGTAGAGAACAGGCGGGCAGAGGTCGGGCTTGGGTAGTCGGTCACCCTTCTCCAGCACTGCGATGACATCCTTGTTCTCCAGCCAGAAGAAGGGCTGCTTGCCGAAGCTCAGTATCTCCCACAGGCACACAGCTGAGGGCAGGAGGAGATGGTTCAGGACCCGCCCTGGGGGCAACTTGTGCCCGGAGGGGCCAGTCCACCCTCTCCAGGAGCAACCGGGGCCGTCAGCACTCAGTCCCTGCTGGGAGGACCGCCTGTATTCCCTTGCCCACCGTGATGGCCCACTGAGGGACCAGTCACCTGCACCTGTAAGTGAACTAAGGTCCCCCTCTTTCTGTCTCCTCCACATGGAAATAGTAGGGATCTGTGGGGTGAAGAGGAACCGTCAAAGGCACCCCATTGGGACCACTGGTGCCTTCTCTTAGGAGAGAACGAAGGCTCTACCAGAAAGCGGGGTCTGAAGCCAATGCGTGCTGCCTATGTGATCAAGGGCCAGTCCCTGACCTGCCTGAGCCTGAGCTTTCTTATCTGGAAACTGAGAAGAAGAAGAAGGAGAAGGAGGAGGAGGAGGAGGAGGAGGAGGAGGAGGAGGAGGAGGAGGAGGAGGAGGAGGAGGAGGAGGAGGAGGAGGAGGAGAAGAAGAAGAAGAAGAAGAAGAAGAAGAAGAAGAAGAAGAAGAAGAAGAAGAAGAAGAAGAAGAAGAAGAAGAAGAAGAAGATTTTGCTGGTCAGCTGTGGAGAACCGAGAGGGGTAATCTACGAGGCTGTGTGCTCCATAAGGGTCTGTGTATCACATGGTTTTGTCCTCACCTCTCCCTGTGCCTCCTTCTCAGAACAAACCTCCGTTTGCCTTTGAGGATCCTCACCATGATATCCCCACACTAGTCCCTGGGACTGGTTGGTAGTGTACACACTCCCCTCGAGAGCCTTTTCCAGAAAAATGAACCAACATTGTCCCAGCCAGCCCTTAGTCCATATCACCTCAACCCACCACTGGCCTCCCACCTCTGACACTTTTCAATGGCTGCAGCAAAATAGAACCCTGGCAACCTGGTGGTGGGGTCCAGACCCCTGCATCCTGCACCTCCTCTTAGCTTGGTCATGGAGGTGAGAATCGGAACCCTCATCCACACCTTCCTGAAACTCAACTCACCAAACATCCAGACGTCGCTGGCCATGGTGAAACGGCGGAAGTTAATAGACTCAGGCGACATCCATTTGATGGGCAGACGAGTCACAGAGGCTTTGGGTGGGCAAAGAGGTTTACAGGAGATATTTGGGGAAGAAAGATCCAGAATTATCCAAAAATATAGGCTATTCTCTGGAGACCCAAGGACCTATGGACCCTTGATCATAGCCTTTTTTCTGGGTCTTTGGCTTTAGTGACCACTCCAGGGGCAGAGCAGAGGCTGGAATGTCCCCCTCACCTTTGTAATAGTCCTCATTCTCAATGTACCGGGAAAGGCCGAAGTCTCCCAGCTTCACACACTCAGGGGAGGCCACCAGGATGTTTCGGACGGCAATGTCCCTGGAAGAAGGATACAAAGATAAGGGTGAGGTGATTCAGAATGCTTCAGACAGACAGACAGGCAGAGGAGAGTGCCGGCCAGGGACCCAGCATTCAGAGCAGAGTCAGGCAGCTTCTGTCAGTCAGCCCTTCCCTGACCCACTGAGCCATCTTGCTGAAGCCCAGCTCAGGTGGGAGCCTGGACTGGCCCTCCAATCCCTGCCACACACCAGGCTCTTTGTCATCTCCCATCACCCTTTCTCATGTACCTTCAGTGTGAAACCTATTTCGGGTTCCCGGGACTTATTCCTCATGTTTTCCCGCTTTATTTATTGCTTATATTGTCCCCTCTGCCAGGGATGCGGCCACCCTGCTGATTCTCCAAGGAAGAACCCTGACAACTGTGCAGGTTCACAGCTCCACAGGACTGCATAGGCTTTTGTGATGGCTCAGAGCAGGAGCAGCAGCTCGTAGCTAACTTCAATGGAGTGCGAGGATAGCCAGGACCAGCCAAGTGCTTTACATACCCCGAGTTGTGACACAGAGACCCTCGGGACCCTGTGGTACAGGGAAGGAAACCAGCACAGAGAGCGGGGGGAACTTGCCCAACAGGTTACTGGTGGGTCAGCCTGGGCAGCGTAACTCCAGAGCTAGGCTTTCACCCTCCCAGTGGAGCACCCGCTGACTCAGTTTACCTGCTATTCCTGCATCACTTCTTACCCCAAACTGATTCATCTGCTGGTTTCTCATAAGCAGGCTCACTCCCTGTCATTCGTCTTTATTATCGAAAAGGTGACTTCAAAGCATGACAATGTCGCAGAAACAAAGGAAACAGATCTATTATCCCACCACCTTGGACCCATGACTAGCTATGTCTCACATTTTACCCTTGTGCTGGAAGGTAAGGTCCACAAAGAAAGGGATTTTTGTTTGTTTTGATTATGACTTTATCCCAGAGCCTTGAACAGTGCGTGGAGGCACAGGGTGGGAGTTCCATAATATTTGTTGAATGAGTGGAAGAATTAATTTCCCAACATTGCTTTGCATAGTATCATCACAGGGCCCCAAGCTAACGTCAGTGGTGCTGGATTGAAGAATTTACTCATACACCCATTCTCTCCCCTCCAGGGAATCATGTCCCCCATGGCAGGGACTTTCTTTCAGGGAATGGGAACAAAGCCAGGTAGAAAGGGGTGGATTCCAAAGCTGGAAGGAGAATTGGACTTGGTAGCCTGGGGGCCCTGGGGACCAGAGCAGTATCACCTGTTCTGGCTGGAAGGGCTGGACCCCAGGATCTTCCCGGTGCTGCACTAGCTCAGTCCCACCTGCCTGGGGTGAGGTTACTATCTGTGGGATTCCCACAGATGCCACCACATGGGCTAGCAGGAGGAGAGCAAACTACGAGTAAGTGGGAAGCCATTTCCTGGAACCCACAAGGGAGCGGGCTGGAATCCACTGAGTTATAATCAGACACCGAGGATTTTGGATTCCCCCTTAAGAACAATCACCCTTAATAACAAAATATCACTATTTCCACTTTTCAGATGAGGAAACAGATTCATGAAAGATGCTCAAGTTGTCACATTAGGTAGGACCCAAACTGAGCTTTCTACATACTCTGTGTGACAGCAAAGCCCTTCTTTACCCCAACCTCTCTACCACCAGATCGAGGACCCAACTTCCTCCTCAGTCGCACCTGTGGACACAGTTGATGCTCTCCAGATAGGCCATGGCCTTGCAAATCTGCAGCGAGTACAGGATGAGAGTGAGTACCTTCAGAGAGTTCTTGTTTCGCTCCAGGTAGTGTCCCAGCTGCCGGAAGGGGGAAAGTGCCATCAAGACCTGGACACAGCCTCCACATGAGCCAGAGGCACACGTAGGCAAGGGGTGGGATGTGGAGGAGGGCAAACCCAGGCTGGCAAGACGTTCCAGCAATTTCCTCTACAAACGGTCTCTGGGTTGTTTCCGCAGAATACAGAAGGCAGGGAGCTCTAAAAGCATCCCACCCAGAGGCCCTGCTCAGCTGTGGCCCAACTGTCATCACTAGATTCCTCGCCTGCCGTGTCCAGCTCACCTCCCCGTGGGGATATAGTTCCATGATGATCCAGGTGGGCTCCTCTTCGATGATGCCTATCAGCTTCACGATATGTGGGTGATCCAGATTCTTCATGATCACTGAGATGGGGGAGAGAGGGATAGGCTGACCGGCTCTAAGGTCCAATATGAGGAATGTGCTTTGCTGTCCCACCTGGAGAAACGGGAAGTGACACCCCTCCTCCTGGTGTGGGTCCCAACACTGCTCACACCCTCCCCTGCCCGCATTCCAGGCTCCGCTCCTGTCTTGGAGGTCTGGGTGGTCTGAGGGGTCTCGTCCAGCTCCTGGGGGCCGTGTCTCTCCTCAGAGGACACCTACCTACCTGCCTCACTCATGAACTTCTCCTTGTTGTCCATAGTGCAGTCTTTCTTACAGGTCTTCACAGCTACATTGATTTTCTCCCCTTTCTGCAATGAGTGTGTAGGGCCCCTCAGTCCAAGCCAATGCCCCAAAGAAAGTGTCCCACTCTGGTGTCACCATGGTCTTCTCACAGGCTTCTTTCCAGCCAAGGGAAGACAGGTGACCTCTGGCCTCTGGGTCTCTGCATAGTCCATTCTTTCCCCTTTCTGCCTCTCTTCTCGCCCCTTCTCCCCTCTTCTCTGCTCCTCCTCTCCTCCCTTCTCCCTTTCTTCTTGATCAGGGTGTGTTAGGACTGGAAAGGACTTTGGAGATCAGGTAACTCGAGTCCCTGGTTGTCCAGCAGAGGACACCGAGGATGAGGGGCCAGGGGATCTGCCCAACGCATAGCGGGCATGCGTGGCACATGTGCACGGCCATCATCAGAGGCACATCGGGGCTCTCTCTCTCTTTACTGTTACTTTTTACATGTTTCCTGCCCCTTTCCTTCAGCTCTGCCTTTTCCCCAGACCTGGTGGAAGCATAACCGCAAAGGCAAAGCTTGTCTCTCCCCATCGGTGACCTCAAGACTAACCCCGGCCTCAGATCTACCCGTCCTTTCCCCAGAACTGTATTTTAGTACTCTTCCCCATGTGTATTCTCTCACCAAGAATTGGTCACCCCTCTCCTGCTGCTGTCTCTCGTTTGACCCCTGGCATCACTACCCTTCTTGGAAATGACTCTTGTTTTCATCACTCCCCGGGTATGTCATGAGTACTGCGAAGGCTGAGTGCATGAAAACCCACACATGGCTGCCACCTCCGGCCCTAGAAGAGCTGCGCTCCTCTCTCATCCTACAGAAAGTGGAAGGGGAGTGTGAGGGAAGAGTCCGGAACTCACGTGATTTGTGTAGACACCTTCATAGACCTCCCCGAAAAAGCCTTCACCAAGAATACGATTCAGAACCACATTTTCCCGGGCGATGCCGTACTGTAGTCCTGTGCAGATGGAGAAGCAGAGTCCCAGGTTTCAGAAACTGGCTGACACCCCGGGAATCTGAGAGTCCACAGACCCTAATGCTAGATTCTGCTCTCCTCCTACGTGGGCATTATCAGACTCCCAACAACACCTCAGTCAATATCCAGGGGCTGGGCTGGGCTGGGAAAGGGGATCTAGAATGTTCTGTTGTTTCAGACCCAGGGAAGAGCCACCACCCTTTATCCCTCTGAAGGCTGGTCCCATCAGGCACAGGAAAGGGCAGCAGTGTGGGGATAAAGGAATGATCTCGGCTTTCAACTCAAAGGTGCCTTGCTCAGGTTTGTCCCTGTCTGAGCCACACATGGGAGAGGACAAAGGGAGACAGAAAGCCCCCTTGTGGTGTCACATGTGCCCGTCTCCACCATGTCATTTCATGGGGCCCTGGCTGTAGCTGACACGGTGAGGTCAAGAATCTACCTCCTGGCCTTCGCAAGGTCTCTTCGGGAATCTCGGCGTAGATGTCTGATTCTGCAAAGACAGGGAGAGGACATCCCATGGGCAAGACGCCCTCTGCAGGCACCACAAGGAACCAGGAGTGTGGCTCCCACATCAGGCGAGTGGAACCAAGGCTGACATCACTGGAGGGAAGGGGGCAGGAGCCAGGAGAGAGCTGGGACGCTGCCCCAGGTTTCAGAGTGGCCCCAGAGCCCAGTGTACCTCAGCTAGGCATCCCTGTTTGCTAATGCCCAGTTGTGTTATTTAGAACAAGTTGGTTAGTCTCCCTTAATCTCAGTTTCCCTGTCTGTGAAATGAATGTTCCTGGGGAATGTCCTAAAGATTGAATTAAATAATGCCTATTATACATTTAACATAGACTGAATGTTTGTGATCCCCCAAATTCATATGGGGAAGCCCTGTCCCCCCAGGGTGATGATATTTGGAAATGGGGCTTTTGGGAGGTGATTAGGGTTAGATAAAGTCATGAGGTTAGGGCCCCCTGATGGGACTAGTGCCCTTGTAAGAGGAGAAAGAGACCAGAGCTCTCCATCTCTGCACCATGTGAGGACAGAGAGAGAATGTGGCTGTCTGCAAGGCAGGAAGAATGCTCGTCAGCATGCGACCAAGCTGGCACTTCCAATCTCCAGCTCTGTCAGAAATACATGTCTGTTTTCTAAGCCACCCAGTCAGTGTATTCTGTTATGGTGGCCTGAGCTGACTCTGACAAACATGGTGCCACATACTAACTACTCAATACATGCTCGTTATTATAATTAATGATATTTTCAGCTGTCATTGAGACATCAGAGGGGAATTTCATTTTCCTGTAATTCTGAGGGAATCCTTGATGATGTCACAAGAGCAGGAAGAAGAAAGGCTCTGGGGCCCAGGCAGAGGATCGCAGACGGCGGGCTTACCTATGCTGCAGCTTTCTGAGAGGCGGTGCCGCTGAGCTTCGAGGTTTCTGTAAGAGGAGATGAGAGGGCAGGAGTAAAGTGAGCTCAGAGCCTGACAATGCTTCTCCAGGGCAGCCTCGGCCCACCCTCTTCCACAGCCCCACCGGGAGGGCCACTGTGCCCCCTGCCTGCCTGGAGAACCAACCAGCCTGTTCTAATGGTAATAATCTGGGAGCATGGCTGAGTCGCCAGGAGCAGAAGAGAGGGGACAACAGCAATCCCCCCTAAGATGATGCCATGTGGCATTAGGACATACGAATATCCCTGCAAAAGTTTACTGGTGAAAAATCAGCACTTGTGAAATTTTAGGGTTCTAACGTTCTTCTTCCCCGGAGCCCAGAAACCAGAAACCATGGAGCTGGAGGCTCCTTGTTTGTTCTGGCTTCTCCCGGAAAGACAGGCTGGGTGCAGGGCCTGTTCCCTGCCCACTGGTTGTACTCACAGCGTGGGGATCTGGGGCAGGCTGTTCCGCTTCTCACCGTCTGGAGAGAGGGGAGGAAGATAGGGAGCTGCAGCCAGGGACCCTGGGCCGTGGATGGATGGCTGACCTCACTGCTATGAGCCAACACAAGGGAGACCCCTCCCCGCCATTCAGTGCTCTGATAGTCGGGGTGGAAGCTGGATAGCCTTTGACCTGAATTGGAATCCTCTTTGTAGAAGAAATTCTTAGGCTTCCTCCTGCCACCATCCACAAGTTCCAGCCCTGACCCCTGCTTCCTGATCCCATCCTACACAGAGACACCTACATAGGAGGGACCAGAAATGTCCTAGCACTGGATTACAGCCCTTTGGGGCCACAACATTTCTCCTCCCGAAACCGGCCCCCAGGCTGCCCTTGACCCATGGAGCCAGGGCTTGTAGCGTGGGACCCAGGATGGGACCACAGAGAACTTCCTGCAGAGCTGGGTGAGCACCTCCAAATACTATGAAAGCCATTTTATTCACATATTGGTCAATGGCTTAGCTTCCCCTGCTCTGTCTCAGGGGCTTGGCTCAGCTGTGCCGCCATCTGCCCATTGGGCCAGGTTGCCTGTAAGTGGAAACGCACCTTTCTTGGCATGAATGATGAGAGAGCCTTTGTGCTCCCCCTGCAGCCGGCAGTAACCGTCTATGAGGTCGGCCATGTTCTCAGCCTCTGCCAGAGAGGAGGCTTTGATGGACAAGGACTGTAGAGAAGAGACCAGCCAAGGATGAGACCCTAGAGCCTTGGCTAGAGTCTACCCCACACGTGACTGAAGAAGAAACTGCATACTTAGAAGGAGCAGGACCCTGCCCCCACCCCACCCCCACATCCACCTGCCCCCAACTCAACACACACACAAAATCCATCTGGGCCTCTCCTGGGGCTCGGCTTGAATTCCCCGTAACCACCAGGGGGCGCGCTTGTCATCCCTCCCAACTGACCGCCTTAAACTCTAGGAAAGCCAGTTTTTCTAGGTCTGATTTATCCTGGTCTCAGAGTGCGTAGCACAATGCCTTAGACCTAATAGGTACAAAACATGCAAGAGCAGAAACTGAGAAAAGGGAAGAGGGAGGGAGTAGGGCAGGGGAAAGACAAATGAAAGGAGAGATAAACAATGTCTTTGCACTCTGAGGTCTCTTTGATTCTTCTACCCACAAAAAGCCCAGGGTCCCTGAGGTCTTGATTCTGAGTCATTGTTCACTTATTCAGATTTAGGCCTCTGATTTGTACCTTGATTCTGGTAACCTTTACCTCTGCCCCTACCCCACCCCCCCGCAATTTCTTTCTTGATACTTTTTAAAACAGCTTTGCTTCCTGAGGTAACTTCCTTGTAATTTATCATCATCCTAGTACTTTGTCTAAGAACTACGGTAGGTGCAATTTTCTCAACAAGATCCCAGAAGCCAGGGAACCCTTTGTCTGCTGCCCACTTGAGTAAGAATGTCCAACCTGCAGTTGCACCCCCTTGTTTCAGAGCTTCCAGGTACCCAGAGATGCTTACCTGGGGGGCACCTTCAATGCCCAGCTGCAGTACTGCCTGGCCCTCCTCCACCAGGAGGCACCTGATGGACTTGATTTGCTTGAACTCAGCCAGGCAGGTTGGCTATAGGAAAGGGGGGGGGGCGTGCTTCAGACCATCCCACTCCTGGGATCAAGCCATGCAAATTAGTGAGTAAGAGGGGTGGGAACAAGGAAAAAGTGGGAACTGGGAGTCTCTCAGGGGGATGAAGAGAGAATCAAAGACTATTAAGGCTGGAAGGATCGTCTAGTCCAAGCCCCTCACTTTGTAGAAGAGAAAATGAGTCTGGAGAGCCAGGACTTGCTCAAGGTCATATGCCAAGTTGGTTCCAGAGCCAGGACTTGTCCCACTCCCAGGGGAATGATGGCCCCAACTTGCCATTGAAAGAGCAAGTCTTTTATCTGAGCTAGAAGAGCAGTGATAATGTCCTTCCCTCTTCTCGTCCCACCTAAACCACTCCTGCCCCCCAGCCTCTGTACGGGGCATAGTCACAGGGGAGTAAAGAACCATCAGCCCCACACTGTTATCCCAAACACTCTCTCTCCAGCTGCTCATACCAAGGGCTCTCTGCTTTCAGCAATGGGTCAGGAAGAACCAATGGTGCAGGCCAGGGTAGGAGGCAGCAGAGAGAGAAGATGGCTCAGCCTCGGGCTGGGTGGGGCCTGCCCCCAGTCTCTCTCTACCTTTGCATCTTGACTTGTCATCTGGCGGATGCCTTTAGGGCCGATGACCAGGTCCACAGTGATGTTCCATCCTTGCTGGAATAAAAGGAGAGAGGGGACTGTTGCCCAAAGCTCTACTCTCTGCATATTTCAGAAATGTTTTAAAATCCCACTAAGCTAGACACAGGCCACTGTTTCCCAGGCCCTTCAGCTCCTTCCACCCTAAACCCCTGTCATACAGAGTAGCCCTTCCCCCAAACCCTGCCCACCTCCCAGAGTTGGAGCCAAGGTTTCAGTTCCCTCCCTGAGGCAAGTAGATCAATGTTAGTTGCATTTCAGGGCATGTCACTATAAGCAAGCAAAGCGCCTTCCTGGCCCCCTTGGTGGCCCTGTAGACCCCTTTCCCAAAAGGCCTTTCAGGTCAGGGAGAGAATAATGAGAGTGAGTTATTACAATGAGTTCACAGCGATAGGTCTCCTGGTCGATGTTGGCAAAGCCGGCGAGGGTGTTGAAGAACTTCATGACACACTCCTCCTCCCTAAGTGAGGCGTATTGCTGGAATGTCTGCTGGATCATCTTCCGGAATTGCTTGGGCTGTGGGGAGATGGGCAGGGGTGAGCGGGCTCCTCCAAGCTCTGATTCCTTCCCTTAGTATCTCACCAAAAGCCTTCCTGCTGCTGTAGGACAGTCTCCAGGCCTCTGCCATGAGAGCAATAGCGAGCTCTTACCTAAAGCACACACCTATTGTCTCAAGGGAGGCTCACCAGAGGAGGTAGTGTCCCCAGTGCTCAGGCCACATGGCTTCCGATGTGGAACTGGAGCCAGGTTTCCTGATTCCAAGTCATGGAAAGGGCCCACTGGATGCGTTTTGTCTAGATGGTCTTATGTCCAGATGGATCAAAGCAGCACAGACACCCTGCTGTATCCCTGAGTATCCCCAGCCCAATCCCTTTGGTTCTGGTCTTGGGGAACAGCACAAAGGGGGTCTTTCTGGGCCCCTTGCCCTCTGGTTCCCTTACCTTTAAGCTCTCTTGCATCTGCTTTGGGAAAAACAGGTCCAGCCCCACTTCCTTCCTGAAAGAAGAAGAAAACAAAGCCTCATTTGTCTCCTCCTCATCCCTAACCTAGGACTTCTGGCCAATTAGGGAGAGGCGAGAGGGCTTGAGGACTGGGGAGATGGGTCTGGCCTGGCTCTGGTCTTGGGGTGAGTAAAGTAGGGGGTGATTAGGAAAAGCAGGGCAGCAAGAAAAGAAGGGAGGGGAAGCAGGGGCCAATCCCAGGACTTACTCCAGGAGCTCAAAGTTGGACTTTTTGTCAAGTGCATTGTGGGGCATGTCCTTGAAGAACCGCCTAGAAAGGGAGAGAGAGAGAATTCATGAAGAGGCTGGTGGCTGGAGAATGAGGCCATCAGAGCCAGGTCATCCACTGCCCACACGTTGGCCTAGAAGCCCCTTCCCCCACCAGATGTGGGAACAGCGAGGAATTAAAATACATGAAAAATACAACAGCAATTTTAGAATGATTACGGAGGTGAATGGAAGAATGCTTAATTAGAAAAAAAGGGGACTCAGGTAACATACCTAGGTTATCCCAATCTCTTGAAATCCAGCTCACTCTCTATGTCATTGATTGCCCTTCTCTCATACACCCAAGATCAGTTATTGTGTTACTTTTGACAAAGATGCCCAATCACTTAAGTGTGCCATGCCATGATCTGTGTTTCTAATGTTTGGGGCAGTTGAACGTCACTGGGATGTCTCAGAGAACCAGTCACCACTGTTAATCAGATGCACTACTTTTCCCAGAGATTGAGCTTCACAACCTTCTGGGCTGAGCCCCATCTCAGCTGCTGTCAGTGAGCACCCAATAATCCCCAACTCATCCCAAAGGCCATCCTTGAATGAGGCTGCATGTACTAGGGGCGCCCTCTAGTGCCTGGTTGGTCCTCCCCAGCCCAGGTCTGCCATTTTGATGAGTTAATGCCAGGTAGACTGAGGGTCTATGGGCAGGCACAGGTCCATGACTGTTATCCAAGTAACGACAGCAGAAAGTAAAGAAACATCTTTGCAAAATCCATGTGGTTGTGTGTTCCTTCTAAAAAGCAATAGAAATAGTAACTCATCACCAACATTTACAAACTGACTATGAGACAAAATGCCTTGTGAAGTAAGCTGAGGATTCTTCCGTTAATCTTTACTTATTATCAGTTACTACTTAACTACTATTGGGTTACACATTTATCTGAGATTTTAGGTCAGAGTGTTCTGGGTGGGGCTCTGCTAGGGGTGGGCAATGGTCCTGGAAATCTCAGGAGAAGGTGAGGCTATTTGTTGCTCAAACTGGGAAGGTACTAATTTCTAGCATGTGGGCTATGCATTTCACATTTTAACTTATAGGGGGACAAGTAGATAAAATGATGCATTTGGCATTTACAAAGTACCTCCAGTAAATCAATAAAAATCGATTAGGTCTAATTCCAACAATATGATATTCTGGAAAAGGCAAAACTATGAAGACAGTGAAAATATCACTGGTTGCCAGGGGTTAGGGAGAGGAAGGGATGAATAGGTAGAATACAGAGGATTTTTAGGGCAGTGAAACTACTCTATGTGATACTGTAATGGTGGATACATGTCATTATATGTTGGACAAGACCCACAGAATGTACAACATCAACAGTGAACCCTAAACTATGGACTCTGGGTGATAATGACGTGTCAATGTGGGTTCATCGATTGTAACAAATGTACCCCTCTGGTGGGGATGTTGATAATGGGGAAGGTTGTGTGTGTGTGGGGGTGAGGGGTATATGGAAAATCCGTACCTCCCTGTCAATTTTGTTATGAACCTACAACTGCTCTAGACATTAAAGTCTATTAAAGATAAATTTAAAAAATAAAAATAATAAATAAGGGTAAAGGGAAAAAAAGTACAAATAATGAATAATTATTGAATACTTCAGTCCCTATCACTGTTCTAAGTACCGTGTTTCCCCGAAAATAAGACCTAGATGGACAATCAGCTCGAATGCATCTTTTGGAGCAAAAATCATATTACATTGTATCATATTATATTATATAAGACTCCATCTTATAATAAAATAAGTAAAATAAGATGGGGTCTTATATAATATAATATGATATAATATAATATAATATACTGGGTATAATATAATATAATATATAATATAAGACCAGGTCTTTATAATATAATATAATACTGGGTCTTATATTAATTTTTGCTCTAAAAGACACATTAGAGTTGGTTGTCCAGCTAGGTCTTATTTTCGGGGAAACATGGTACTTTAAAAAATTAACTCATTTATTCCTTATAATAATCCTCTAAGGTTGCTATTATTATGATTATCATTCCCATTTTACAGATGAAGGAACTGAAGCACAAAGAGCTTAAGTGACTTCCCCAGTAAATGGAAGACCCGGGGTCTTCCAGGCAGCCCAATTTCAGACCCTTTGCTCTTCATCTTTACACCCAATTGCTCCTTGATATGAATTGAGCCCCCTGAGGATTCATCTTGCTAATCTCATATCTTGTGCATATAGCATACTTATTGTTTAAGCCAGGAAAGAATTTTTTTTTTCCGGAGACACCATATATCTATAGGTAATACAATCAATGATGTTAATAGGACAAGAACTTTTGTCCATATCTGTAGGTAGACTACACTCTGGAATCTTTTCAGGGGAAAAAAAAAGCAAGCCCCAGAAAATTCTGCCTATGGCCCAATTTTCAGACATGTATCCATATCTCTTGGTGAGAAATGGTTATACCTTGACTTAAAATAGTCTGTGATAATGTATACCTTTGTACTCAACTTTAAAAATGATAGGCTTGAAAATTTTTCTATTACACCTACAAAAGAGGTGTTTTCCACATCCTCTCCCTAATATCATATAACCTGTACCTCAAAGGTTACCTATAAGAATAGGAACATTTACCTGACCTGTTCCTTAAACCCAGGAGATGTGAAACAATGCGTCCCTGATCATAAAACAATCATGGGTTTTGCAGTAAGCCTGAGTTGATAAGACAGCAGACAGCATGAGAGTATACGCTCCTGACAAGACAGTAAATGAAGCCATGTCGGAGGATTCATTGCATCCCCCAGCACACTTATACAGTGTCTGGTGCTAAATAATAATAGTTATTATTATTACAACCAATAATAGTTTGGGGATAATTTAAGGAAATAAGAATGTAAAATAGAATGTTAATGGGTCTTATCTATGCTGTCATTGTGCTACTAAGAGATGCTACTTTGACAGGTGACTTAGATGATTGGAGTCTCAAAATGATACTAGAGTCCGGGGTATGAGATCCACAAATAAAAAGGGAAACGTAAGCTTTTTCGAGGTGTCAAATTTCAGAGGAGAAGATGAGACCATGTAAGATGCAATGAAGGTTATGGGAGCTGCAGTGGTCTTGGAAGACATAAAAGAGCACACGTAATAAAGTAAACTTCACACATAGCCCCCGACCCACAAGCATGGAACTCCCAGGACCACTACTAACTGCGGTGAGGGGTCTGTCTTCGAATTGGCATCATAGGTTGCAGACTTCTGCACAGAGGGCCCGAGTGTTTCCTTGCTTATTGACATAGTCACCAAGTGGAAAATCAATGAGGAGCCTTCCAAGGCTGTCCTTGACTCATTCTGTCACAAACACCAACAGTCTCACACACTGAGATAAAAGTGGGACCCTCCCCTTCACATCCCATGGGCCTCCCTGGGGGACGCCTCAGCACTCTCTCTGAAACACACAATGGAAACCAGAATTCCTCAGTGGCCCCCAACTCTGCAGAAAACAGCACCAGGGTTCTACTCTCTGTAACTCTAATATCACAGATAGGATCAGGACTTTTCCTGGTACCACATTTCCAGCAAACCAAAAGTAATCCTTTGCCAAAGGTTTTCCTGACAATGGTCCTGAAAGTCCTTCCAACAACTCATGAGGCTAACTGCATCCAAATCTTCTGTGGGGTGGTGGGGAAACTTGTCAAAACTGTATATCCTAAAGTTCCACCGAGCCCTACTAAGCCAGAGTTTCCAAGGATGGGGTTAGGGTGATTCTACTTTAATAAGCTCTCAGGTGATTATCATTTGCAACCAGATTTTGGAACCACTGTTCTAAGACAGATATGGGGTATAGAAAAAGTGATGGGAGGGTGGAATGGGCAGGTGGATGATGATGGATGGTGAAGCCGAATGGTGCTGCTTTGGTCAAGAGAGCACTAGAGTTTAACCACATCACCTTCTCAGCCCAATAGCCAAGAGTAAGACCTATTTCTTAGACTGTCATTCAAAGTCTTCCACCGTCAGCTCCAACTACCTCCCCAAGCTCAGGTCCCATTAACCTCCAGTCTGTTCTTTTCCTTCCACTGGTCCCTGAACCAAGAATGCACACTTCTTGGCCACCCCACAAACCCCCTCCCCCCATTATCTACTGACGGAAATCTTTCTCCTCCTTCCTGGAGCAGTTCAAATCACATCTTCCTGATGTCCTCAGGCAGGATTAATGGCTCCTATATGTACATCTGTTTGGCACATAATTCATCCTGCCCTGTATTATGATCAATTATAGATACACCTGTCACCTCCCAAACACTGTACATTTGAGGGCCCCTTTGGACGATTCACTAATTCCATACATATTTACTTGTGCCTACAGGAGCTGGGGACACAGCAGCAAACAACACAGATGGAAATCTCAACATTTGAATACCTCCCATAATCTTGCCTAAGGCTCAAAGAAATATTTATGGAATCACTTGAATGGCAGATAGATGGAAGAAGCAGGCATCCTGGAGGCAAGAGCAGTGGACGCCAAAGGAAGATGGGGACACCAACCAGGGAGAACCTGATACTTCTATCCCAAGGACCAGATGACGAGCACCTCAGGGTCTGACCCTGCCGGTCACCACTTGTCCCCTTCCGGCTCTCATATACCCATTCTTGCTTCCCACCCTGGAGGAAAGTTGAGCTGACCAGGAGGGGAGGCACAGGTACCTTCCCTGGAGAAGACTCGAGACAACATACCTGAGCTCCAGGCAGCCTAGCTGCAGGGCCATGCCCTCGCTGACCTTGCTGGCGTAGCGTTGCATGTAGTCACTCCGGAGCTGGCGGAGAGAAAGGTCATGGTTGAGCTTCCTGCCCTCATTCCCTGTTTTCCTGAGCAGAGGCGCCAGGAACTGGTGGGTGCCTTGAACACAACCCTGCCACCCTGAGCTGCCTCTCTCACGTACCCCATCATGTACAAACGCGTAGCAGAAGATGAAGAGTGGAGGACATGGGGTCTCACCCCCCCATCCCCGAGCTCTGCCCCTGCCTCCCTCCAGAACCCTGGGTAGTGCTGTCTCCAAAGACTGAGGCTTCAGGCTTTTGATGTGTGCTAGACATGTCCCCACTGGCTCCATGATGCAGGAAGTTCAGATACCCCTCTCACTCCTCATTTTGGACACATGAAAACTCAGATTTGGGGAAGAGGCAGTAATTTTATCCAAAGTCTTGTTGGTAAGTTGTGACAGGTGTCATCCACTATATAAGAAAAGTCTGGCTTGATCTCTAGCAAAAGGGCGGGGGGAAGAGGGGAGAGATAAGAGAGAGCTAAAACCAGACAGAATATAATGCCACTTACTTGGCATTTATCCTGTGCCAGGTCTTGTGCTAGGCACTTTACATGTTCTATAGTTGGTGGTGTGTTGGAGCAGTTCCAAACAGCTCATGAAAGCCAGTATTAAATTTTCTGAAATTTTGCAAGCTGGCTGATATATTGGCAGCTTGAAACAGGCCCATTTACACCATGGAAATTGGCAAGTTCTACAAATCAGGGTTTTTTTGTCTTCAGAGAGCTGGTTTACCAGCACACTACTAATAATATCATTGGGACCTCACAACAACCCTATAAAGTAGGTATTATTATTATTATCATTCCCATTTTATGGAATAGGAAACAGCTTCATGCAGGTAAGTTAAGTCCCTGGAGGTACCAGGTTAGTAAGTGGCAGAGCTGGGCTAGCAGACTGGTGTGTGAGATGGCAGAGCCTGTGTGTCTGAGCCTACAGCCTTCTCCTTGGGTCTGCTCTTCCTGCTTCACCAGCTAGGTTTCCTGGGCAGTAAGAGCCACCAGGAAAGTTCAAGTGGAGCCGTGAGCATATGGGGTGGGGTTAGCCAACACTTCATTAGCTGTGAGAGTGGCAGAGTTGGACAGCTGACCAGGGGCCAACAGATGTCCCTGAGAGAATTTTCCTGGACTGGGACCTCCAACATCTGGGCTTTGTCCTTCTCTCTCCCTAGGAGAGGATGGCCAATACTTGGCATTTAAGGTGTAATAGGACACTGGGGACAGGAAGATAAAACACTTTTACCTGTTGGTAAAAATAAAGCAGTGTGGTCCTGTCTTCTTTCAAGCTTTCCATGAAGTCCTCTGGCAAGTAGCGGATTTGAAGGTCATACCTGGGACAGGAAATTCAGACTCTCTGGTATCTAAAGGAAGAGTAAGGCTGGCCAAGGGCAGAAGCAACCTCAACCCCCACATGCAAAAGGCTGCCCATGAGGCTCCTGGCCACCCATGCAGGACTTTCGGTTGGGTGGAAGACCACAGAGGACAGAGGGGTGACCAACAGGTGATGCTCAGTGCTCATCCTGAGTCTCCACGCTTCTTCACGGCAAACTAGCCTTCGGCCTGGCTCCTTCTCCTCCCTGCACTTCTGTCACTCCTGCTTCATAACCCCACTAGCATCTTGTCTAGGGATGTTGAAGATATCTGCTCTGGGATGGGGGTGTGCTGTGAGGCCGTGTTAGGCCTTGACAAATACATGCATTGGATACTGCAGGGGCACTAAGCCTAAAACATCATTCAGATTTTCTAGAAGATTCTCAGTGGTTGGGAGTGCTCCCAGGAAGGGCCTCCCCACTCCACACTCATCTCCCCACATTCAAGAGCCCCGGGCTCCCATCCTACCTCCACTCAGCTTCCATGTGGAGACACTCGTACTTGTCCTGCACCTCCCCCACTGTCATGTGCGGGTGCAGCCAGTGGATCTCGTCTGACTTCATGTGTTTCAGCCTCAGCCCATAGCACTCAGCCAGCTGGATGTTGGGCCCGATCCGCCCGCTCAGCAGGATGGAGGCAATGACCTCCTGCAGAGGAAAAGAGAGGGACGTGACTCAGAGGTGCCTCCTTCTAGGCCCCCCGCAGTCTTCATGTGGGCCTGGCAGGGCGGTTCTCTAGGGTGAGGTCCTGTCTGAATGTTTTATTCATCTCTGATTCTCTAGCACTTAGTGCAAAGTTGGGTATACAGTAGGCTCTATTTGACGAGTGAGCAAACTGGCAAAATGAAGCAGAGACAGACGACCTGAGAGGAGAGAACAGAAGCAAAGGAGAAAATGCATCAAGGCAAAGAGCACAAATTCTGTGCTTCTGCATTTCATTCCAACCAAACCAACTGATAATTACCACGCATCGCCTCTGAGTGGCTTCCAGTATAGCCAGCATCACTTAGGTTCTGTTGTGGGTACTTTTAGACACTCTGCATACATTGTTTTATTGAATCCGCACGACACAGGGAAGTATGTGTCACAGGCCCATGTGGCTGATGGGAAACTGATGGAACTCACACACCTCATGGGATTAAGCTGGGTTTTGAACACTGGGCCACTGGACTTGGAGGATTTCTACTAGACCAAGCTGCTTTGTGTTATGAGGGGCTGGGCAAGACAGAGGACAGGACTCACAGGAAGGGGTTAGGCGGCACAGTTCCCTCACAAGAAGCTGGATTAAGAGGAGGACAATTGTGCCGCTGCCTGGAAGCCCATCTATAAGGTCCTGCCTAGATCTGAATCACACTGGTTCCAGTTGAACGCAGGTTTCTCATGCAGTTGTATACGTAACTGGTGAATCGAGCCCACTCCTGATGGAACACAGAGGGCCCTCCAAGGCAAATTTTAAAACTCTCAGGCACTGACCAATTTCTGTTTCATATCTTTCCATGTCATGCCACCAAGCCTACACATAACCATCTACAACATGGATAAAACACCAGCACCTATTTTGAATGGTTTTGTGAGGCTTAAACTAGATAAAACTCCTTAGCACAGAACCTGACACAAATACTGAAAAAAAAAAAAATCAAAACACTAGCATTATTATTATTTTTTTTTTAAGGAGGGTGCAGCTCACAGTGGCCTATGCGGGGATCGAACTGGCAACCGTGGTGTTATCAGCACCAGGCTCTAACCGACTAGAGCTATCCGGCCACCCAACACAAGCATTGCTTTAACACAGCAATCCAGTGTAGATTCTGATGCTTTTGTAAAAACAAAGAAAGATTGGAAAAACAAAGCCTGGTTTCTTCATTTTTAATCTTTTTCTTTTTCCTTCCCTTGGAGGGGTGGTATGGCCAGAGGTCAAAGTTGTGAAGCTGAGGGGCTGGCAGTGGCTGCAAAGCCAGGAGCAAAGCAAAGGTGGGGCCAGGGCCACAATGGCTTCAGTGGTTAGGCCACTGGTTACAGACATGGGGATTGAGCAAAGGAGTAAATATATTATGGATAATGGGAAATGGGTTTCTTACTGTTGGAGAAAGTACTTGAAATATGGAGAGGGACAGGCTAGAGAGAACCCTTGGTGAGGGATTGGAATTGGAAGTATTGGTGAGAACTCATGCTGAGAGTGGGGGGGAGAGAGAGAGAGAGAAAGAGAGAGAAACTAGCTAGCGAGCCAGCCATTTGCATACCAAACACCCAGTCTTAGTTTCCAAATATTCTTTTCCACTAAAAGCATCCAGGGCTCCTTGAAGGAATGGGTGATTCCAGGGCTGGGGCAAAGAAAGTGTGAGATGAGCCTGAAATATCTTTTTGTGCTGGAGAAAAAGGAAGTATTAGGAGAATGTTGGGGCTACATAACAAGGAAACAGTATCAGCTTAGAGGTGCTGACCCTGGCTAAATCTGGGACAATCTAAGCATTTACAATATATGACGATAGGAATACATTACATCCCACCGAATAAAATAGGATATGTGATATGTAAGTAAATAAATGAGGGAGTAGGGAATGTACCTCCTCACAGTAGAATGTCAACTAGTAAATGTAGAAGGGATGGAAACAGAACATCACCATTTGGCAACAAACTCAGCATTGGTTGGTTTAGGCATGATTCATCAATGGATGATAAAGCTGGAGGGTGGAGGTCTGATGATGTGTAGGATGTTGACATGGTCTTAGCGTATTTTCCCTTAGACACTAATCATACACCAAGGAAATCCTCACAGACACAAATGACTAGGTCATCAAGATTAACATCATTATTATCAATAGAACAGGTAAACAGAGCACATCTCTCTCACCTTGATGCACCCAGAACAGCCCCGCACCATTTCTGAGATATTCCTACCAAGAGTTCATGCTGAGTTTAGTCTTGAGACCTAGGATGAGGGGTCTTCTCAGAGACCAATAGAGTAAAAGCCCTGTGCTCTTTCAGACTGAGGAACTCGTCCACATTGGAGGAGACCAAAGAGATAGGATGATTAAATACAACGAGTATTCCTGGACCTGCGGGGCCAGCTGGGACTCTTAAATTTATAGCCAGTTGGTCAGAAGTCTGGGTGGCTTGGGAACCCTGGAGTTTGAGACTGGGATCTGAGGAGGGGTGTAAATAAAGAGCAGATATTAAATTATAAGCACATGACACTGTCATCCCCCCTCCATTTCTAAGGGGGTTTCCGTGCATTACTAAACTCTTGGACTTCTTATTTCTATTATAATAAATGGGATAGATAGGATATAAAATCATATACAAAGTATGATAGTGATAGAAGCAGAAACAAAACAAATCCAGAATGAAATATATCAAAATGTGAACAGTGTTGTCTTGGGGTAGTGCAATTATACATATATACATATATTTTTTTATTCTGGATTTCCTGTATTAGAACTTTTGTATATAATGTAGTAGTTAAGAGAATGAATGGCCTTGGAGTCAGAAACTGTTTCATCTCTGATGTGCTTTGTGACTTTGGGCAAATTATCATCTCTGCTTTGTTCTCCTCATTTGTCAAATGTAAAAATATTCCTATCTCATAGGGTTCTCGTGATGATTAAATGAGAGGCTATAGCTAAGGAGCTTAGCATAGGGGCTTGGACATAGTAGTGTTAAATAAAATATATTATTATTATTATTGAATGAATATGCATTCATTTTATATACTGTTGGATTCAATATGCTAATATTTCATTGAGGATTTTGGCATCTAAGGTCATGAGAGATACTGATCTCTAGTTCTCCTTTCATGTATGTCGCTCCTATATTCATTTTATAATTGTAAAAAAAATATCTTCAGAAATAAACATTTAAGTTTAGCGATCATAATAGGCTTGGTTTTGCATAAAAAATTCAGTGCCATAGTGACATGAGAGGAGCAGATATCTCTTCTACCTGGAGACAAATGCCATCGCTTATGCCCACGTGCTTGGCTCAGGTGCTATCAACTGGGGACCTCACACCTTGCTGATAGGCTCAGCTTTAAGAGGTGAATAAACCCCCTGTAACATATACAACTCGGAAATTAAAATGCGGACTGACTCGACAGTAAGTGTCGCAGGGCCAGAGAGAAAAAAGACTGGCCAAGATTCACCCAGATCTTAATGAAAGTTGAACAGATATTTTGCCTTCTAGATCTCAGAAGCTCGTATATGAAAGCAGACCTTACCGATGTAGCCACAAAAATAAAATCTAAAACTCTACAGACACTTAGCTGTTTCTTAAGCTCATAAAACTTCGACTGGAAGTTTAGAGCTTTACGTAAATTTAGAGACCACGAAATTTGACTCTGTTTTGAAACAAAGAAACTGAGATCCAGGGAGGACACGTGACTTGCCTGAGTATGTACAGGGAATTCTATTCTCATCCAGCTGAAATTCTATTAACCCTCCTACACTTTATCATCTATGAATGACAGTCTTTCCTCCGTTCAGCTTCCTATTTGGTCTTTGTATCAAGTGATCTAGGAGATTACTGTCCTCAGCTAAGTGCTCTGTAGGCATCAGTTCATTCATTTGTTCATTCCTTCATTCTACAAACATCTACCAGGTATCTCTTTTGTGTTACACGCTGTGAGAGCAGTGGGGATACAGTGGTGAACAAGCCATCATCCCCGCTCTCCAGGAGGCCACCTCTGCTTAGAGACTGACAAGGAGTCGTCACTAGGCAGCCTGTCAATTGCTAAGGTGGGGGAATGGGAGAGCTATGGTACCATCTCCAACCACCTGGTGCCCATCTAGACTCTCTCCCCTTCTGCTCCATCCAACGCTCTCTTGTCACCCTTTAATAGACCCTTTCAGACTCAGTATCTTGTAATGATGACCTCATAACCTGGGGCTGCCCACCATCCACATGATTGCTGATAATCCTTCCCCAGAGCATGTGAGACAGTTGTGTGTCCTATAGGCAGACAGGGTCCTTTCTGAGGCAGTGATGGATTCTGGGATCCCTGAGATTCGAATTCAGTGCATTTGGGGTGGGTCTCGGAAATCTGGTATTTTAAAAACTCTCCAGTGACTCGGATCATCTGCCTCATCTGGGAAGACTGACATAGTAGTTACGTCTGTCTGCCCTACGCACCATACTTCTTAGGCAGCTGCTGCCACAGACCCAAGATGCTACCCCTGGTGCACAGAAGGTCAATTAGAAATTCTTTCTCCCCCAACTGAGACATGGAATTTTAGTCAGATTTTGTTGCCTTTATAACTGGAATCCATCCATCCATCCATCCATCCATCCATCCATCCATCCATCCATCCATCCATCATGAAATATTGACTCATTAATGAAATTAGGGAAACAAAAGGGAAGTCCCCTCTCATGGAGCTTATTTTCTACGGGGGTGGGGTGGGGTGGACAATAAACAAATAAGCATAATAATATCTTAGGCTCAGACAGGTGCTAAGAAGACACACAAAGCAGGCAAGGGCACTAGAATGACAGAGGGCTGCTATTTTACATGAGGTGGCCAGATAAAGCGGTATTTGCAGAGATGCCCAAAGGACGTAAGAGGGAGAGGGGTGGCCTTGTGGGGCAAGTCTTTCCGGCAAAAGGACCAGAGAGCAAAGAGCCCACACGATGGTTGTCTGTGTGGCCCCAGTGTGCTTGGTGTACTTGAGCGACTGTGAAGAGACCAGTGGGGCTGTGGAGCAGAGGGCATGAGGGAAGTGATGGGAGAAAAGGACAGAGGGGGCTAGGCCAGGCCTGACAAACACTTTCTGTCGAGGGCCAGGTAGTAAATGTTTTAGGCTTTGCTGGCCATAGGGCTTCTGTCACAACTACTCAAGTCTGCTGCTGTAGCTCAAAAGTAGCCGTAGACAATATATACACAAATAAATGTGGCTGTGCTCCAATAAACTTTATTTACAATGGGTGGTGGGCCATATTTGGCCTGCAGGCCATTGCTTGTCAACCCCTGTTGTAGGCTAAGGTAAGGACTTTGGATTTTATTTTGAGTGAGACAGGTAATCCTTGGAGAGTTTAAAGAAGATCAGTGATATGATCTAAGCTATACCTCAAACATATCGCTCTATGTGTTTGGAAAATTCACAATGGCTACTACCTGTAGAATGAACCCCAGGGCAGAAGCAGTTAGGAAGTGATAGGTAAGGGAGGCGGTGGAGGTGATGAGAAGGAAGTGGTCAGAATCCAGATATGTTTTGATGGCAGGGTTGACTGATGGATTAAATTAGGGAGTGTGAGAGAAAAAGAATTTAAGAATGACTCTGAGGTCTATAGCCTGAGATGCAATTCACTTAGAGAACAGAGCTGCCATGAATGGAGCTGGGAAAGACTGGAAGAGAAGTCAAGTTTTAGGAGAGGATATGAGTTTGATTCTTCACGTGGAAGTTAGACATCCCGTGGAGACGGCAAGCAGGAAGGTGGATATGTGAGCTGGAGTCATGGGAAGGGATCGGAGCCAGAATTACAAATTTGGGTGCCACCGGTTAAAACTAGAATTTCAAACTATGTGACTGGATGAGATCACCTGAGGAGAGACAAGGCACCAGCCTGTGGCGTCACGGGCAGTATCACAGGAAACATCAGGCCAGGGGACAGGCAGGCCACGGGCTGCCTGGCAACTGAGAATACCCGGCAATAGTGGGAAAAAATGAGACTTTCCTCAGTCTGTGCTCCGCGCTCCCTTCCCAGCACGTAGCCTTGCTTCCGTGTGGGTGTGCATATGTGTGCAGAGCGCTTCCGCTCACCTGCATACCGTAGACACAGGTCTGTGTACACCTGAGTGGGCTTACCAGCAACAGACACTGCGATCCTAACTGATGGCGGTCATGGGCTAAATGATGCCCCCAAAAGATATGTCTGCGTCCTAACCTCTGGAACCTGTGATGTGACTTCATTTGGGAAAAGGGTCTTTACAGATGTAATAAAATTAAGGATCTCAAGATGAGATCATTCTGGACTATCTGGGTAGTTCCTAAATCTAATGACGTGTCCTTTTAAAAGACACACAGAGAGAAGAGGAGAGTGGGATGTGAAGACAGAGGCAGAGACTGGGGTTACGTATGCAGCCATAAGCCAAGGAAGCGTAGAGCTACCAGAAGCTGAAAGAGGCCAAGGAGTGTCCTCTTAGGAGACAATATGTTTCTGTTGTTTTTAAGCCACCAGTTCTCTGGTAATTTGTTACGGCCGCCCTAGGAACCAAATATAATAGCTACTATGCAACTTCCGAGTTCTCTGCATACCTAAGAGATAATTTCTAAAAAGTGACTGATGAACCAAATAATAAAAGTTAGCATAACTTACCCCACTCTGAAAGCATTCATTTTGACGTGCTAAAAACCTGTATCTAACAAGGACATTCAGCAATGAAACAGCCACATAAAAATAGAAATGTAAGCACAGTCACCACACTGCTAATTTATCGATATAATAAATCTAGTCATACAGATAAATAAAGAGAGGCTCAGAGCTCGGCATCACGCTCCCCTCTGCATGCGTTTGTGGGTAGGTGGGCTGGCATGGTGAGCGCACACAGGAAGTGGGGAGGGGGTACAGAAAAGAAAATGTCCTTGTAAATGTACCTCTTTTTATCACTGTGAGTGTCTCTGTGGTGTCAGCTTGTGGTTTCCTGGCTGAACCTTTTCCTCTCAGGTTTTCAGTGACTGTTCTTATGTATGGGGGACTGGCTTTGCGTGGCTTCTTTTACTCTGTTTAGGGTAACCTTTTTTTTAGAAATGGCAATTTTCCAGGATAGGTAATCATGCCTTCCCTTCTTCTTACACCTCAACTTTGTGGTTCTGCCCCTAGAGGCATGGGAAGGCCGGCAGCAGGGATTGTTCTGGAAACAAAGAACCTGAATGGATGAACTGTGGGCTAGAGACTGCTCCTCTGACCACATAGAGCAGCTGGCCCTGCGTCTTAGCCCGGGCTGTGATAACAGAATACCAGAGACTAGGTGGCCACAGTGATATTTATTTCTCACAGTTTTAGAGGCTGTGAAATCCCAGGTCAAGGTGCTGGTAGATTTGGTTCTTGGTGAGGGCCACTTCCTGGTCTGCAGGCAGCCACCTTCTCACTGTGCCTCCGCATGGCTGGGGGAGAGCTCTGGGCTCTTCATCTTCTTACAAGGACACTTATCATGTCATGGGGACCCTCATGACTTCGTCTAACACTACTCATCTCCCAAAGGCCTTACCTCCAAATGTCATCACATGGGAGGCTAGGGCTTCAATATATGAATTTGGAGATGGGCGGGGGAGGGCACACAAACATCCAGTTCATAACACCCAGTGTCTGGTTAATAACAAGTTTAAATTTGAAACTAACTGGAAGGATTGTGTGACGAGTACAGGGCAGAATGGGTCCCAATATCTGAAATCTGCGTCTCTGGGAATATTCTGGAACGTATTGCGTGACCACTGAATTTACAGGGGAGGACAGTAAGTACAAACATGTGCAGAGCAGGGTGAATTTGGGACTGGAATCTGCACTCCTCACACATTAGGCAGATGGTACCTGCCAGCCTGGAAGCCCTGTGTGGGGGAGGGGACACAACTGAACCAGGCGGGAAGGGCACTGAATGTCTCAGTCTGTCCCTCTCAGGGATGTAAATGTGGGTTCTAAATGGAGTGATGCTTTGAGACGAAACAAAGATGAATCTCAAATGTGGCTCTTCAGCATAACAGAAGCTGGCCAAAAGCGAGGGTCTTGGATGTGAGGACCACGCCTGCACCGTTGGAACCCCACCGCATCGCAGACAAGTGCCTACTTTTCTGAGACACAGATGGCCCGATGATGGACAGAGAGGGGCCCATGCAGTGAGTGGGTCAGCCAGAGAGAAAACACCATAAGCCAGCAAGTCATTGTGAGGCAGAGAGAGGAGCCAATATGGCACTTAGCAGTAGGCGACCATATAACTTATCCTCTGAATCATGATGCTCTTGAGATTGGCAGGGGCAGTTTTAATAGTCATCGCTGGACAATGTGTATGAACTAGGACTGTCTGAGTCAAACCAGGACGTATGGTCGGTTGACACCCAACCTACCTCAGAAGAGAGTGAGAGAGGAGGAGGAGAAAGGAGAAGGGAGGGAGAGAAGAGGAGAGGGAGAAGGCGAGGGAGAGGGAGAGAAAAAAAAATGGGAATGAAAGATTGGCTGTGAGGCTGTGAGAATCAAAGAGAGACGCCCTGTGTGGGCATGTCTGGGTGGCACTCTGCTAGTTGTTTACAAAGTGTTATCTTAACCCCTTTCCCAGACAAGCAAATTAGCATGTTAAAGAAACACATAATAGAAGCCTCCACTTGCTACAGAGATTCAGAGCTCCCAAGCAAACACAGTTTCCAATGGATATCAGACAAAAGGGATGTGGAAAAGTAAGAAGAGCAAAACGCATTTCTCATTCGGCACGTTGCTCAATTCTCTTCAACGCCCGTCTAAATTCTGTTGGGTCCTAAGCACAAGGGCCAGCAGCTATTCACACAGCTTTTAACAGCACAGAGAAGGCATCATGAGGCTATGACACTCACATAGAAAGAAGTTGAGAATAAAAAGAAAAACATGCAGTGAGCACATATGCCTGGAGGAACTATGTTTTGGACATGTGCTACCACATGGACTGTGATTCTCGATTGCTTCTACTCAATCAGACACAGCTCTAGCTAGGGGTGTCAGAATTTCAGAAGTGCTCTAAAGGAAGGGCCAGGCAATCTTGGCAATCTGGAAAGAGCTGGCAGCATTTTAAGCATGGAGAGGATGGTGAAAGAAGATACGGAGCTGGAAGTAGAAAAATCCGTCAAAGGACAAAGCCCAGCAAGAGAAGGCAAGTGCAAGGAGAGGTCAGGAAGCAGAGGGTGGGAGGGGCTGCCCTTGGAGAGTCTCAGGCAGGGAAGCTGGGTCTGGACCTACAAAACCGGACACAGTGTCCATAAACAGGTCCTGAAGACCAAAGCTGTTCCTCGACATTTGGGCTGAGTCCTTTTGTATTCCATACTCTCATAGAACCTCTTCATTCCTGAGAGAGTACTTGCCTCCACTTGTAAAAAGCTTCATTCATTAGTATGAGTCAACGTCAGACTCACCCTTGGCCTGGAAGCCCCATGAAAACAGGGGGTGCATCTGTGTTTGGGGTATGATGATATTCCCCAGGTCATAACAAACATGGCACAGGTACTTGGGGGCACTCCGCAAATATTTATGGAATGGCTGATGAAATCACTCAGGACTCTTTTGTCAGTGATCTCACCCACAGCCATGCCTTCAACCACCATGCAGAGGCTGATACCACTCCAATGTCTCCCCAGCCCAGTTCTCTCCTCCAGAATCATGTATCAAACAGTCTACTCAGCGTTTTCAAGTGAAAACGTTAGAGCATCTCAATTGTACTTGAGAGATCCAAAACTGAACATGTGACTGCCCTAGTCCCCAATTAGTTTCTCCTCAAGTATTCTTCATTTTAGGGAGTAGGACCCTGTCCACTTGAACCAGGGCTGCCAGTCTTCATATCTCCCTCTTCCTCATTCCTGTACCTCCTGTCCATCAGCAAAAGCTCTCATTTCCATCCCTTAAATTCTCTGGGTAAATTTTCTTCTCTCTGTAGACCACAGTGGTTGAGTTTAGGCTCTGGAGGTGGGTTGACTGAGTTTGAAAATAGGTTCCACCACTTACTAGCAATTTGCTCTTCTAGACCTTATTTCCTTATATACAAAATGGAGATAATGATGGCATGTGCTTCCTCCAATCTATTTTCCACTATTTAATCTAAGTGATCTTGTAAAAATGCAGTCTCATGTCATTCATATGCTTAAGCTATATCAGTGACTTCCACAAGAGATGGGATAAAACCCAAAATTGTTAATAGGGTTTAAATAGCCAAACTTTGCTATTCTTTAGCTTCAAACCTGCCATGTTCCTTCCCACTTCAGGGCCTTCACATATGCTGTTCCCTCTGCAGGTAACACTGTTCCTTTTGCCTTCCCCTTTTTCCTTCCCTTCACGATCAAAACCTCTCTGAAATGTCACTTATACTCATTGTCTCCACTCTCCAACTGACTGCACAACGGCTTCTGCCCCTCTCTCCACTGAAACCACACAGCAAAAGGTCATTATGGCACCTGCTCCTGAAGCCGATGAACCTATGTTCAGTTTTATCTGACTTGACTTTTCTGAGTGCCAGACACTGCTAACCACTCTTTCCTCAACGTTGCCTCTGCTTTTGTCTCCCTTGCCTATTCTTTTGTGTGTTTTTCGTCTTTCTCTGAATGATTCATCTTTTGCCTTCATTTGCTTCCCTTTCTTTACCAGCCCCGAAGAAGATGAATTCTCAAAGTTTCCTAATTGGAACTCTTTTTCTCTTGCTCTATTCATTCTCGTGGGTGGTTCTATCCATTCGCCTGGTATGAGTACATAAAGACCCCCAAATCCTCATCTCTAGGTCCTTTCTCCCTCCTGAGCTCCAGACCCACGTTCTTCCATGGGGGTGTTTCATAAACACAACACACATAAAGCTGAAATCTCTGAATGCTCTTTCTTTCTCCGTTGGTAGCTCAATGAATGGTACCAACACCCATACAATTGCCCAAGTGAAAGCTTGAGTCATCCTCGTCTCCTTCCTTTGTCTGCCTCCCTACATCTAGTTAATCATCACATTCTGTTGACTCTGCCTCCCTAGATGCACTCAGCTCTGTTGACCTGTCTTTGTTCCCAATGCCACTCCCATAGTTTCAGCCCGTTTTGTACCGCTGTCAGAGTTTAAGGAAAACAGATCCCTAAATGATTTTCCAGAGGACTAGTGGTCCAACTTTAAGAAGAAGTGTTTCTTTGGCAACTAAGAAATGGCTTACTTTAGAAAACCTCCTCTCTGTGGTCCTTTCTTAGTTGATCGACCCTGCATGTTAGCACATTTAAGGTTCTGAGAAATCCTGTTGCGAAGAAATCTGTTCAGAATTCTTGAACCAAGCATTTCTCAAACTTCTTTGATCAAAGCACCCCTTCTCCAGGACACACTTCTTGACATCTTACAGGATACTGTGTATTGTTTCAAAACACAAATCTGATCATCTTCTCTATTTGAAAATATGACAGAGAGGCGGATAAACACTAAAAGAAGACAACTTGAACTTTATCCTTTGGGCAATTAGAAACCCTTGGAGATTCCTAAGCAGGGTAATGATCTAATGCCCACACAATCAATAGCTTCCAATGACTGAGCTCCTACTATAAGTAGGTGCTTTTCATCTATCATCTCTAATCCACACAACAAGGCTACAGGTGGGCATGATCCCCAAGGGAGCAGACTGAAATCAGGTTGGTTAAGTGTTGGGTCTAAGGCCACATAACCAATAAGAGGAGAGCAATATCTGGCTCAAGGTCTAGATGGCGTTAAAGCCATGGCTGTTTGCAATAAGCACATGACATTTTGCCTGCTGGACAGATTGGAAACAGGAAAGCTTGGACATACATTCTTAGAAGGCCATTATCACGTCTTTCTTTATTCTTCCCCACCTCTGTTCTCATACCCCTCCAGTAATGCCTCAGTGTTAGCCACTCCTCTTAAACCTGGGTGTCATTGCCCTTTCTGTAGGTCTGCTCTATTTTTTTCCCCCTTCAGCACCCAGCAAGACATCAGACAGCTCCAGGAAATCCTCTCCCCTGCTGAAAAACTGTCTTCATAGTGCCTGAATAATTCCAAATTCTTCAGCCTGATCTTCTAGGCCCTCCCTTATCTGCCACCAACTTTTCCTCTCTGATCCCGACTTTAGACACTGTTCTAAATATAACCCATACTCCAGCCTAACCCAACTAGTCACTGTTTAGGAGCTTCCCTGCCTTTGTTCCTGCTGTCCCCTCCTTGTGGAAATCCCTCTGCGCTCCTAAGTGCTGCAGCTTCAAATCTACCTATCCTTCAGGTCTCTTTTCACTGTAACTCCACAGAACACATCCTGATCTGGACTAACCAAATACTGTCTGGTTTTCAGCACGAAAGAGCCAGGAAATGCCCCCAAATTTGAAAATCAGCTTAACTTCTGAAAATTACACTCGTAAACCCCACCGTGGATGGCATTAGCTATCTGCAAAAGCATACACCCAAAGGAAGACCAAGAAGTAGATAGCTAAGGAGATAAGAAAACACCTTCCTGGAAGAAGGTGCCCAAAGCTGACTCTCAGGACACAGTTTTACCTGCATACCTGGAACCATGAGATGAGCAAACAAGACCTGAATCACATCAGTTACAGGAAACAGAGGGAGTCACCAGACCATACACCATTGTGATAACTGGCCAAGGCCATGACCTAATCAATTACATTCTGCTCTGGTGTATGGAAGCGTAGTGTGTGCTGTCATAGATGGAAGGAAGCCAAGGGACGGACGTGCAGAGGCTGCTGCCAGCGCCGACCAGAGAGACACTCACAGAGTTTGGGGGATACTGATTTGTAGGACAGGGGAAGGGTTGGTAATGAGAGGATTGGAGATAATTCATCCATCTTTCTCAGACCTGGTTAGTTGTCTCAAAAAGTCCCTGTTTCCTTTGTTCAAATAACCATCCCACCAAGCAACCTATTGAGAACCATGATGGCTTTCTTTTGTATCATCAGAAAGGAATATTCTGGGCAGGGCAACGGGAGGTCCTGATTACATCATGAGGTTATTGGGAGGCTACAGTGAGATAATATATGCAGAGGAATTGATCCAGGCTGTACACAGTGATTGTTAATAAATGTAGGTGTTTAAAATCAATCAACATATTGTAACTGCTTCTGATGACAAGTTCTTATATATTAGGTTAATGTGAACTGGCTGCCTAGTGTCTAGGTGCCCTCATGATGGTGGGTACCTGGATTTCCAAAACAAATTTCATGATCCCGGATGAGAATGAGCCAATTTAAATATTGCCTCAGAAAGGGCCTGCCCACCATTTACCTGGTCTAGGGCATCTCTAGCTCATTATCATCCTCTAAATACCCCACCAACTCATCTGTCTAACTACCCAGCACATGTCTTATACCATTTTTGTTCTAGTTTCAATGCCATTGCTTGTATATTTCCCTAATTTCATCAGACTGTAAATTCTTTTTGGGTGGGGGCCCTAGTATCCCTTATAGATACTTAAATGTCATAAATACTTAATGACTTGAAATGAGTTGAATCAAGGACCACTAAATAAATGACCTGAGGTTCAAAATAAGGCTATAAATCCTGCCCTCAGGCTGCTATGGAAGTGGGCTGCAGACCCCTGGAAAGGAGGCCAGGCCCTACAGGCTGAGAACTTTTCTCCTGGTGCCCCCAGCCCAGGAGTGGATACAGGAGAGCCTGCTAGGTTGAAGGAGGGCCACTCAACTGCCCAGGAGAGAGAGAGAGAGAGAGAGAGAGAGAGAGAGAGAGAGAGAGAGAGAGAGAGAACCGCCCGCCACACTCACCCGGATCTCGGACTGCACAGTGCATTTAACCAGTTTGAAGTTCTTCCCAGGGTTGAAGCTGTTGCTGTAGAAGCAGACCTTGAGTATCCGCACGTCTTCCTTCTCCACGTCTACTGGCACCACCACCATGGGTTCTGGAGGGCCTTCTGGCTGACGTAACGTGCCCACCTTCACTCGGCTCAGGGGCTCCGACACCCCAGACATCCTCTCAAACGGCAGCTAGGACCGGCACATTGCAGTCCTGTGGAGAAAGCAGAGGGACAGCCCTGAAGGAGTCTGTGTAGGCCCACATGCCTCGCCCCCCAGGGACAGCACCCAGCAAGCTGAGACCCACGCAAACACCACATTCCCCCATTCCTGAAAACTTCCCTTAAAGGCATTGGGATTTATTGACTTGGGGAAACCGAAGCACAAAGGATCAGTTTGCATAAACATCCGGGTATTCAACGCAGGCTTGGAACTCCCAGACTGTGAGCTCCCTCTTCCAGAATCCCCTTCTCTCCATCCCTTTTCTCCTCCCACACTGGCTCTTAGGCAAGGGGCCCACACTTTGCAAACGCAGCTGTGAGAGGAGGCGGTCGCAGCACGGTTCCAAGGCACAGCTGAGAAGAAAAAAGCGAAGGACAGTGGAAAATAGCAGGAGAGAAGCAGGGACAAGGGGAAAAACCAAGAAGAAAAAGAAGAATGGGTGGCCCGGAGGGCACTGGAACAGAGAGGGGAGGAAAGGGTGGGGGACCACGCTATTAGTGGATGACTTTGTCTGCCCCTGCTTGAAGCCACCAGCCCGAACTTTCTGGGCAGGAGGCCTCAGTCCCACAGGAACTCATCGTAGGGCACATCATTCACTGTACATAGAAGGATTCAAGAGGGACAGCATTCCAGCAGCACAACTTGGGAGGTCTTTCTGCCAGGTCAGAGGGGGCTGGGCCCCTAGAAGCCCTGCCCAGTTCTGATGACAGTTTGGTAGACACTGATACAGACTATAAGAATCCTAGTAATCTTTACTTCACCCTGAATCTCAGCAAAATTGGTCTTCTTGATCCAACACGACACTGTTGGGTTTACCCACCACTGGTCAAAAAGCAGGAGTGCCCCAAGGAAGCAATGGAGGTTCTATCTCCAGACCAGGTGGTGTCCACCTTAGCTCCACGCTAGGACCCCCGGGGCAGGTTTTAAGCACACTTAAATCCAGGCCCTGTGCTCGGAGAGTGCCCCTGAGCTGGTCTGTGGGGAGGTCTGGAATTGGTATTTTTAAGTTTCCAGGGATTTTTCTAACATTCAGCCTAGGTTGGGAACCACTATTCTAGACTAAGCTGAGCTCTCATTCTGAACCCATTCGTACAGAAAGGTATCTCCCTTCTAACAAGAGACTTGAATTTTAGGGGCACATTCCTAGACCAGGAGTTGGGAGCAAAGAGATGAAGTTGGCAATGTTAAAATACAAATGTGGAGTCAAATGCTTTAGAAGTCGAATCAAAGTCTGTGTTCATTCATTCACACTGTGTTAAGCACTAGAAAGCAAGATGCAGACAGTCATTAGTTTCAAAGAGTCATTCCTTTAAAAATAAAAAAAAGCCCAATGTGTATTATGAGCCATAAAAGAGATGCTGTGAGGATGAGGGACGGAGCCAGGTATGTCCCTTCCATCCGGGGACAGTCAGACAATGGGCAGAGTGCAGCCTGAGGCCACAGGCCAGCTAGAATTTGGGAAACACAGATGAAGAAAAAAAAAAAAAATCCAGTGTGCTTTCTTTTAGAGACTAATATAAATATTCCAGAAGTAGCCACACATTTTTCTACAAATATTGACTAAGCATGTCCTGTGTGCGAATATTCTGCTCTGTACTGGACATATACCTAAGTTTCCCCACACCCTCAATAAGGAATCCAGAGGAAGTAGCTTGAGAGGAAATCTACCCGCGGAGTGGGAAGTGGGTGACAGGGAGGGGAAGACAGCCACAGGAGAGTTATCAATTGAGTTACTGCCACTTGGGCAACAGCAGCATAATCCCACAGAGCTATCCCTCCCGGGGCGGGGGTGGGGTGGGGTGGTGGCTGGGCATATATGTATACACCACTTCTTACAGCCACTGTCCTCAGCATTTTAGCCAGTTCTGCACAAGGGTAGAGTAGACTTTTTAAGCAGCCAGAGAAAGTCCTTAGGCACAAAGATGCAGATGCTGGCAGATAGAAAAGAGCAGGAGAACACTGAAATGACAAGGCCCAAGGGGATATCAGAGGGAACAATGACAGATCTGCTAGAGGATGTGAAGATGAGAGAAGGGTGTCTTGTCCCTAAAGGCATGCACTCTAGTTGTAGAGACAAATGGTCAGAATATATATATATATATATATATATATATATACACATGTATATATATATATACATATATATACACATACATATACATATATACACACACACACACACATACAAGTAAGTAAATAACACACACAGATTCAGGATCCGCTGTGTCTCCTGAGCCAAGGGCCCCATGATCCCTGGGCATCTGTTGGGCATCCCTGGGCATCTGCTTTACGAGGCAGTTTTGTGAAACAGGTGCCTGGGGTAGGAAGGAAGTGGAGTGGCAGACGGTATCTGTCTCCAGGGACTAGATCCTACTAATGGAAGCCAGAGGGCCTACATTCCAAAGGCCATTTGGAAACAAGGGGCACAATCAGTGCTGTCATATGGGTTGATGGGAACATGGACTCAGAGCTGGAAAGAAGGGCATTATACCCTCGTCTACAGGTTACACCATGTGGCTTCTGGGCACCCACAATGAAGGGAATGGGTGCCACTCAGGACATGGCCTCCACCCGGCCCAGGCAGCATCGTCACCCAAAGGCTCCTGGTGCCAGTGAGGACACAAGAGATACCCCAGGGATTCCCTGAAGTACCAGGGAAGAGTTTGAGAGAGAACAGTTCAATTCAAGAGATCTGGCTGGTGAAATCTGGAAAAGTCCATTTTCACACACTGTGTGTGTCACTGGCTGAAGGGAAGAGTGAAGGACATAAGCCCTCTCTGAAAGGCAGCACATAGGAGCAGAGATAGAACGGGGATTAGAAACCTTGACCTGGGGCAGAGTGTGGGGCACAGTCGGCAGTTGGGAAGAGGGATTAGACTCTCATGGTGCTTTTAAACCTGTGCAGGTACAGCCACCAGTACAATGAAATGTGGTGCTTTCCAACTTGAGGGGCCAATAGGATGTAAACATGTAATGAGGACGTGGAGCATCAGGAACTCTCATTCACTGCTAGTACAAAGCCTGGAAGACAGTTGTGCGGTTTCTTAAAAACTAAGCATACTCTTACCATGCAATCCAGCAATCATGCTTCTTAGTATTTACCATAAGGAGCTGAAAACTTATTTCCCACACAAAAACCTACACACAGATGTTTATAGCAGCTTTATGCATAGTTGCTAAAACTCCGAAGCAACCAGTATGTTCTTCAGTAAGTGAATGGATAAATAAACTATGGTATACCTAGAAAATGGAGTATTATTCAGTGCTAAAAAGATATGCTCTATTAAGCCGTGAAAAGACATGGAGGGACCTTAAGTACATATAACTAAGCGAAAGATGTCAATTTGAAAAGGCCAGATACTCTGTGATTCTAACTATATGACCTTCTGGAAAAGGCAAAACTATGGAGACAATAAAAAGATCAGTGGTTGCCAAGTTTTTGGGGAAGGAGAGATGAACAGGGAAAGCACAGAGGATTTTTAAGGAAAGGAAAATACTCTGTATGATACTGTAATGCAAACACTTGTCGTGACACATTTGTCCACGCCCACAGAATGGACAACGCCAAGAGTGACCCTAATGTAAATGACGGACTTTGGATGATTATGACGTGTCAATGTAGGTTTATCTATTATAAAACTCTGGTGTGGGGGGGTGTCACTAGCTGGGGAGGCTGTGCATGTGTGGGGCAAGAGGTATGTAGGAAATCTCTGTACCTTCCTTTTAATTTTGCTGTGACCCTAAAACTGTTCTAAAAAATAAAGTCTATTAAGCAAAAAAATGTAATGCTGGGAAACCACAGCCTAGTAGCTGACCCCCTTGCCCAGCCTCACCAGGCAGTGTCTTGCTCCCTCTCCCTCAGGAGCCAGCCCCACCCCCAACCCTGGCCAAGGAGAAATGTTCATATTCTACATCTGACCAACTCAACCCACCCAGACTGATGTGTTGGCCATCACCAATATGCTTGGAGGATACAGGTTTCTCATCTTTATCAGTTTCCCCTGGCCCTTGGTTCAGGAGGCATCATCCACAGTGGTCAACATGGCTCCAGCGGAAATATTTTAGCGAAGTCATTTCAGTCGCCCAGGATCTACCATTACCTTCAACCCAACGCAAGTCCCTCACGTCTGTCTTTAGTCCTGTACTATTTATTTCCAAAGTGTTAGGTTGGTGCAAAAGTAATTGCGGTTTTTGCAGTTATTTTTAACCTTTTAAATCACAATTACTTTTGCACAAGCCTAATAATTATAATTTAAAAACTTTGAAAGAAACATAAGTGCTTTGCACAACAATCCTGGGAGATGGGTATGGATGATTATGCCCATTTACAGATAAGAAAATATACTCAACATCTGGTCCACGATTCATGCTTCCTGAATAGCAAACTTGTACCCCAATGTGGATTAGAATCCAAGTTCAACACAGTGTGATTTATAGATGATGTAATACAGAAGTGTACACCTGAAATCTATGTAACTTTACTAAAAATTATCACCCCAATAAACTTTAATTAAAAAAAAAAAGAATCCAAGTTTAAAGTTTTTCCCCTTTCCTGTCTGCCTTTGAAGAAGACAGTATCTCTTGACATTACTGTGGTTGGCACAAACTCCATGCAATAAGACACTGATCATGCCAGCACTGAATATGCCCAGTCTATGAAGAATCCCGAGGCCCTCGTGGCTTGGAGAGTGTTACCCCTTCCCAAACTAGGACCTAGTCATGCGAAGATCACCAAATCCTCTGACTCAACCTGTGAGCCAAAAGCCCTGCCCCTTTCTCTAATCCAGACCTGGACCCCCAGCTTGGCAATCCCTGCCCCCTGCATCCTGGCCTGCCCCAGACCCTATGAGCTCTGTTGGACGAGAGTACATCCTTTCACACTAGTGAAAATCCTGGCTCTGAGCCATCGTGAGCGACAGCTTGCCTCCCAAACCCCGGATCTGCCCAAGTCAAAGTCAAAAAATAACAAATACAAGGAAATGGGATCAAATTAAAACAGGAAACGTTCTGATTGGCTATAAGAATGTCTTGGCCCAAACCTGTAAAGGGTACGAAGGGAGGCTGCACAATCTCTAAGTGCCTGCCGATTTCAGGAAGAAAGTAAATGATACTCTTCCTGACTGGTAAGACATTCACCTGCCTGAAGGGGTATGGGTGTGCTGAAGCAGGATTTAAGTCCTCTCAGAGCCTCTGGATAGTCACTGTACCCAGGGCTATGTTCTTGGCATGGGCAAGATGTCAGGGTCATAGGGGTCAATATCTCAGAAAAATATAATCTTGCACTTGAAGACATTGTAAAGTCATGTGACGTCTTACTGAACACATTCTGTCTGCTAGGGAGTGTACTTAGTAATCTCTGAGTCTTTAGAAAAATCCTGTAGGATAGTAATGTTAACCTCAGACCTTAAGAGAGAAAACTGGAGCCTAGAGAGGTGACCTGGAGGCCACACAACTGGTAAAAGGTAGAGACTTAAGGCCACCACGTTGCCTAACTCTGAAGCCCATCATAAGTGACACCCCAGACTTATATGGCATGGCTGCCCCAAGGACACGAGTTTTAAACCCAGAACCTATGAGTCAGATATGTGTGCACCTTCTCCCTGATATCATGCCACATATCTGACTAATGGTCCCCTTTCCATGCTCCCTCAAATCTTGGGCAGAATTTTCAATCCTTGAAACAATGCGTTTTACCCTTGGACTCCCAAACTCCGCTTTCATGTCTGGTTCCCGAGAGGCCACGCTTCACTGTTGATTGCCAACTACTAGAGGGCTGGTGACATGGCTGTTCTGCCACCATGCTTTGGAGTTAGTGCCCACCTGTGCCACTGACCAGCCATGATACCTTGAGACAGGAGGCCAGATGGGTCAGAGTTCCCAGACAACAGTTAGTAGGTAGATCATGGCCTTTGCTATTTCCCCGTGCCCATGGCAAAATAGGAAAAATAAGGACACTGTGGAGAATTCATCATGAAGCCCAATGTATCCCATTTAAAGGGCAGTCTTTCATTCTAACATTATGTCTTCCCACGTGTTTTGGGGTTTCCAATGCTCATTCACTTATGAAATGACAATGACAGTCTTTGGCAACTGATGGTGAAGCTTGACCTCTTGGGGAAGTGAGAGTGGATGCCGGGAGCCCGGAGCTAAAAGGCATTCTCTCCAGGACTGAAAATTCTGCCACTTACAAGTGTGATCTGGACAAGGTCACCTGACTAGGGCTTGGTTTCCTCTCTTGAGGTATGAGGCTAACATTACCTATCCTGCAGAACTTTCTGGAGAATCAGAGATCGCTTATGCCAACTCCCTGGCACATGTATATTTTAAATGCCTATGACTTGGCAGAAGAAAGAATCAGAAACCCAATACTCATCCCCACTCGTCAAAAACTAAGCTGGCCTAGTAGGTGGAGGATTGGGTGGCTGTGGCAGCCCCCTCTTTCTCCAGGGCACTGAGACTGCTTTTCTATCAATACCTGCCTTCCTCTATCCCTCTGCCCACCTGAAAAGATTACCCCTACTCCTACTCTTTGCTCATACATAGGGCCATTGTCTGTCCTGAGAACACCACAGAAGCATGGAAAGTAGCCTCACGGGAGACTTGAAAACACAAGCCCTTTGGATCTTATGGAAGCCAGAATGTCACAAGACACGCTTTATTTCCACTCCGTTTCTGAGTCACTTCCTCTTGCTGTTTCCACATCAACAAAATGGGGAACACATGCCTTTCCTCTGCAAAGTCCTGCTGAGAGCAGCCACTTAACTAACTGGTAGTGACCTTGCAGTCTCGGGGAGCCAGGCCTGCATTTCTGAGCAAGCTGGGCCCTACTGGCTCCACGCAGCACCTCTGCCCCAGTCTCAGCCCTTTCAGCCCCTAGTTCCCTCACCAGCATCCTGCCTGCTCCTGGGCCTCCCAACCCATCATTTGGCTAATCCCTTCCCCTCCTCTCCAAGCATCCCTCCCCATTACCTTGCAAAAGAAGGAATCAGAAAGGTGGTGATTATCACCAGCTATAATTCAATATAATTCAAAAACATTTATTGAGTCTCAATCACACTTTCAGCCTGCCACTTGCACACATTACCAACTCAGGATAATTCTGTTACCAGCATCTACCAACCTGGAGGTCAGCTGACTTCGGGGGGCTCTCAGGGGGCAGGAGGGGAGCAATGGGGTGCATTACCCATCTTTCCCTGTTAACAGACCCCTGTTCTCACTAGTTTAATGACTTTGATTCCTGCAGTTGGGCAAATTTTTCTTATCTCCTATGTGAACTCTAGGGTCCGCTGCTTCCCCAACCCTTCAAAAAATCCCTCACCTTGCTCCTTATTTGCCAGCTCATGATTGATTTTGGCTGGTCTGTTTTTCTGCCTCCTTCCTTCCTTCTCCTTACTTCCAGTCCTCTCCCCTCCTTTGTTCCCCCTCTCCCTTTCTTTCTTTCCTTCCTTCCTTCCTTCCTTCCTTCCTTCCTTCCTTCCTTCCTTCCTTCCTCTTTCTTTCCTTCCTCTTCCTCTTCTCCCATTCCCTTCTTTCCATCTTCCTCCTTTCATCTGTACCTCCCTGCCCCTCACTCCACCTTCCTATATCTCGGGAGGCATGCCAGACTCTGGGCATACAAAGATAAACACAAGAGGGAAAAGGGTCCCCATCCACCAGAGACTTATAATCCAGTAAAGAGGAAAAAGATGAAAACAAAACAGTCGCAGCATGATATGGGCTAACAGGGGTCTAAGGTTGGTGCCAGGGGAGCACAGAGAGGACTTGCAGGGGACTCAGGAAAAGGTGACACAGCAAGATGGGGAAACCACATGATCTGACATAGGGCTGGCAAGGAGGGTGGTCAGGGGTTGTTGGGAAATGAGATGAGACAGGGCAACATGCTAAGGAATTTGAACTTCACCCTGTAGAAAAGCAGATTTTCATTTAAAAAACATAAGTCTGGCTCCAGGCGAAAGCACAGGCACGAGTTCGGAGGCAGCAGGAGCCGTTCAGATGAGGCTCTGGTATGTGTTTCACAACTGGCAATCCAGGGGAAAGAAGATTTGTAGCATTTGCCAATCTCTCTGGTGTAAATGCTTCCATTAGGGCTGATGTCAGTTACCGATGTGACCTCACTGAGAGTGGCTTTGGAGAGAAATGGTTGCCGCCAGCCTATGAGAACTGGTTCCAGCACACTACTGCCTGAACAGTGAGAGACCCCGGGGGAGGAGGGCAGATTTCAGAGTCACTTGCCTCAAGCCCACCTGACCCTGACATTGTTTGTTCCCAGCAGTAGTATCACCACGCGGCATTTTAAGACAGCAAGATACAAGGTGTGCGGAGCACAGAATTTAAGATGTGTGCCTTCCTCTGAGGCGCTCCTGTTACTCTCCATTCTCCTAAGTTGTAATTTTCAAACCCACACTCTATCATCTTTAACCCCAAACTAAATTGTTCTCTAACGTCTCCATTTCGAGTCATGATCTCGGACTTTTCCTTCTCTCCCAGCCTTCAACTTCAATGAATCTCATTTCCCTCTCTGCGTGCATTACAGAGTTGGCTGGTGAGCAGGCAAATTTGGTGACATGACAAATCAACACTTCAGTTGGGTGTTAGACCGAGTTCTTCCCCATTTTCTTGAGGTTAATGAGGAAGCCAGATGACAAGGAGGTGAATTCATAACTGGTCAAATGGTTTCTTCCCACGGCTGCTGGTCAAGTGTCCATATTAATCTGAGGACTGTTGTTTTAACTGGCCTTTGTTCACACCTTTTAGTTTGGCATTAAGGAGTTCGTGGTTATCAGACAAGAAGCACCGAGTTGAGCCCACGATCGGGAGAGAACGTGACTTTCATTGCAGACTACAAATGACCCCCGGAATCTACGCAGGCTGGCAAGACATGCCAAGTGTAACAAAGGCAACCAGTGAAATGGGATAAATGTGAAGTTCTTCATACAGATTAAAAAACATCTTCTCTAGTCTGGGATGAGGAAGATGTGGTTTAGCAACCACATGGATTAAAAACATGGGGCTTAAGCCAACTAACTCACTGTTAGTCACTATGATATGGCTGCCAAAAAAAATTTCTGCAGTATTGGGGTTACCAGAATACCCCTAAAATAAGGACCATGATTTCCCCTGGGGCCCTGCACAGACGTGACCACAACTACCCACTGCCAGCCTAAGGCCCCGCAGTTGGAGAGGCTGTGTTCTAGAATGAGGACCCTCAGAGCCCTCGGAGCTTGGAGACTTTTTCACATGCTGCAGACCCTGAAAACTAAAGGGAGAGGGGAGTCCTGAGAAGTGATGATGGATTCATGGTTTCAAGTGGTTGTAGGGCTGCATTGCAAAAGGTGGACCCAACTCCTTCATCCAAGTCAAGGTTAAAAAAGTGTGCAACAGACAGGAGGGAAGAGGGTCTCTATGTTTGCATCCCTTTCTAGAGTATTGGCACCCTTGCTGTTTTTACTGATGTCTCCCAAGGCAGATATCACTCTCATTTGGAGAACGAGGAAAAGTGACTGAGCAGCTTGCCTAAGGTCACCTGTTAAGTGGTAGAGGTAGGACCAGACTCAGATTTTTCATCTGAACCCAACAAACACAGCCTACAACCCAAGTCCCATTAGTGAGCCTGCCACTCTGGGCTTTGTCTCTACACATCAAGGTTATTTCTGTGCCAAAGAGCATAGCTCAGAGCACTGCTTTCCTGATGTGGCTCCCAGAATCCTGCTCAAACAGAAACTTACACATAAACTCATCAGTTCTAGCCATGCAGCGCTAAAAGGAATACCAGCTTTTTGATATATTAGTATGTGTAATATTGATGGCAATGTAGAATTTGTTGTCTTGTATGATACATTTCATAAACAGAAAATATTGACGACAAAAAGAAAACTCAGGCCGTTTTGTTGTTTTGTTTTTCAATCAGAAAGTACAAACCCAAGTCTAACAGTACAGGTGTTGTCCCCTTGTCTATTACCACCCTGAAAATAACTAAGCCATCATCTTGAACAAGCTTCTCCACCTGCTAATCCCCAATCTGCTACTCTTTGCAAACCCAGTATATATTACAAATTTGCTTTATGTAAACAGATACCAAAACCATTAAACATGATGGTGCCCCCCATCTGTACACTGCGTAATCAGCTTTCATTTTAACGCGAATTGGGTAAAACAGCAATTTTGATGCCCTGTCAAGCAAACAGGATGCCACCTGTGTGTGAAAACACTTGGGAAAATTAAAAATAGATGGAAAAATCCTCAGCAGTTAAAAATGCTAAGGAAAACAGCTTAGAGGTACCAGTACGAACCTTTTAAACAAGCCAAGACACTGTGAGAAAAGTAATAAAATCTTATGTTTATGAGCTGGAAATGAAACAGGTAAAAGGGCCAGTTGATTCAGAACTGGCTTGCTGAAGAGCAGATTGGTTAAATATAACAACTCACATGTGTTGACCTGGTTACCCAACTTTGGTAAATACCCCCCCCCACATATCTAAAGGGGTGGGCGTGGATTATTTGCACAGATATGTTCATAGCTGTACTATTTATAACAAATGGCGAGATAGTAAAATCAGAACAAAATGCTCAGGAGGAAATCTAAGCAATATCAGTCATGACAAACTCTGATAATGTGAACTGTGATAATACATGGAAATATTTATATAAAAATGTTAAATGACAGGGAATGGAGTTGACATAACTGTTTATAAATGTGTAAAAATGCCTCTACATTTAAATTACATACAATTAAAAACTGTAAGTTTTTTTTACTGTCACATTGATTAAATATATTTTTTAAAAAAATTAATAAGAGCTTTTGCAAGGATAGTAGCCTGCCCTCTTTCCACCGTCTCCTTCTAACTCCTCTTCGGACACAGTCTTACTTTCTGGACTCTCCACATAGCCCAGAGTGTGGCCAATCTTCTTACCCCACAGCTAGACTAGAGAACAAAGAGGTCCCTAAAATCTAGATATCTGGATCCTACCCAAAATCAAAATTGGGGTGGTTAGGGTAGAGAGATATCTCAATACAATCGGCCAAGACGACCCTAGGACTACAAGAAAGCTATCCTCAACTCCAGGCTGCCTTCCAAGAGACTAGAGCGACTGCAGCACCTCCCGGGGGGTCTTTGCCCCACTGTGACCGGATTCCCCTCCATCTCTGAGACCATGTGCATGTGCCCTCCTTCTTCCGCCACCCCTGCATGCCGCCAAAGGGCTCACTTCTGAGAGCTAACAGCAGGTAACACAGAGCACATCTTTACACGGACCCTGGGCCAGCACTTCACCTGCACAATGAGCTGGTCGGTCCTAATAACAAACCTACCAAGCAGCCACTCTTATCACGCATCTCACAGATGAGGCGACTGAAGCTGAGCAAAGGGATTTCCCGAAGGTCACACAGCAAGTGAGAGCAGACCTGACTCAAACAGAATCCGAGGGGCTGCAGGTGTGGTCTTGACTGCCACACTCTGCAAAAATCTAGAGCCAAGAAGGAGGCCTCCACCCATAGCCACCCCTGGGTAATGTCCTCTGGGCTTGGAATTCTCCTGGAGAAAAGAGTGGACTGTTGGACCTGAGACATCACCTCACACAGCACTTCATTTAGTGGCTTCTTCATTCTGGCTGTATGCACACGTATCTATGTAGATATTGACAAAGATTCTCTCCAATTGACCAGATTTCAATCAGACTCCCCTGAGCTCTCTGAACCTCAGCTTCTGTCTCTGTCCTTGTAGAGTCCAGCTTTAGCAAAAATCCTGCTCAGTGGGTTTAGCCAGAATTCTCCAACATCTATAGCTGATTACCCTTGATTTCTGATCAAATGTCTCACACCCCTTTCTGCCCCCACCCCCACCCCCGCCATCCCCTAGGTATTATCTGACCACTTTGGCCTGCTTTCAGCAAGAATTCGGTTAGGTCAATTTAGACAAGAATTATCCTCTCAGCAATTTTCCATCTATTCACCCCCTCCCTGCTTCTTGGCTGAAAATCCTCACTTTCCCTTGTTTTATTTCAATTTATTTCCTGTACTGCAAAATCCTATTGTAGTAGCCTGCTGAATAAAGTCTGCTTTACTCTTCAACAAGTGTCTGAATAATTTTTCCTTAACAACATATACATACGTATATGTACATATCCCAAGCCTTTGTCCTGGGGCCCAGCCACCTCTATTTTTAAATAATATCCCAGGTGATTCTAATAGATACCCAGTGGGGGTAGAGAACAGCTGGTTTGGTCCTTGTTTCACTTGGAGAGCATTGAGTTTCGGAGAGACTGAAATGTGAGGACTCTCGGCTGAAACCCAGGCCCCCCACCCCCAGAGTGGTGTTCGACAAATACTTGGTGTGGCGACGGGTCTCAGTGAGTTACGATTCTTAAATGCAGGTGTGTCTGAGTCCCTCATTGCAGAGCACTGTAGTGGTTTTTGTTTTAATTTCTAGTTACCCAAACCCATTATGGGGAAATGGACAGAAAGAAGAGAAACAGGTGGTTTCAGTTTTCCACAGCTCAGAAAATCAGAAAATTTGGGGGAACTCTGGTCGTTTAAAACTCCAGCCAAGGTACTTCCAAGGCAGGGGAACATTGAGTGCAGGGCCAAGGGATTCCCCAGCTCATAGCTCTTCTCTCACAATCTTCCCAACCACTACTCAAACTATGGTAGGATTTTTTTCTTCCCTGGTTAGAAAAACAAAATAAAATACAAAGGGAAAACCCAACCCCAAATTTCCTGAGCCTGAAAGGTAGCAAAATTAGTTATCCTTTTATAAGTACTATGGAAGAGAAAGAGCTCCTGGCCCCAAAGTCAGGTTTAAAACTTACAGTCAGGTGGCCAGGCTAGGCTGGGAAGGAACTGACTCTTAGGGTCCCCTTTGGGTCAGAATTTGAGTAGGAGGCCCTGAAAATGGGAGTTGAAGGGCAGATGGCTCAACAATGTGCCATGGGAAGGAAAGAAGGGATGGAGGAATGGAGGAAGGCGGGAAGGAAAGGAGGGAGAGGGAGAGAGAGAGAGAAAGGAAAGGGAAAAAACACGATGTTTCCCCATAATTCTGTTTTTCTCAACCAGGTACAGAACTTCCCTCATAAATTAATTTCTGTCTATCCTAAAGGTAATTGATAAGGAGACTACTTAAGCAGATGCAATTAAAGTAATATAAAAACTCCAAAGATTATATGAATATTTGCTACACGAGTATGCTCCCATGGTTACAACTGGGTTGTATGCAGAAAGGGAGACACAGAAAATACTACGAACAGTTGTAGCAGAGAGGCAATTAACTTTGCCTTTTAAAGGGTTTGGTTTCAACGATAAATGCTTCTCAAGAATCACTTTGGCCACTTCATTTGACCCAAGCCTGAGAATACCCCGGACCGCACTACCTACCTCCAGCCTCTAGCACTTATATTTCCCAGCAGCCAAGTAGAGAAGGGGGCAGTGTCAGGATCCTGGGCTTTAGTTCTGTCAAAATCATGACTCCGGCTCCCCCATGTCAGATATAAGGCGGTGCTCACCTAATGGTCCTTGGCCTTCCTCCAACTCTTCTTTCATTGAGGTTTCTGAAGTACACAGGAAGTCTGAGAAAACAAGCAGCAACCCACTTCTGCATACCTTCACCACAGACATGAGGCAGGAGGGAGAGAGAGCACAGCAGAACCCAGAAAGTGCCCTGTGACAGAGGAGAGGCCAAGGGGACTGTGTACTGGTGGGCCCTCACGGCACAGTGGGAGCGAGCAGAAATGGATGGATGGGAGGGCTGTGTAGGGGTCATGTCCACAGCTAGGTTCTTCAAGAACCCCCAGGAATCCAGTTCTATCACTCTTCTTCTTTTGTGGACTGAGCGTTTTCTGGTGACCTCACGTACACACACAAACTCTATCGCATTTAAATTCCTTTGAATCACATCCAACTTCCATGCCAGAAAGATACTTAGATAACGTGGCCTCACCAAGTCACCTCATCTGTCCGGACTTCATTTTTATCATCTAAAAAGTGAGGGGATTGGGTGAGAGGAAGGTGTTTCCAACAGAGTCTTGAGCATGAATATTTCAAACCGTTAAAAGTGATAGCCTGTCTTGTTCCTGAGGTAGTTTAAGTCTTCACTGTTTGGCTGAAAATGCTTCAATGTTTGCAGAACCTCCCCCTAACTCCCCAACACCAAACACCTATCAGTGGCCCAGAATTCAGGGTTAAAGCCACTGGACCAGATTAGATGCTACCCCAAGTGCCCTCTTTGATCTAAAATTCTGGGAGCTAAAATCATTAGCCACAAGGAGAGACCCTGCATCCTTGAGGGAGAAATGAGAGCTCTAAGAAAAAAATGTGAGGGACGGGGATGTAGTTAGGAAGAAAAGAAAAAGAAGAATGTGGGATATTGATAAGGAAAAAAAACACACGTAATAACTAAGATTATATGAGTGAACTCACTGGTGGTGGGAACCTGAGCTGAAGGGACTTATAAATTATCTATTTTTACCTCCTTTGTTTTACAGATGAGGAAATTGAGGTCAGAGATGTCAAGGCGGAAATCTTGATTGTGGTGAACAGAGCAGGACCCTTTGGTGGGGAACAATCATAGGACTGAAGGGCCTGAGTCTTTGTCAGGAGGCCCGTCTCACCCAAAGTAAATGCCCTGCTGGGTGCTGGAGTGATTCCTACGGACTGACTATGCAGAGGACGCCGGCCAGGTACAGAGTCAAACAGAAAAGGAGGCCTCTGTCTTCCGGAACCTTCCACAGCTGCATCCAACACCTCCCTGGTCTTTACCTCGCCCTGCTTACTGTGGACTGCCCTCTTGGGAGAGGCTTCTTCCTGCCAGAGCCAAAATGCTCGGCTGCCCAGAAAGGAACTCTACATTTTAATGGTGGCCTGAAGTAGAAATACTCTTTGGTCACACATGCAATAACAGGTGACAGTTCACAAAGCACTTGCTCTTTTCACCTTCCTCCTCTCTCTGGAGGTGGTGCTGGCCCCTTTATTGGGGAGGGGACACTGGTTCAGAAAGGTATAGGTCATTCCACACCAGGACCACCTGCTGCTCATAGACATTTTAATGCCAAGCTCAAGAGAAGCCCATAGAAATCAGTTTGGATGAGCTATGCTGACAGCAGCGATGACAGCCAGACACCTCCAGAGGCCACTCTGTGGGGGCAGACAAGCTGCCCAGACTTGCCTGGCTACAGCCTGCCCCACAGCTCTCTGGGTGTAGACTTAGGTTCTCAGGACTTTAGAGCAGCATATGGGCTGTGAAGGTCACACAGCCCTGGAACTTCTCCCACAGTCTTGCAGTCACAGCTGAGGCTCCAGGTGGACGCTCAGTCCGAACTCTGGTCCCTGCTCAGCCTTGAACCGAGCTGGCAACCACACCCCCCTTTGTCCCCGCATTGCCAGCTGAGCAGACTAACCTCCCACTCAAGGGTTCTATTCTGAGCTGTCAACATAACCATCATTTGTCAAGCACCTAATTGCACATGGCTGTGTGCCAGGTGAGGGGAATAAAGAACCCAGAACACAGGCTTCCCTGCTCGCTGCTGCAGCCCACGGCCCTTCTGGGCACACACAGGTCGTACAGGCAGAATGCTGAACCAGACATGGATAGACAGGGTGCACGTAGTAGCTACAGCTGGACGCACAAAATGGGGAGCGGGGCTAAGTGCATAATGGGGGGGGGGAGACCACCATGGGAGAGGCGTGCAGGGCAGAGGGAAGAAAATAGCCCAGGAGGCAGGGTTTTGAACTTCCTATGTTGAAGCCCGAACCCCCAGGACCTCAGACTGTGACTGCATTTGGAGATGGGGCCTTTTAAGTGGTGACTAAGGTAAAGGAGGCTGTCGGGGAGGGCCCTAACGCAATGTGACCTGTGTCCTTACCAGAAGAGGAAATTTGGACACACAGAGAAACACCAGCTGCATGCAGAGAAAAGACCTCGTGAGCACACAGGGAAGGCAGCTGTCTGCAAGCGGGAAGAGGCCTCAAAAGAAACCAACTCTGCTGACACCTTGACTTTGGACTTCTAGCCTCCAGGCTGTGAGAAATACATGCCTGCTGTTTAAGCCTTCCAGTGTGTGGTGTCTTGCCGAGGTGGCCTGAGCAGACTGACAGGCAGGAGGTCTGGGTTCTGGTTCCCACCCTTCGCTACCTATTACTAGCTGTGACCTTCAAAAGTCATTTCAGCTCTCTAGTCCCTCCCCCTCTGCCTCTGCCATGAGGTGCTGATGATTTGCCCACGTGAACCAGCCCAGATGATCAGAACATTGCAGGATGTAGCATCACGCAGTTCGGTGGTTTCCAAGACCTGAGTGCCCCTCCGGGGAGACTGTTACAAATACAGGCGGCCTACTCTAGAGCTTCTGGTCAGAACAAGCAGGTGGGCCAAAGGAAGAGGAATCTTTATTTTAACAGGAAGGACGATATACAGCAGGTTGGGAACGACTGGAGACTGTTGGTAAGGCTGATGCCAGGGAGGGGAATAAGCTGCCCAAGACAGACACTTCGTGCAGGGCAAACAAAGCTGGGGCCTGTGGGAGGTCTTCCCGTCCCAGGCTATGTCCAGTGCTAAGACCCAGATTCTAAGTCTTCTTTGTGTGTCCAGGACACGTAGGGGGAGTCAGGAGAGCAGGTCTGGCAAGGACTGCACTTCTGACACCCTCCTCACCACCGACCCCACCCCCGTCTTCCTACTGCCCTGAAACCCCAGAGGCTGCAGGTAGAGGCATTTCCTAGGCTGTGTTATCCCATCGTGGACTGTCATGGATGAAGGCCCTGTGCCTGCTCCTCTAGTCCCTTCTAACCGCATGAAATGGCCAAAAGACACTGCCTCTAGGCTCTGCTCTGCAACTGACCCTAAGCCTTTAAATAGGTTGGTTTACCTCTCTGGGCTCAGCGTCCCCTCTGTACAAAGAGGGAGTAAGGCTGGACCCTTCAGTTGCTTGCGGCTCAGATGTGCTATGTGATTACAGCACCCTAGGGCCCAAAGGACACCTAGACATGATTTTGTCCTGTGCTCTCCTCCTGGCACACGTAGAGAAATGGATCTCCTCAACCCTCAGGCTTGTGGGCAGGACCTTGTAATAAGCATGCTTTCTAGTTTCTGTATTTGGTGCTTTGACCTCTGGGGCCCAGCTAACCCTAGAGGGACAGCTGTGCTAGCCAGTTCTTTCATGTGCAAACCAGTCAATCCAAAGCTCATACCCCCCACCACTTCCTTTTTCAGCTCTCGCACTCTGGGCCACTATTCTCCTGCTCTAATCACCCAAAGGCCACCAGGTACCAGACAACAAGGGACAGGCCCTGTGTCCCAGGAACCACTGAGATTATCCAGACTAGCTTATCCTAAACCTGTTTACCCTGCCTTACCTGTTCCGTCCCAAGAAAACCACACTAAATGCTCTTGTCCACATTTCCACCACTCCCTCTGCCTCCTGACTGACCCTGGTGTTTGCCCATGTGGCCCTGTTTCTAGGGACCTGTGAGTATCAGGTGCTTCCTTCATGACAATCATCCCTGAGTCTGTGTGTCTTACTGTACCTGTTTCAAACAAATCCCAGTTCCCCTCAAACAGGCCTGCTGTGGCCCGAGCCTCTGGGCCTGTGTGTAACCCCTTTGGAGGTTCAAATCCCCTCCAGTCTACCTATATTTTCATTATCTGCATGTACCACACATGAAAAGGGTTTGGAACTCCTGATCCAGTCCACCTCCAGTCTAATAATTGAATCCTCTGTGTAGGCCTTGCTGTCTCATGCATCAGGCCTTTCTACTTCTAAGGCACTGTCATTGTTGAAAAAGTCTGCAGTATGTTCACAGCAGACCGGCCTTCTCACAGCTTTTGGTGTCTGGTTGGACTTCCACCCTCTAGGGACATTCAGAAGTGGTTCAATCCCACTTCAGGATGACATCCCTTCAGCTATTTAAAAGCAGCTCTTTGTTCCCCTAGGGGCATTTCTCCTCCTCTCTAAACACTCCCAGTTCCTTCAGTGTGCCTCAGAAGTCAAGAGTCATGCTTTTCATGATTCTGTGGTTCTGGAGGTTTCCATGCCAAGGCCCATGGCTAAGTGTCAAGCTTGCAGGAGAAGAAAAGACTCCCTGACCCCAAAAGATGCCTGATCTTCCATGTAACCACGTCTAGTTTTTCATGAGATTCTGAATGTGAAATGTCTGAATTTCTAAATGTCGCTACAAACTTATAGAACATGATATGGAGGGAGCAGCTGCTGGTTCCCCTGCTAGCCACTCACCCAAGACCAGTCTCCTCTGGGATGGCTTCATTATGTCTTAGTTGGAAAGAACTAAGTGGAGAGATGCTTTCCCACCCCTACCCAAGGCTCTTCCCAGTCCAAGAGCCCTGGATGGTCTACGGTCCTGGGGGTCACTTAGGAGCAACTTGTCAGAGAAGTTCATGAGGGCACCAGTTGTAAGATCTCCGATGCACACTTGGCACACAGCTTCATACTGCTCCCCACCCCCGCTCTCACAAGGAAATAACATAGCATGCTGTTGACACACTCCCCCTGGGATGCTCAGGTTAGGTGTCTTTTGCCCTAAAGCGGGGCAGTAGTAACAGACATGAATGCAGCAGGTCAGGCATGGATGGTGGAGACTAAGCTAACAAGAGAACTGGTACCCAGAGTGGGGGACAGCCCCAGCTCAGATACCTGACCCCCACATGACCACTTCTAGTTTTTCATGTGAAACTGGAAATTCAGATTGTAATGTGAACTCTTTCATTTTTAAATGTTGACACAAATTTACAACACATAGTATAAACTAACGAAACCACGTCTTTGGATTGGATTGAGTCCTAGACAACTAGTTTACATCCCGTCCCAACCCTAGCCAGGGTTACCTTTCCCTTCGGGATAGGGTGGCCACTCAGCTCTTCCCCAAGGTCTTTCTCAGCTACCACATCCTCCAACCATGATGCCCTGTGCTGGATAATTTTATACGTCAACTTGACTGGGCCACATATTTAGTCAGAGATTATTCTGGATGTTTCTATAAGGGTATTTTTGTATGAGGTTAACATTTGACTCGATATACTGAGTAAAGTAGATTGCCCTCCGCAATGTGGGTTGGCTCATGCCTTTGGGGGAAGGATAATAGAATGAAAAGCTGACCTCTGGAATAAAAGAGAATTCTTCCTGCCTGATGGCCTTTGAAGTAGGACATTGGCTTTTTCCTACCATTTAAACTTGAACTAAAATATTGACTTTGCCTGCGTCTCAAGACTGCTGGCCTTTATACTTGAACTATACCCCTGTCTCTCCTGCATCTCCAGATTTCCCACTGCAGATCTTGGGACTTGTCAACCTCCATAATCCCATGAGCCAATTCCTTATGTTCAATCTCTTTATACATATACACACACATATATGCATCATTTATATGTATCACATATTTAGGATACATATGCATACATACAGAGGGTGCCAAAAATGTATACACATTTTAAGAAAGGAAAACTGTATTAAAAATGTAATACTCAACATATACTGATAACAAAAGATGAATACAAGTCACGTTTGACTTCTGCAATTACAAGAGGTGCTCAAAGTGGTCAGAGCAACATTGACCAAAGTGTTCACTTGTGTACATTTTTTTGGCACCCCTGGGATATACATATATATCCTATTGGTTCTATTTCTCTGGGAAACTTTGACTAATGTGGTCTCCTATCTAAAAGAGAGCTACAAATCTGAAGAAGAAGTTAAACATTTTATGGAGTGAAAACACCTTTTCTTGTTCTCTTCCAGACCATTTATACCATATTTTCAGTGTTGAGTATAATAACAACTACCATTTATCAAGCACTTTTTGGTGCATCAACATGATGTTAAGATATATATATATATATATACACACACACATACACACACACAGAGGGTGCCAAAAAATGTATACATATTTTAAGCAAGGAAAGAACTGTATTAAAATTATGCTGATGGTAACCACTTTGAGCACCTCTTGTAATTGCAGAAGTGAAATGTGACTTGTATTCATCTTTTGTTATTGGTATATATTGAGTATTACAATTTTAAGATTTTTCTGTTCCTAAATTGTGTATATATTTTTTGGATACATATATATATATATATATATACACACACACACACACACACACACACATATACGTATAAAATTTATACATATATTTATATATATACATATAAAATTTTTATATATACATATAAAATTTTCTTATTTAATCCGCACAATGCCTGGTTCCCTTATCAGAACACATAGGTATCATGAGAACGGGGGCCGTGTCAGTCCTTCCCACCACTGTATGCTCATACTTGGACCAGCGCTTGGCAAGGAGGAGATGCTCAATACATTGTGCCTGAATTAAGGAATGGACTGTTCTTTAAAAGAGATACTCTTAATATCCTCATAGTACAGATGAGGAAACGGAATCTCAGAGACACTTAAATAACCAGCCCAAGGTCACAGGGTTAAGAAATGGTGGAGCTGAGACACAACCCCAAGTTCTCTTGAATTCAAAACCCACATTCCTGATCCTCGGCCCCCTCCCACGGTGCACGGGAAAGTGAGACCCATGTCCAGTGCCTGACCTTGACATTCACACTTATAAGTTGATATTACGACACACTTGACTTACAACTCTCTTAGCCAATGGGGGTGCTTAGAGTGTGACTCCTTCACAGCTCAGCACCCCACACCCATCCCTACAGCAAAAGCTCTGCTACTGGGCCATCCACTGAGGTTTCTAAAGAGTAATTTGAGAGTGTAACCACAGTTTCATTTTTAAAAATAAAACAAATGTTAAAAAGAGGAAACCTACTCAGGGAACTTGACTTGTCCCATTTTCTCAGAGCTGCTTCAAATAAAGGAGGAGATGGCTTGGCCTGATACGCAGGCCAAGAGGCCAGACCAAAAGGTGATTGAACTGAGGCTGACCAGCTTGGTCCTGGGCAGGAAGAAGGTTTTGAGGAAATGTGCACAATTTCTAGAAACTACCACCCCCTTACCTTCTGCCTCTGTAACTCCATGTGGGTCAAGCCGCATGGCAGGTGGCATATACAGGACTGATGGTGAATGGAGATAGGTAGAGCTCACAAAAGGGAAAATGAAGCAAGCATACAAAAGAGGCAGGAGAGGGGAGAGGGTGAAGGCCGTGAAGGAAGGGCCCCAGACAGACCAGAACGGAGGTAAGAGGCTTGCACAACCGTGGACGCACTGTCAGGCCCACTAGGGGTACAAGGTATAACACGGGATGATCAGTAATTTGGTCTTGAATGTGGCCACACACACAAGTCTCTTCAGTCTCTTCTTACTCACCAGACCCTCCAGCCTCCAGGTAACAAGATGGTATCCCTGATTGCCTTGATCCCTCATGGAAGCCATTTCAGTCATAAATACACCTGATACCCCACATCAGTTCTGTCAGAAACAATGGTCTGGTTTCTCTTCCTCTCTCTGCAACATCAAGCTCCCATTTCAATGATTTCAGTACAACCCAGCCGTTCTGATAATGACATAGTAAGGTGTGAGGAACACTGCACGGTCAGGGTGCTGTTACCCTAACCCCCAGGAGCTCTGAGACCCTGAGCACTGCATATCCCCATCGGGACCTCAGCTTCACCTAAGCATGAGGGGTGGACCAGCTCTTATATTCTTTAGCTTAAGTCCTTAATTTACGATCACCTGTGTCACTTGACATTGAGTTCTTTGCAGGCCCTGGAGCCCCCAAGCCTAGCAAGAACCTGGCCATAGCAGGGCCCATACCTGCCTGGGAGGGAGCCTCTGATTATAAGATGGTAGGAAGAGAGCCACAGGCTCTGAGTGAGACAGAAGGGGTCTTAGGATAAGTCCTCTAAGAGGGAAAAGTGGAGGTTGCAAAACATTGGGAAGGGAATAAAGAGGGGATGATACTCGTTTCTTCTTTTATCCCAATATCACAGCTCTGTTTATTCTGAGAGGCAACCAGCTGCAGCTCCAAAATAGATATGCTGAGAAATGCCTCTAATGACAGAGAGAGCTTCTGCAGGAACCAAGGTTAGAACAGCCCTTTTCAAGGGATGGGAGCAGAGAAGCGCCTGAAAGGGGGACACTCCTGGGTGTTTCTGCCACTCCTACCCTGCTGGCTGCCCTCCTCCTCCCTCCCAGACCAAGGCAGCAGTGGTTCTTTCCAGAGTCTCCAGGGCACAGAGCTGACTGACTACAGAACAGAGTATGGCCCTGCAGTCACTTGCAGGCCCCAGGGAGTGTGATCAGCTTTACCCTGACAGGGGTCTCATGGCCAGGTGAACAGATGGCTTTCTTCTCCCCAGACCCGAAAATCCTTTCCTAGAAGCTTTTCTGAGTGCAGAAAAGTTAATGAGACAACCCACTAGCACCAGGGAATTTGTTAAGCATACTTGGCTGAGAGTTTGTGTGTGTACACGTGTAGGTACAAAGAAAAACTGCACAGGATGGAGTTAAAACAGGCAAGGAAGACTTTATTCAAGATTATTGTAATAGGGGAGAGAGCTTGAACTCATCTCCAGATATAAGAGGGGCAGCTGGAGGTTGATAGCCGATGGGCAAGGTGAGGGAATCAGTGATGGAAATCACTACGAGGAGCTTGGTTAGGTATCAAGGGTGGGGTGTTCTTACTGAACTGAGCTTGTCAGGCCAAGGATGGCAGGCCAAGGATGAGGCCTAGTTGAGAAGAGGCTCAGGGGAGCCTGACTATTGTTCGGTCAAGGAGAGAGACCTTATCATTGGAAGGGAAGCAGAGGTCAGTAGTTTTGGGAAAGAGCTCTTCTCCTCCCTCATCTTCCTCAGAACACACCCAATATGAGCATTGTTAAAGAGAAAGCCACAGGCCTAAAATGGCATCACTTTTGCTAAAAGCCTGTGCAAACACACATAGATTTAATACCTGATCTACTTGCAGTTTCAGCCTCTCCCAGAAACCTAATCTTCATCAACCAGTCTGGAATTTTCTGGTCAACACCAGTGAGGTAATCTGTGACACGGGGCCTCTCTAACCCCTCATAGAAAGAAGAGGCAATCTGCATGATCAAAACCCTTCCATGCTCTTCCCCCCCAAAAGACATCCTGGCCCCCAAATAATCCTTTGTTTTCTTTTGTGACTAGCTTTCTGCCCCATCCTTCCTCCTATAAAGACTTTCCATTGTGTACAACCCCTCAGGGGCACCCATCTAGTTGCTAGAGGGGATGCTGCCCAATTCATGAATCACTTAATAAAGCCAATTAGATCTTCAAATTTTGCTCTTTAACACCCCAAAGCCAGGAGGGCCATTTGGCTCAGGCTTCAGCGGGTAAAGAGCCCTTGCCATCCCAGCGAGGCCATTCATGAAATCACTACGTGTGTATGCATTTAAAACGATTAATTGGTGAAAGTAAATATTTAAAATACATCAGGATATGTGTTGCCCTATTTTGATTTTTTTTTTTACTTTTTTAATCCAGAGAGCTTCCAAAAATGGAAGAGGCCCAGATCTCTCTAGAACTGTAGAGATCCCATTTTCAAGGACCTTCTACCTCCTCAAGCTGAGTATTCAAACACCAGGTAAGCCAGAGGCAAACCTCCTCTTCTCCTCGCCGCTCCACCCAATGCTGTTTCTTAGGCTGCAGGTCACCGTTTCCCTCTGCATGGTCCCCAACCCTACATCACCCTGCATCACCCCTTCCTCTCTACACACACAGACCCACACATACAAACACCCCCTGACAAACGAGCTGGAGCCCTCAAGCTGGCAGGATCCTCTCCCAGCCTCTGTTCTATATGCTCAGATGTTTCCGATGGGACTTCCTGCCTGCCTCGCTGGGGGAGACAGGCTAGGTCAGAAGCAATTTGCATATTGCAAATGTGACCTTGCACAGGAACCCTGCTCAGGAATTGCCTCCCCAAGAGTGGAAGGTTAGGTAGTGTGAGAGAAATGCAGGTGGCCAGAAGTCTCTGCCATTCCCGGACGCCTGCTCTGATCCTGGCCTAGAACGGACTTCGCAGGAGTTTTGGTAGACCCTGGTGGGGCCAGCCGAAAGACTTCCGAAACTTAATGAGGCAAAGGGGAGCCAACCACCAAGACACTGGGTACACAAATCTAGAAGCTGGATGTTGCCAGAGAGACTGTGCTGTTTACATATGAAACCGACTAGGTTAGCATAAAAACCTGTGCAGCTGGGAAGGGGGCTGGGTGGAAATTAGTCCAAAGCCTTGAAAGAAGTAGACAGCATCTCCTGAGGGAAGGCGACCTGTGCTAGCAGAACACCTGGGGGATGTCTCACTCCATTTGGGCGGCTGTAATAAAATACCACACACTGGGAGGCTTACAAACAATGGAAATGTATTTCTCACAGTTCTGGAGGCTGGAAGTCAGAGATCAGGGTGATTGCCTGAGATCACCACCATGGTCAGGTGAGGGCCCTCTTCCAGATGACAGATTTCTCATTGTATCCTCACATGGGAAGGGAGAGGGAGCGCTCTGGGGTCTCTTTCATAAGGGCACAGATCCCATTCATGAGGGCTCCACCCTCTGACCTAATCACCTCCCAGAGGCCCCGCCTCCTAATACTATCATGTTGGGGGTCAGGTTTCAACATGCGCATTTGTTGGGAGACACATTCAGATCACAGTAGAAGGTGAGATGACAGAGGTGGGAGGTGCTAAGGAGGTGTCTATCCTCAGGGAGATTGGACCAATTCTAGGGTCAGGAATGGCATCGAGTCCCCCGAGATTTTCTAGAATGTGACTTGTGTCACCCCAAGACTCAAGTTCCTAGCCATGATTTGCCTCTTTTGGTTTTACATTTCCTGTCGATCACAGGAAGTGGAGTATCAGGTGGGTGATTGTTCTATTTGAAAAAGAAGCTGAGATGCTTCCTTAGAACGTCTAGAATGTGACAGAGTAAAGAAGAGATGAGAGGGTGGTGTTAGGGCTGATGGCCAGAGGTCTCATATTTCTGGGGCAGTGTCAAAAGGAAACACTATAAAAAAAAAATAAGGTTGATTAACGGTGTTTGAAATCCTTCTCTCAGGACTCGTAAGTCTGCAGCCCCTCATTACCTTATCTCACATCTGGACCCTCTTGAGGGTCCTTTTGTGGTCTTTGACAGGAAGGTAATTTCCAACCACCAGCCAACAGTCCCCATTGGTGGGGGCACCTCCCTAGTTTTCAGATATGTGCCTCTTGCCTTCTAGGTGGAGGGGCAGGTTTTCAGTAATAACAACTTTAAATTAATAGCCATATGTTGGGTATTTTTAATGTGCCAGTTACAAATATAAGCATCCCCTGCTTTTCGAAAGTTTGTTACATCACTGCTTTTACGAAAGACCTACATTAGTACCAGTTTCGCTAACCAAAAAAACCCAAAGAGGATGTTCACTTTTACGAAAAAGGGCAAAAAGAGTTTGTTTTGCAGCAGGGGTCATAGGGGCAGCTTGTACCCCAAGCAGCAAGAATGGCTCTGCCAAGCTTTATAGAGGCTGTGTATTTATCATATTATTCCAGCTTTCACTTTATGTTGGTGTTATTTTAGGTTTTATGTGTTCTTTGATATAATTTGATAGGTTACGTTTTGGGAACACTCAAAATATTTTCCATATAAATGAATGGTAGTTGCTTTTTTGCTTTACGACATTTAGGCGTACAAAAGGTTTCATAGGTATACTCTCAGATATCGAGCGAAGCCTGTATTAACTTAGTTCTTAAAACAAAGCAAAGAGGTTGGTGCTATTATTCTCCTGCCATGTTACATATGGGAAAACTGAGGCACTGAGAGGTTAAAGTAACTCTCCCGATGTCACAGAGCTAGGAAATGGCAGATCTGTCTCTTATGTCCGTAACAAGGACACCACACCATCTCTGTAAGAAACATATGGGACTCGGTCCCACTGTGGAAGAAAACAGCCAGGGCTTTGGAAGGTCCCTGTTCTTGCTAAAAAAAAATTTTTTTCCCATAGAAAGCACGTGCTGCATTGTGCCAAGATTAAGTTATGCGTGCAGCCGCATTTCCACAGCCTCTTCTGCCCTTTCTCAGCCTGGGGCTGGGCTGCGGGGCTGTGATTAGTCAACTCAGCAAACATCACTGAGTCCCCACCAAATGGGCAGACAGGAGAAAGAGCACAGAGGAAGTGAAGTGTAATGCAGGAACTTACAACCAAGTTGGCAGGCAGACATTTCCATAGATTAATTCCACAAAGCAAAGTGCGGTAAGAGAGGTACAAATCTTTTTATACCCGGGGAACAACCAAAGAGACAGTCGCTAACTTCACCTGGTTGGGAAGGGCAGCCTTCAAGCTGGGCCTTCATAGATGGATAGGTCTGTAAACTAAGGAGGTGGGCGAGTAAGGTTGTCAGCAAAACTTAGAATGAATGTAGGCAAGGCAGCAGGAAAGTGAAAGCTTGCTGAGGATTCAAAGTACTAAGGCTTATGAAGGTGCATAAGCTATGCATCAGATCAATTTGCAAGGAAAGACCCTGGGGCCTCAAGTTGGCAGCTGATGTATTGATCTAGGCAAGAAGAATTAGAGTCTCACCCAGCATGGGGGCAACAATAGGGATGGATAAAGGGAGAGTCCTAGAATCCACAGGAATCAGTAACTGGAAGAGGAGCTCGTGTTATCTACAACCTTCTCCAGTCCGTGGAGCCATGGTGAGTCTATTCATCAAGTCAGAGGATGAGGTTGGGCTGGAAAGTTCTGGTTTGGACTGGAGCCATCCGTGGGTAGGGAGAAAGTGGGAGGGTCAATCACGCTCGCTTAACAAGAACACAAGAACTCATGGGCCCAATTCTGTTTGGTTCCGGTGCCACTGAACACAGTGTTTCCCGTCTCTGTGCCCCCGTATGTCTGCCTACCTAAGGCTCCTTTTTGCAAAGCCTACTTCCAGTTCCATCTCTGCCATGAAATTTTCTTTCCTGTCCCTCAATAAGATGAGCTCTCACTCCCTTATCAGGCACATCTTGTTTACTGTAAACATGCCAGCTTCATTCTTTTGGACCACAGCTTTCTCATAAGCTGGGAATCGTACCTTATACACCTTTTCCCCCAGTGGCATTTAGCACAGGACCTGAAATATATGGAGTAGGCCATCATTCACTCCGGAGTACAGAATTAAATGGCCCCAACTAGTCCCCTGGGGCAGCTGCATGGGGCCCCTCCTTGCATGCCTGTGGCTGCCCCCTCGCAACTCCTGGTGGAGGAGCTAACAGCATAAGTCTATCCCTTACTAGTTCTGTCCCAGACACTGTTCCAACTTTTCTGAGTGTTGGTTTTCCTTCTCTGTAAAATGGGATAATGCAGCTGTTTTAGAGCTGCCATAGGATTCAACTGGAGATTGCATGTAGGATACATGGTCAATGTGTGGACTGGCACACAGGCACTTCTTGAACGTTGCTGGGAACAGGAGGGCAGGCTCCGGGTCTAATCTTAGCCCTGCAGTAGCCAGGGTATTTCCTTACTTCCTCCTCTGCAGGATGAGGCAGAGTAATCTTGACGCACAGGACTGGGGCTGGGTGAGATGACCATTAAGAATTCACAAAAACATGCAACAGAAACGCTGAGTGACTGTACCAGTTCCGTACGTGGCAGACCTTTCTAGGGCTTCCGCCAAAAGCCATCATCACACAGCCCACACCAGCCTTAGGCACAGGCCAGACCGTGTGCCTGGCTTGCTCAGGGGAGGAGGCCTGTGATGAGAAAGATAAGCTACGGGAGCATCGTGGAGTTGGAGGAAATTCTGGGTAGGGCTAGACCCAAATCAGAGACTCACAGAGGCTCGGAGTAGGAAGAGCTGTCAGAAGTCATGCAGTCCAAACTTCCGCCTAGTGCAGTAGTTCCCTCTAGGCCACCCGCTGCTTGAATTCTTCTAGTAATAAGGAACTTACTACCTCAAAATTTTAGTAGCCTGTTCCATTGCTCAGAACTCTAATGATACGAAAGCTTCTTTTTATATTCAGCCCAAATATACTTTTCTTTAACATTGTGAGCCTGCCTTCTGGACGTACACAAAATAAAACACATCTCACTTCCACCTAACAACCGTTTGATATTAGAAAACAGCTCACCTGCTCCTCCAGGTTTTCTCCAGTCTAAACTTCTTCAAGTCCTTTAAAGTCTCACAAGATTCGATCTTCAGGTCCTTCACCTTCCCAGATAGATTCTCCCAGCAAGCTCTTTCCCACGAGTTCAAGATGGGATCCTTAGAACTGGGCCTAAGACCACAGAAGGACCACAGCTGGATGGAAGGAGCTGGCCCTTCTCCTAGTCCCTACCCCAACAGGGAGAGTTTCCCCGGCTCAGCGAGATACCTATAATTTTTCCCATTTTCCACCGGGAGGGAAGAAGAATGGCTGCTACCCTTGGAAGCTCTGACTCAGGAGCCAATATTACAAGAATTCCCAGCTGACTTTAACCGCCTGGCCATCGTGGGACTCCCTGGTCACAAAGAAGTGAAACAATGCTGGCAGAGCAGATTTGACAATGCCAACACTTACTGAACCTCATTCTCACCCAGTGGTTTTAAATTTCACATGGGAATGGCTCTCTGCCTACATGCTGATTCTGTCATCCTGGCCGACAGAGAAGCACTAACACGGGCAGCCAGTGATGGGCTTGCGTGGATGGGTCCCTCTTGCCCAATCACAGGGCTTAACATCACCCCACCAGCCTCCTCAGTGAGGGCTCAGCTGCTACCAAGGGGCTTCTAGAAAGGCCAAAGGGTCCCAGGGAAGTGGGGGGAAAGTGAGGGGAAAGCAGAACAGTGATGGGGGACAGTGGTGCCGCTGGGATCTGGGGCTAGTGTGGGGATTGGGGCGGGGTGGGCATGGGATTGGCAGTGGCAGAGAACAGCATGAAACAGACCGCCCTAGGCCCTTGCTTTTCCCAAACATCTCTCGGTAGAAATACGAAAACCTCCCACAGGTGATAAATTCACCCCAACAATAAATCTAGGATGCTGTTATGGGCTTGAGGGCCAACCCTTTCAGCCCTTTTCAATCACACTAGACCAGTCATGGGGTGGGGGCAGGGGGAACACTGAAAGTCTGGGTCTCACCAGCCTAAGGAAATGACACATACCTGCCATGCTGAGAGGGAGCCTGCTGGGTGAGTCACTCCCAGGAAACGAAAAGGGGAGAACAGGAAATAGAAGGAGAAACACGGCCCTGGGCAGTGCAGGCTTCTGTCACTGCCACAGGTGCTAACTTTTCTCTAACTTTTCAACTCCATGGACCCTGCCTCCAGGGTTACAAACTGAGTCAGCAAAATGACAGGAGGCTCAGGGCCAGACCTGGATTAGAACAGGTGTGCCAGGCATTAGTCAGGAGTCTGTGTCCATAACAGGAATTTCCAAAGGGAGACCAGGAACTCCCACTCTCCTGACCCAGGAAGGTTAGTAAACACCAAGTAAGAGCATGCTCAGCTCCTAGGTTCACGGCATAGAGATTGCATTTTCTTGGCACAAGAAATGCATCTGGGCAGAGCTGGCAGCACAGATGGATTTGAGGATGAGAAATGTTCCTGAGGGAGCATGTTGGATCATTGGGTTATCAGTAACGGGAAGTGGGGGTGGGAAGGTGGACAGGGGGGCTGCTCGAAAGCCCAGGGTATCTGGGTGTAGAGGCCCAAGGGACTGTAACGCATTGGGAACCCTGGAAATGCAAGGCAGCTGGGAGCTCAGCAGCACCCCATCTCCCCAGGGAGACCATCTTAGATACCAGAGATAGAAAGGTCCCTCTAGCTCCTTTAGTGTAACCTTTTAATTTTACAAAGAAGAAGCCTGGTTCCCACTCACCCCTGCTCTATGGTCCCACCAGAAAGTCAGAGGAAGAGATGGGTCGTGGCTCTCCCAGCCCAGGGCTCTTTCTTTTAAGAAGCCAAACCTGGGCGGCTGGATGGCTCAGTTGGTTAGAGTGCGAGCTCTTAACAACAAGGTTGCTGGTTCAATTCCCGCATGGGATGGTGAGCTGTGCCCCCTGCAACTAAGATTGAAAATGGCGACTGGACTTGGAGCTGAGCTGGCACATGGTTCCAGGGCAGTGGATGCTCCACAACTAGATTGGAAGACAATGACTTGGAGCTGATGGGCCCTGGAGAAACACATTGCTCCCCAATATTCCAATACAAAAAAAACCAAAAAACAAAAGAAGCCAAACCTCCCCAACCTTCCCTTCATCACCCCATTGGCCATTTGAGTGACCACAATGTTTGATTCAGAGAATAATTGAGGGTGCTTTTTCTTGGTTGTCATTTGGAAAGAGAAAAAAATCCCCAACTCCAGACCCAGAGGGCAAAAGAAGTACAGTTCTGGCTTTTTTTCCTGCATCCCACTAATCAAAATATACTACCAGGTGCAAAGTTCTGTAGACAACTTACATCCTGTTTTTGTTTGTTTGTTTCCAGCACAGATAGCATTATTTTGGGGGTAGTTCACAGCATTTTAGGGTGCTGTGCCAGGGGAAATCCTGTCCCTGCCACCTATCCCCACTGCTGTTGGCGGTTCATCGCCCCCGGCTCCTGCTAGCTGGTTAGGGAGAAAGTTAGCATCCACATTAGACAGTACTCACACGGTGAAAGGGAGGGAGTGGTGGAGGGAAAGGCCCGGTGAAAACCCTGGTCCTTGTTGCAATGAAATCCCCCTTAGGCTGTCCTCTGGCTTCTGTGACATCTGGGCTTCTCCTTTTCTGACCACTGGCTGAGTGAGGCCCCACGTGGAGCATCCACTGGCCTGGAACCATGTGCCTTTCCTTAGCTGAATTTGCCAGAGTTACAAATTTACCTGTATTCCTTAGATGACTTCATTCAAGTCTGTCTCCCTTTGGTTGTTAAGTTCCGTGAGGGCAGGGCAGATGCAATCTCTTTACTCAGCCCTATAGCGCTCGAACCTAGTTAACTCAGTGACATTTGCTGACTGACAGAATGAAAGTGAACTTCTGCCTGTGCGAGAATATGACAGTCATTGTGAAAGACTGACCTCATGTAGACCAGACCCACTCCACTCCAAATGTGTAGAAATGCTGGATAAAATGTCACGAAAAAAAAAAGTTAGTCATACCCAAGCCAGAAAAAGGAAATTCTCAGGTATCAAAAATAGTGGGGACTCATACCTGAGTGGTGAGTGGGAGCTGAAGCTATAGAGACCCCAGGAGGGGGGGCTGGGGGTTCATGTTCATGCAGGTTTGTCATTGGCTTCAGATCCTTTCGAGGTAGGGACTGAGTACAGGGAACATATATACAACCTCCCTGACTGTAAGACAGATACTAGAAACACTGCTCACCAGCCCGGAGGTGAGGAAACTTGATCTCTGCCTGGAGCCCAGTTAGAAAAAAAAGAAAGAAATTCAAAACAAAGCCTGTGCCATTCTACACATGTGCAGTGGGAATTCTAACCCGAGTAATTAAAATCAAAAGAAATCCAGAAATGGTGACAAGGATTCAGGCAGAGGAAAAAGCAAAACTCCTTAGGACATTTCCACAATCAGAAATACATGGGAACTGCCAACCGTCACAGGCACAGATAGACAATTCAAAATTATAAACCAGGCAAACAACCAACATTGAGGAAGACTCAGCAGATACGATTCATAGATTAGAAAATCAAGAACTGGCGGTATTAATAATAGAATAATCGAAGACTGTAAAATGTAAATTTAATCAACTAAAATATTTTATAATATACCTAATCGAATTAAATATATTTAGAATATATTTATCAAATATAAATATTTTTGAAATGTATTTAAGTAGAGGGGAAAAAAGGTATGAGATGTTGAACACAATCCTAACAGCCAAACTGGGGAGGGGGCATTGAAAAGTTGGTAACACTAAAACAAGAGTTGACAAATAGCTTAGAAGATGGAGGGAGAAAGATTCATGCCAAAGTGTCATAAAGTCCTTCCATCTTGGGGAGAAGGATGATGATATTGACTAATATGAGATTTTCAAGTAATGTGTTAAAAATGAGCAAAACTATTAAAATAATAACATTGTAATATATAAATTTTAAACCAAGAGGGTGAAAAATGAAAAAGGAGGAAATAAAGGAAACATAACTGACATAAGACAAGGTAATAAGGTGGGAGAAAGCCAAAGATGAAGCATGGCAAATATAAAATAATACATAGAAATGTACTAAATATATTACCAGTTTTAATAACTTCAGAAAAGCTTAAATTGCCTGTTCAAGGACAAAGACCTTCAGATTCAATTAAAAAAAAAAATCCAGCTATATGTAGTTTACAAGAAACAAAATTCAAACATTAAGATCTAGAAAAGTTGAAAATATGGGGATAGAAACATACAGAAGGTGCCAAAAAACGTTTACACATTTTAAGAGAGGAAAAATACTATTAAAATTGTAATACTCAATATATATCAATAACAAAAGATGAATACAAGTCATGTGTATACATTTTTTGGCACCCCCGGTATAAACCAGACAATTACTAAGTGAAAGAAAGTTGATACAGATACATAAAATAACAAACAAGCTAGATTTGAAGAAAAACGTTAAAAATAGGATTATGAGGAAGAGTGATTTTAAGAAGAAAAATTCACTAAGAAGATACAATAATAAATACGCCAAATACAGAGTATTAAAAATAGAAAACAAAAATTAACAGAAATTCAAAAAGAATGTTTTCCTGCCCAACTTCATTGGCCAGAGCTCTGCAGAAGTGCGCAGACAGCCAGGTGTTCAACTCAACTGAACCTACAATACCGAGCTTTGTCCCTGGGCCGCCCCGGTAGAATTCAGCTGATGATAAGCTATCTATATAGAAGGGGAGCGAAGAGAGGACAGTGAGGACTGATGGAAAAAGCTGAACACCTGCCATAGTTGAAGACGCTGTGCTCGGCACTTACGCACCATCTCGCGTAACCTCACAGAAATCCAAAGAGGTTGGATTTACAGAGAAGAAACCAAAATTTAAAGATATTAAGTGACTTTTAAGAGGCCACAAGACTGTTGAGCAATAGAGCTTAAATTCAGATCATCTGATATAATCTCCTGGAGGGACCATGTTCGGCCTGCATCGTCAGTGAGTACAACTAAGCCTAGCACTTGAGAGATACCTGCTGTTCTGGACTGAATGTTTGTACTCCCCTCTCCCCCCAATTTATATGTTAAATTCTAGCCCCCAAGGGGACGATATTAGGACTTGAAGTCTTTGGGAGGTGATTAGGTCAAAGTGGAGCCCTCAAGAATGGGATTAATGTCTTTATAAAAGAGACCCCAGAGAGCTCCCTCACCCCTTCGACCAGGTGAGGTCACAGCAAAAAAAAAACAAACCCAAAAACAACTGTCTATGAGCCAGACACCGAATCTGCCAGCACCTTGATCTTGGACTTCCCAGTCTTCAGAACTGTTGTTTAAGCAGTATTTCTATTTTAGCAACCTGAACAAAGATGCCTGCTGAAGAAATGAATGAATTCAGATAATACTCCAAGCCTGTGCTTTTTCCATGATGCCAGAGAACCTATTATCTTTTAATCTTAGCTATCTGTATCTTCACTCCATCCAAATCTCCCCTCCCACAAAGGCTTCTCCTCCCTCTAGTCTGTTTACAGGCCATTTCCGGTCCCTCATCCAGAGGTGGTAAAGGAGAGAGAAGAAAGCCAGGCTCGCACATGTCCGGGGCTCACAGACACAGCCAGTCTCCTTACGGGCGCGCAGTTGGGAAATGATGCTCTTGATAGTTGTTGAGGGAAAGGTCAGGTACAAGGTGGCCCAATGCCCTGGAGATTTGAGAGGAAATCCTGTGCCGTCTGTTGCTAGCATCACCTCCCTATCCTACGTGGCCATGAGCAGATGTCTAGAAGTGATGGGGGAACCCTGAGGTAGTTAAACATTAAATGAAATGGACCTGGAACTATTTGAGCGGTGAGAAACTTCTTGGGGACAGAAGAAGTGTCATCAGGAAGAGGAATTTTAGTCTGTAGCTATTTTTTTTAAACTTTTTATTTTGAAATAATTATAGACTCAGAAGAAATTGCAAAAACAGCACCCTGACCCATCTGTCTCTAACTAATGGTGACATCTTGTAGTATAATATGAAAACCAGGAAACTGACATTGGTATAAACTGTGATGAGACAACAGACTTAATTCCATTTTCACCATTTTTTACATGGATTCGTGTGTGTGTGTGTGTGTGTGTGTGTAGTTCTACGCAATCTTATCCCATGTATACATCCCATGTATAGATGGTTGTGTCACTACTCCACAATCAAGATACAGAACTGTTCCATCACCATGAAAGAAATCTCTTGTGTTACCACTTTAGAGTCATACTTGCCTCCCCACCTCTGCAACTAGTCATGAGCCACATCACTGAGTTAAGGACGGACCCCTAAGATTATAATGGAGCTGAAAAATTCCTATCACCTAGGGACATGATAGCCCTCATCACATCATAGCGCAATGCATTCGTTACTCATATGTTTGTGGTAATGCTGGTGTAAACGAACCTGCACTACCAGTCATAAAAGTATATCACATACAATTATATCCAGTATATAATACTTGACAATGATAATTAATGACTGTATTACTGTTTTATGTGTTTACTATACTTTTTGTTATTTCAGAGTGTACTCTTTCTTCTTATTAAAAAAATGTGCTGTAAAATATGCTGGGTTACATCGGCAGCAGCCTCATACATCTGATGTTTGCATCTCTCTATCGCATCATTTTCTCTTGTGCTTGATTTAATCTTGTGATGTTTTGTACAGCAACATGCTGTACAGGCTTGTAGCCTAGAAGAAACAGGCTATGCTGTATGGCCTAGGTGTGTAGTGGGCTGCATCTTCCAGGTGTGTTTGAATTCTGTGATTTTTGTACAACAAGATCTCCTAACCACGATTTCTCAGAACATATCCCCATCGTTAAGTGATGCATGACGATATTAATTTGTCCTCTATCTCTATAGTTTTGTCTTTTTTAAAGACTGTTACACAAGTGGAATCATACACTATGAAACCTTTTGAGATTGCCTTTTTAGTCATGACACAGAATGCCCTTGAGATCTATCCAGGTGACTGCATGTATCAATGGTCCATTCCTTTTTATTGCTAATATTTCATGGCTTTGGCTATACCAGTCACCCATTGCAGGACATCTGGATTGTTCCCAGTTTTTCACTGTAGCTCTTTAACGAGAGGGCAGTTAGCCCAGCTTCAGGCTGCAGAGCGGTGGGGATTCCTGGCACGCAGCGAGGTTCTAGCTTCATTTTCAGTTATCATGTATGCACAGCATGGGGAAAGGCCAGAACTCCGGGAACCGGCATTTCAGTTGCAGCTTATTCCTACTGATCCTTCAAGTTTTCAGTGGAATGTCAGCTTTTTTGAGAAGTTTTTGTGTTGATAACCATCTCCCTGGCCAGCCTTCTGCAGCACTCATAATCCCGAGTGTCCCTTGCCTCTGTAACCCTGGCTCAGAAGCCAGCATGCTCCACTAGTACTTGTTGAATCCGTATATTGACAGCAATGCTGTCATCATGGTCATTTTCTAATGCAGGCTGTCCCCTGTGATTACAACACATTCTAGAAGCAGCATATTAAAGAGGGATGGTCATCGTCCAGTGGGCCATGTTTACTTACTTGAACAATGTTGTGACTAATAAAGATAAGACCACCAGTAAGGCCCCCAGGTAGTGCCAAGGTTCTGCGATTATAGATAATGCTATAATGAACATCTTAATATGTAAGTACATTTCTGCATATCTGATTTCTTCATTGGGAGAGAGTCCTAGAAGTAGAATGACTGAGTTGGAAGCGTAAATTCTTATATCTCTTAGTACATGTGGCCAAGTTTCTTTTCCAGAAAGGTAACTGTGTCAGTTTCCAACTGTTGCAACAAATGACCACAAACTTCATGGCTTAAAACAACACAAATTAGTCTTAGAGTTTGGGAAGTCAGAAGTCCCAAAATTAAGGTGCCAGCAGGGCTGTGTTCTTTCTGGAGCCTCTGGGGGAGAATCCTTTCCCTTGTGTTTTTCAACTTCTAGAAACTGTGTGCATTTCTTGGCTCATGGTCCCTTCCTCCAGCTTCAAAGCCAGCAGAGGAGCATCATCAACTCTTTCTCTTTCTCTATGACGTTTGCTTCTGTTGTCACATTTCCTCACCTTCTCTGACTTGGACCCTCTTATCTCACTCTTATAAAGACCCTTATGATAACAGTAGGCCCACCCAGATAATCCAGGATAATCTCTCCCTCTCAATCCTTAATTTAATCACATCTGCAAAGTCTCTTTTGCCATGTAAATGAACATATTCACAGGTTTTCGGATTAGGACATGGACATCTTTAGGAGGCCATTATCATGTACCCACCAGAATTAAAGCATGAAGACTCCTTTTGAATAAGGGCAAAGCATAGTCTGAAGAATTAGGGACTTTGCTTATTCGTACTCAGAGGTCAACATGTACCATTAGGCCACGCTGGGCCCTTCCTGTCCCACGAGAAGAAAGGAGAGGGGGGAGAAAAAGTCTCCAGCAGATTGGCAAGCAACGGGCACTGCATCCAAGATATCCTGGTAAACAATAGTACCTTCTTAGAGAGGGAATGCCATCCCCCAAACTGAATGTGACTCACCAGCTTGATGTGGTGGCCTCGTTTCCTTTAACTTGGACATCTGATACAACAGCCTCCAACATTAATAGCAACGTTGATGGATAGCTGACAGCACATTTGTGCTATAGATCGTCTGTGCCTCATTCCTAGTGGGTGCTAAATAAATAATTTTGGAATTAAATCCCCTTTAATCCTGAGCCTAGATTGGCAGTCCCGTGAGCATTCACTTCTCTGCCTCTCCATCTCCTTGAGGTGACTATGGTCTCAGCTGGCTTAGGGGGAAGGAGATCCCACGCTTCTTATCCAATCCTTTTTTGTTGTTCTTGTTATAGAAAATGCTGGGACATTTTACCATTCTCTTGAGTTTAAAATAAAGTACCTCCAAATAAATTGAAGCTCCTATCTTGACTCTTCCAGCCAAAACAAGTTCCCACGTGTAGGCTGGCCCAGATGACCTATCGTCTGTACACATGAAGTATACATAATGTTCTTGCTCTAACAAGCATTTACAAGAGCAGAGGTGATCGGGAGGCTTTCCTGCCGTTTCTCATTGTGCACAGACACACATTTTGACTTTCACTTGGCCTCCTGGGTATCTTGCATGTGCTGGAGACGACAAATTCTATAGATGAGTAGGTGGGTGAAAAAGCACTTTGGCAGTTTGTCAAGATAACTATACAGCACTTAAAAAAAAAATGGGGTGGTAGAGAGATGCCATCCACATTAACTGGTGCTTTGAAAGCGGGGAAGGGTCAGGGATCGCAGCGCTCAGATGAGCAGAAGAGAGCTTGGTCAGCTCGGGAGAGAAGAGGCAGCATGACCAGTGGGGCCCCGGAACGTGGCCCCTGGGTTATGCACGGGCAGAGCAGAATGCTGCTGTCAGCTCCGTGACCAGCGGAAGTGGAGACCAAAGAACAGACTGAGTCATATTTACTGAAGAGACCATAGAACAAAAGCTGTAGACAGGAGCCTGTGCGGTGGGTGGGGGAGGGGGCAGGATGGCATTCACACTGGTTTTACTACCCCATTAGCAGTGTTCCTCTTTCCTCAAGTGATGGGCGATGTGGGATGTGGGTTCAGATAACCCACCACAGTTTCCATGTTCACCTTATCCTTCAGCGGGTGGTTTTAACCCTGTAGAACCAGGTGTGTGTTGAAAGATTTGCTTACAACTGACATTTTATTTTTCACCTACCCTTGTAGAATAAGCCTATGTTTTTAGTCAAAGGAAAATGTGTATGAAATTATCCTGGAAATTATAAAATGCTGATAATTTGAAGCTAAGCTTTCAATGGTGAAGACTAATTGGTGGCATGATTATATTCTTATTGTAAAAGATTTTTGTGGAAGCCCAGTTCTAGTCTCAGAGAGACCCTCTGCCCTCCGTTGCCCCCCGACAAGCAGAGGAATGAAAGTCAACAGATTTGGGGGCTAGGCAAGGTCTGCCTCTACATGACGACAGGACCTTAGGCAAGTCACTTTCCTGTTTCCTTATTTTTGTGTTTTTATTGGAAAAGTAAAAGAAACAACCTAGAAAATGACATTTCCCTAATTCCAAATTGGCCACTGTTAACATGTTGGAGACTGCTTTCTTATTTGTGAATACAGGTATTGGACTGGGTGATTGCCAATGTCCCTTCCAGTTTAATATTCTTTGATTCTATGACTAATTATTTCATGGGTCCAGTCATAACATCGATCATATCTGTCTCTTCACTGCTGCCCCACCAAATTCCTATATTTTTAAAAAGTTAGTGGTAATATGTTTAGCCATTGACACTTGTATTATATCCGACCTCTTGTAACCTTATTAGAAAACAGGTGTTCCCAACTTTTCAGCAGAAGGTTCTGTTCATCTTTCCCCTGAAGTCCTAGGATTAGCGGGTGGGGCATTCAAGTCCCTGAGTGAAGTTGCACCTCTCTCCCCAAAGGGCTTGGAAACAGATCTTCTAAGCCGAGTCAGAGCTTTGAGAGTTTCTGGTATCACCCATCTTTCCTGTTGGGATCCTTTTTATAAGGAGACTCTATCATCGCCTGGGGGAAGTTTCACTGAAAAGAATGCAAATATCTCTGGAATGTTTGTTCATCCTTGGCCAGACTCCCAATCTTCAAGATTTCAATTAACATCCAAATTCTATTTGTTGGTCTCGCTTTTATTTAGCTTACTGTAGATTACTGATGTTACATACTTTAATATGTCTTGCTGCAAGTAGCCTCCATATGCAAATTCAGCTCTTTTTCAGGCCATGACTAAACACATAACCAAGGAAGGATCTGTGACATAAACTTCACACACCTACACCCACGATCGCTTCCCTGGTACCTCTATCACACTGTGAGCATGTTCTGACTCATTTGTTTTCCTTATTGAAAGGACAGCGCTATATGCATTCCCAAGATGGAACTAGAAGAAACCTCTAGAACATTTCTCGGCTGAGGTTTTGACTAGGTGAAAAACCAGCCATCTTGGTCATGGTGCCCAATGGATTCTGTCCATTGAGGCCTTGGGAAGGCAAGTGACTGTCATCTCTCAGTGTGCTACAATTTGAGGACTAAAAGGGGCTTGAGACATATTGCAATCTAACCCCTTCACTTTACAAGGGGGGATGGGACCATATTTGTCCAAGAGAACTCTTTTCTTTTTTTAAATACACGACTTTTATTGCATCTTTAAAATATCACAAATAAGTCTGAGGCATCACTTAGCACATCTGTGGCTGGACACTTAGATCTTATTCATCAGGCTGCTGAACTGTTCCTTTTTCAGAAACACAGATACCATCCAGAAATTTTTCTGATGCCCTTATGTTTAACTGTTGTGGCTTGTTGAATTAAAGCAGCTGAATTTGATACAAGTTCAATATTGTTTCCTTCAAGAATTAACTCTTTTTTCTGGGCTTGAGATAATACTGAACAAGCAACACCTGACCTCATCCAAACCCTGTGGATATATTTTTCACCCAAGAAAGTTTGGATTTCAACAAGAGAACCGTTCTCCTGAGGAACAACACTGATGGGGAAGTGAGCACACACAGACCTCATCTTCTAACGGAAGTCCAGGCAACACCTTTATCATGTTCTGTGCATGACGACAGAGAGTGCGAACAATAGCCAGTTCCTGTCTATTTCCCCACCATTTGTCAACCCGCAGCCTCTTCTTTTCCTTTCCAAGGAGACTGAGTTCTACATTGATGTGATTGAAGCCCCCCCACAGGGTGCCTCTGGGGCCCTTCCCAATAAGTGTGGTCCCTTCAGAGTGACATCCATATTTTCTGGAATGTCCACAGTCTGATTGTCAAGTATGGTCTTCATCCTTACAGTAGATGCGGCAAAGGGCCAAGAGAACTCTCATCTCTAAACTTGTAAAACACTTTGACCTGCGTCAAGAATATTGACAAATATTATCTCCTTTGAGCTTTACAGCAACTCTGTGCATTAAACAAGTTGGGTGTTCTTAGCTCCATTTTACAGGTGAACAAAAGGGACTGTAGGGAAGTCCGAGTACTGAGTGGTAGACCTCAAGCTGATCCTCTGGCTCCCAGTGCAGCATCCTTACCATGCATGGCACTGCCTCTGGAGAAGCTAATCAGAAGATGGGTGTTTGCTTGAGGAAGAGCAGGTTCCAAAGGAAGAATAAAGAGGTAGAGATGGAAGGAGAGGAAAGGAACAGTTAAGAATTCTCCAACTGTGTGCTATGTATTCTGTTGTATTCTTCTTTCTATTTGTGAGTTCATATGATTGTCATAATAGTCCAGTGAGGCAAACATTCCAATCCCCTTGGAAAACAAAGGCTTAGAGAAGTTACAGAAACTTGACCTAAATCACGTGGTCAAGACAAAAAATAAAAAGGGTCTGGAATTGGATATATACATATAGATAGAGACAGATAGATATAGATATAGATACATCTTTAGACTACAGACTCTCGAGCCTTCTCTACTGTTCCATGCTAGCCAACACCTAAGAATTCCAAGTCACAGTGATCCAACAGAGAGCAGGATGTGAGCCTCAGCCCACTGTGTGGCATCTGGTCCCGTGGTCTGAGGCTGGGATGTCAGGATAGTAAGGATTGGAGACCGGTTAGGGACAGGGATGACCTGAGAAGCTGGGGGCTGTCCAGCAGCAGGGAGGAGCACCTTAAATGGCAGAGGAACCGGGGACTGGAAGAACAGAGGGCTGCAGGGAGTGAAGGTGGAGCGGGGGTGCGGGTGGGGCAAGGCAATGCCAGAGCATTGAAGAACCACCTCCAAATGGAAGAGACTGCAAGGAATGCAGTGGCTTTGGGGGGATGCAGGCTTGGTGCAGGGCAGGGCTGCGTGGGAGCAGAGAGGATTCTGCAAGGTGTCCTTCTGTATGACAGGCATCCTGAGAACAAGTGCAAGCAGAGAGATCCGGCCCTTCAAGAACCACCTACCCAGCCGCCCCCACAAAGATATTACCCATGCCAAGTAAAAGCAAAGCGGCACCCAATGTGGGCCCCCGGATGATGAGCCAGTATCTCTGGAGCATAATGCTGGCCACCTCTGACTGTTTACCTTCCTCTAGCTGCAGAGAGAAGCCAGGGAACTGTTTGTATTGTCTGCTGTGTTCCATGGACAGTGCTGGGAGGTGTGATCACACTTCCCTTACTGGTTGCTAAGCAACAGCATTAAGACGATGTGCAAGGCTGAAACTCTAGGAGGGGTGTGTGTGTGTGTGTGTGTGTGTGTGTGTGTGTGCATGGGGGAGGAACTGCAGAGTGGAGTGGAAAGAAAAGTGGGCTCAGTTGATTTTGCTTTGATTGAGGGATGTTGGCAGGTGAAGTTTAGGAAAGCCCTTAGGAAACATGGCTTAGGAAACATGGATTGCAATGCCGCTGAATTGTGGGGAACAAACTGAGAAATGTTTGGGTGTTCACGACATAGGAAGAGGACCAGATTCTGTTTAAAACTGCTCCCCAAGAACAGTATGTCAGAGTAGACAGGTTTCAGGCATCTGGTTTCACTAGTTTTCAAGTTCTGGGGTATTTCAAATTTATTTCCTCCATATGCTACTCAGCTCTCATTTCATGTAGAGATCATGTTATCTGAATTGGAAGGAAAAGCACCTTTGGTTTGTGAAACTGGAGGCCATGTTGCTAGGGTGGAATGCTGTTGAATCCAGCAGAACGGGCTGGTTCAAGAGAAAGGGAATTCTCCATGTCTGTGGGTATCTAAACCGACTGGACAACCACTTGCCATAGAGCTTCTTGGAAGAGTGGCCTTGAAAGAGAAGTAGGGCAAGAGGCAGCAGGAACAAAGGCAGGAGAGATGAAAATAAAGAGGATGCTCTGAGAAGACAAGGCAAAACCAGCTTAACTAGATGAAGGGGAGGTAGAATATTATGGGCGGAATTGTGTCCCCTCCAAAATTCCTATGTTGAAGTCCTAACTCCCAGCA